>NW_024062809.1:0-540947 GCF_006381635.1 Hibiscus syriacus | reverse complement strand
AAATCGTTTCTTCCTAAAATATTAATGTTCAGGGTTTCATTTACCCTACAAATTTTTTCAAATTCATTGAAGCATCAACTTCAAGTTGATAAAGAATGTGAGTTTTCTTATTTTCCAATCTATTATTCTCACTACATCAATGATTTTGAAGGTGAGTTTATTTTGTTGAACGAAATAATGAACTATTTCCTTATTTTTGAATGGGTTTTTAAATTGGTTTTACATAATCTTTGGGGTTTATTTTCAAATGAGTTTTAAATGGGTTTAGGGTATTTTTAATGGGTTGTTCATAACCTTTGAACATTGTTGTATAGCTTAGTTCGAGTTGAATTTATTTCAGATATTCTATTGGAGTAATTGTTTTTGTTTTTATTTGGGTTTCTAGTAAGAAATAGTGTAGACATTTTCTCTTTGAAACCCATATTTGGATGTATGCAGGATAAGAAACTCTCTAATGGACGATTCTCCAAGCATCTTTAGTTGTTCTCGACGAGATTTCGTGTACGATGGAGAACCGAAAAAATGTTATTGCAATATATTGGCTCCTAGAGAAACTTCATGGAGTGATTTAAACCCTGAAAGAATGTATTATGTGCACTTAAATTTTCAGGTAAGAAAATTTGATACATTATCATGTTAGTTGGCTTCTAATGAGAAATGTGTATATGAATTGAAAAATGTAAATTTATTTACTTCTCTTATTGTAGCATGGTTGTAGGTATTTTCAATGGTATGATGGTAGTATGCCTGAAAAAACAAATCAACTACTACGCAATTACTACGACAATTACATGACAATGAACATAATTTATTAAATGAAAATGAAAGACTTAGAAGACATATTAGAAGTTGTGGAGGTACTTCAACTGGTGACGTGAACAATATTCCATTGGAAGAGAATGAAAGTGTGCAAAGTGAAGTGAAAGAGAATGAATGTATGCAAAGTGAAGTCAATGCCAATGAATTAAAACAAAAGATCAAGTGCATGAAGGGAAAACCTAAAGCATTAAAGAAAGAAAAAGAATTTTACAAGACCATGTTCATTTGCTCTATGTTGTGTGTCATATGTATCTTTGTGATAATAGTACTTATAATAACAATATAGTGTTTGCTGAAGAATTAATAGGTTGAATTGTGTTTATGTGTGTAAGTCAAACAAAATGTTTGCTAGTATTTGTCATATTCAAAATGTTCAGTGTTGACGATTATGTCAAATATTAAATGTAATTCACATAAACATTAAAACACATAATATTAACTACAATCCACATAAATAACTAGTTTTAACAAAAAGTTATCCCATATCAAGTTATACAAATATTAGGGGGAAAATATTGGGGTTTAGGAACAAAAAGAAACAACACCCATATTCCTAAGAACTACTGCAATCCATAATTCATTTATTCATCATTGGTGGAACTGATTCTTTGGTGCCAATAGATTCTTTAACTTCTTTCCTCTTCTTTAAATTACTTGAACCAGACTGTTACATAATAATAATATTAAAACAAGCATAAATTTTTAATTCCCATAAAATAAGTTAAAAATTTGTTCTTACATAGAAAGTCTGCTCCCCACTCCTCAAATTAGTGTAGAGGCCGATCCCTTGGGTATATTCTATTTCTTGTTGATCTATCAAAAGCAGTGTTGACTTTCTCTTTCCTTGATACTTTTGTAGAGTTTGATACTATTGTAATTGTCGATCTTGTTGAAGAATTGACATCCCTATTGTTTCCCTACAACAAAACCAACGAAACAAATTAATGGAACATATAAATGAAACACAACATGCAACAGAGAAATGCATCTTACCTAGTTTGCAGTTTTAGACTGAGTACATGATCTTTTATTATGTCCTTGTCCACCACAATTTCTACAAGTCATAATAAGACCCGTCCTACTAAGATGTCCTGGCTTGACTTTTTCTTGTTCATCTTTTGACATTCTTCGATTTTTCTTAGGCCTTCGAGGCATATCTCTATCAACCGGTGAAGAACAAGCTCAAGTCCAAATTTCTTCCAATCTTGAGGCCCATTAATAGGTTTTAAAACATAATTATATGTTTTACTGTAAGTGTCCTTATCATAACATGAGTGCAAATACTCATCTGGGTCCCCACCATTATACCATATCGCACAACAAGCATGAGGACAAGGAATCCCACAAAGTTGCCACCTTCTATATATACATGTTCTTTTATTCAAGTATACGATGAGATGGTTCTTCCTTTTCTTAACCTCACATCCATTTTCTCCATTCCAAATCATTCTTAATTTAATGCTCTCATTATTTATCTTGTCAAATTTTTTCTTGATTAATGGCCCATAATTTTACTTCCATGTAGCCAAGAATCTCCTCTCCTCAACTATTCATGTCATAATCTTCACTCTAATCTCCTTAAGCATTGTAATAGCACTCTTATACCTTAACTCAACAATGCTCGAATTAAATGCCTCACACAAATTATTGTATACTATATCCGACTTGGCATGTAGTTTTTGAAAAGCATTGGTCCACATTTTCTCTTTTTTACTGAACAATTTAGTAGCAACTGTGCCATCAATCTTGGATAGTGCATCTTTTTTCTTTTGTCATTATATCTCAGTGGTGGACTTAACAATTTTCCAAAAGGAAAATTGATATGCTTTTGTTCTTTTCCTTCCAGTCCAATTCGCAAACACATGTCTAGCACAATTTTTATGCTCTACTTGTTGTAGGATATCATTTACAACAATATCTATACCCTTTCAAAAAAGTTTAAACAAATTGAGATTCATTTCCAAAAACTAGCAGTATGTATATTAACTACAGGGTCATAATATACATTGTGTTGGTCACTGATGATGGTGTAGCCAAATCCATCATCCAATCCCAAGTCTGATGTGACTAGACTAAGAAACCAAGACCAAAAACATGTGCTTTCAACCTCCATAACAGCCCATGTGATAGGGTACATCTGATCATTTCCATCTCTTCCAATAGCAGACAAAAGTATACCTTTGAATGGGCCCTTAAGGAAACAACCATCTAGACCAAGTATAGGCTTACACCCTTCCTTCCAACCTCTCTTCATAGCATTAAAGCATACATAAAATCTATTGAAATGAGGTAGAGAATTATTTGACACCCTATTTACTGCCATCCTTATTGTACTCCCAACATTTTTTGCCCTTAACTCATATGTATAGTCCCATAATTGAGCAAATTATTCTTTGTAGTTTCCAACCAATCTTGATGTCACCAGATTCTTTTCCCTTCAACATTTACTCAGCTTAACATTAACCTGTATCTCAGATTGCACCCTTCTTTGTATCTCTTTAAGCTTTATTTTTGGGTGGTTTCTAATAGTATCCTCAAAATGTTCTACAATAACTTTAGCAGTAACCATCATGTTACTAAAACTAACAGTGCAGTTGTGTTCATCGATGAAAGTCTTCACTTGTAGACTACCTATCCTTTTGTTTGTACTCACATAGATTCTTCATGGATAATTTTTAGATGCAATGCATTTGTAACTAATCTTATTCGTTTTACAATGTACAATTCTTAACTCTCTACTACTACATCTCGAATATTTATGATGGTATCTTTGAATTTTTTCATCTATAAATAACATCCCCAAATAGAATTCAGAACTCTCGACATGTGGTTTATAAATAGTATATCTTCCTCTTCTCATAGCAGCCTCTTCATGGTCATCATCATCTGACCCAATCAAGCTCTATTGGTCATCACTGTCATAGTAATCGGTGTCAACCCCACCTACACATTCTGTAAATCCAGTATTTCCTCACCCATCTACTTCATCCTCATGGTTCTCAGTTTCAGTTGCAGTTTTATTCTCAAAATCGGTGTTAAGCTCTACTTGTTCCTTACCTTTCATCTTCTCCCTAGCAGATTGTAGTTCATCATCATCTTGACCATCGATAAATATGAAACATTTATGCAGTTGGCATTGTCTTCCTCACTGTCAATTTCTTCATGTTCACTTGTAGCAGAAACATCCTTTCGTGCAACAACATCATCATCAACACCTTCTCCTACATCTTTAACAACCCTTTCAGTAGTAAAATTAGCAACACCCTCACTCATATCATTAACCTAACCAGCAATAACATCAACACCCTCAACGCCATCTCTATCAACCTCAACACCACCCTCTCCTTCAACAACCATTTCAGCAGTACAAACACCCTTATCATTACCTTCACTAGTATTTATGAGTAAGATGTAATCAACAATATCAGGGGTGTCTACTTCATGCTCGATATATATGTCTATAAACCCATATTTCACCAGTAATTCAACATGGCAATTATACTTGTATGATGCAAAAACACCATCAGATTATCTTGTAAACCACCACTAAAGGGTTCATGAAAGTATATTATTTGTATAGTATTGAAATATAAAGCATTCTAAATAAGTTTATGAACCTCAAAGTATGAAATTATTTATGGATCCTCTCTCAACCTAATCAACTCACCACCTTAATATCTTACATATGGATCTCGCACAAATTTTCCACCAACATGTAAATTCATGTAGTATTTCGTATCCTCGTTCATTTATATTGGTAAGAACAATAAATAATTATTATGTTTCCTGCTAGCATGCACATGGAGGGACCCAAAGCAGAAAATAACAAAGTGTTTTTCTACTGCACATGGAGGGACCACTTTCCAGTTAAAAAATAAACAATGCAGTCCCTACCACTTATATAATAATCAAATGTGGGTTATACTAACATTCCAGGAAACCACAACAATCATATATCATCAAAAAAACAAAAATTTGGTCCCAAACTCTAAACCCAACATAAACCCTAAAAGAAAACATAACATTTAAGTAGAAAATTCGTTTCTAGAAACCCAACATAAACCCTAGCAGAATACTCAAACAAAAACCCAATTAGAAATATATTACAAAACATAAAATCGAATAAAGTTGTAGGCTTATGAACAACCCAACCCTAAACCCATACATCTAACAAAGAATTCGATAAAAAACCCACAAACCCATTAAAAGATCGACATTTATCCTAACTAAATAAAATAATCAAATAGTTTTAAAAAATAAACTCATCGTCAATGAATGTCAACCGCATAATCAATTCGAGATGAAATGCTTCGTTTGATTTTGATGGATATAGAATCAAAGGGGAAACAATTTGTTAAATTAGGGATATAAACCCTAATATTTGGGGAATAATTAGGGTAAAAGGAAAACTAAGATTATGAGATGGTTGGAGAAAAATCAGGTTTATTATTAGCAACACGTTTTTTTTTGTTTTTCTAGGCATTTCAGATGGAAGCATCTATTAAATATAATCTGTTTCATTCATTACTCGAGCGAGTAGCCTAGTCTGGTGGCAAAAAGAGGAGCATTTCACCCACGAGACCCAGTTTTGAGTTCCCTTTCATGCATTTCACCATTTTCATTTTACACCAATCAGAGAGTGACATGTCAGTGATCTCGATGACCTAGACATCCACATCAACTATCCCTTCCATGCGTGCGTGCTTCGTCAGCACCTGGCATTGACCGTTAGTTGACTGACGGTTTTCATCCATCGTGGGTTATTTTTGACCCAAAAATAGATGTTCAGGGCACAAATGTTCCCAAAAAAATAAGGGTAAATTTGACATTATTGTCAAACGTATGGGTTATTTTATTGCATTATGCCTTCCTTTTATTCTTCAAGTCATGACTATATGCATCAACAACATATGTCAATTACAAACATTTCGATCAAACGGTCCAAATGAATTTGAATTTCCCAAGGGTATTGTAATTTAAATTCATTATATAATATTACTTAAGTAAATTTAATTTTTTATTAGGTAAACTATACGAATAGTTCTCTTTGTTTTCGGTATGACCGACTTTGATCATCAATTTAAAAATTAAAGTCAAACGGTCTCTAACGTTATCAATCCGTTTGGTTTAAGTCCCTCGCCTTTAAATTCCGTTAACCCATTAATAAAAGTAACACGTGGTAATTTAAAAATTAAGAATAAAAAATTTATGTCCCCACTTCTTCTTCCTCCTCCTCCCAACAACTCCATTTACGTTGAAGATCCCAGTTTCAAGTTCAACGCCATTACAACCCATCAAGTTACCCCAACTGGCCAACTCCTGTCCTGTTACCATATCTAGACCCTACTCACAATCATCTCCACCATATGATGAACCGTACAACATAATCACATTACACAATCTCCACTCCGATGATCTCTGCCTAGAGTATCTTGAAACACGTGCCATCGTATCAGTCTTAGGCGTTGTCGATGACCTTTGAAAGCCACCATTTGACCATTGGCTTCCTTCCATGGACCTTCTCGATTGGTTGGATCTGTTCTTAAGTTTCAAGATGACAATGTGAAGAACCAAATGGACCTTGTTCTCCACTTGCGTAGCGCAAATGCGCCACTGTGATCCGGTCCACAACTTTGGAACCTTTCAAAACATAGTCATCCAAGAGTTTCGATGGAAATTGCTCGAGAATTACACAAAATGGTGTCATTACCTCGGAGAAGCATCCAACGTTTGTGTTTCGAACCAGGGATTCACATAGCGGCCGGATAAAGGTGATGCAGCCGTTATATCGAGGTCGTGGCCGCATCCGAGACCATTATCACGGAAAATAACGCTGTGCAGCGGAATCACACCAATAGCTGCCGCAATTTAACGGATAACGAGCAATCGCTGCAATCACGAACCACTATCCCACTTTTTTTCCTGTTATTTTATTTTTTATAAAAAATCAATTTTTTATTTTTTAAAAAAATCAACTAATTTGAAAAAAGTTCATGACCGCGATACCCACAATGACCGCAATAGCATCCGTTATATTCGCAATCGCGATAAATGCAACGCAACCGAAATTGCAGTCGTTGCTGCAATTTAATCTTTCGAACAACTCGTACTCGGAGAAAAATTCTTTACGTTAGGCTTTATTTGTTGATACGAGGAGAATCTACGAATTTGAGGTTCATGCCTGAATGCATTTCTAAACTGCGTTGTGAAGCCTTGGATTCCATCATTATCAGGCGAAATTGCGATTCTAAACTACGTTATGAAGCCATATAACATCGAGGTGAGGAAAAGATAAAATGTAACTGCCTCTCATGATAAATGGAGGAATTATACTGATTTCAACAAATACTTCTAGAGCAATAAGTGTTTTCATAATCTCAAATGGTTACTCGATTTCAACAGTTGTAATTCCCATTTTTTGTCTGGTTTATATTTTTTTCAAGGACCAGCATATTTTATTAAAGCTGATTTTGAAGTTTGGGACATAATCCGACTTGTAACAAATTTTCAAGCAAGATCCAAACTTTTTCAGGACATGATGTCTTCTTGAAATAGAACCGACTTTCAGTTAGCTTTCCAACTCATTTTAAAACGCCTCAATCGGGCATCAGGAACTCAAGATATGCTCATTTTAGCGAAGACAATGCGTGTAGAAAATTAGATAGGATCCAATACGAGAATTCTAATTTATTTTGAATTTTCAATTATTTTATTGATTATCTATGAATAAATTCAGCTTTATACTTTCCATTATTTATTTAGGAAAATTTAGGATATTTTCATCATGTTAATATTACTTTTCTTAATTAGTGTATCTAGCATTAATAAAAATATGGTAGGACTTTTTTGGTTTTATGGTTTTTGGGAGTATATAAATAGACACTTTTATTATGTCAAAGGGAAAACTTTTTGTTTGAGAGGATTTTTCCGGGAGAAGTTTTGGTTTGAGAAGCTAAGGTTTGTAATATGAAAGATATGAGCAATAAAAGGAAGCTTTTGACTGAAGGTAATTCTTTTTTGTTCTTGTTACTTCGTTTAATTTCGATCTTGTATTTGTTTTATTTTACTCCCTTTTTTTTTAATTATTGGAGGAGAGAAAACCGAGGAATAAAAAAAAATAGATGACCCTATTCCCATATGTAATGGGGTGAGGGGGGAGGTAGGATAGTAGGCTGCCCCCAACGCCAGGTTGAGAGCAGCTTCCGTAGAAGACCTCCTGCAGTCATAATTATAAATTGCCCACCATGGGACTCAATCTCACGACCACAAGGTTAAGAGCCTTGCTCTCTACCAACTGAGCTGGACGGACAATTTTGAGGAATAAGAAAAAAAAACTTTTAAAATAATCTTCATAGATTTAGCATTCCTTAAGGTTTCTAAATGAAAATCGACAATCTTTTTACCACCATGGGACTCAATCTCACGACCACAAGGTTAAGAGCCTTGCTCTCTACCAACTGAGCTGGACGGACAATTTTGAGGAATAAGAAAAAAAAAACTTTTAAAATAATCTTCATAGATTTAGCATTCCTTAAGGTTTCTAAATGAAAATCGACAATCTTTTTATTTTTTATCTTTATTTTATTTTATTGTTTCGGTTGATTACGACCTTGATTTTACTTAAAAACTTTGCGAAACAAGAGAAAACCAATGAATGAGGAACAAAGGCTTTTAAATAATCTTCATAGATTTACCATTCCTTAAGGTTTTTTTTAATGAAAATCGATGGATGGATCTTGAATGAATTTCCTTTTTCTTTATTTTCTTTATTAATTTTAACCTATTTTTTCAATTAAATGACCTGACAACCCAATTTGAATCCTTATAAGATTCAGGTGTTTTCACATGGGTAGGAGATAATTATAACCATCATCCTTGATTTCATTTGAAAATTCGTTTTAGTCCTCTTACTCATAATTCAATTTTGATTTCCAAATTCATTTTATTTTGTTTTAAGTCTTTTGAAATTTACTTCGATCCTATCATTTATTTCGATCCTATCATTTTTTTCTCAACTCATCTTATTTATTTTTCCATCTCATACTTGTTTTCCATAAATTTTGCTTTACATTCCTTTTTCTCTTTAATTAGATTATCAGTTAATTTTTTCATGTTTTATTTTCCTCTTTTAATTTTCGTTTTAATTTATTCCCTTTACTTTACTTTACTTTGTTTCTATTTAAAATATGCAATTTTCGTTAAATTTGTTTTTTTATGACTTATTTATTTACTTTTGGGGGATTTGTATGTATTTATTTCATGTGATGTTCGGATTTCGTTTTTAGCATTAATTTATTTGTATTAATTGTATTTACCTAATTTTTGTAGGCTAGATCCAAGTTGTTTTTATTTTAATCTTCTTAAAACACTAATTTGTTTTTCTTACAATAACAAATTCATCATAGGTAAGTAGTTCGGATCGAATATTTAAATTGTTACCAAAAATTCAATTTTTGCGATTAAGACAACCGGGTATTTGTATTGGCACCGAAAGAGAAATATGGGGGTGCTCATTCTTCATCAATTCTAACCGACTCCCGAATCTGACATTTCTTATATAATTTGAAATGTCGGATCTATATAATTTGAAAACTATCGATCGTGATTCTATCCCATCAATTCAGTTCGAGACGAGAACCCAGTACCACCCGAAGGACCATTGCGACAGCTTGGCAACTTCGCTGGGGACACAGGAGAGTCAAGCCAAAAATCAATTACCCAGTTGTCTTGTTAAGGGAAAATTGTTAGCTTAAATGTTAATTTACTTTTGATCCTTTTTATTTTCCTTTGATTGTTTTATTTTCAAGTAAACAGTTGGACTAATCATTTTTAATGATTTAATTTTTTTTTAAAAAAATAAAAGGACTCGTATTTCAAGCTTTATACCCAAGCTTCAACCTTTTTAAGTGGGGGTAAAAGTGACACCTTCATAGGATTTTATTCCTCGCATGTGTCTAGCAATTAACCTTTAGGATTCATATACTCAATGTCTTCATATTAATTTATTATTTGCATGAGCATAGAGAAATGAATCCTCTTGAGTTTAACTCGGTCTGCATAAGCATGTGATGAGTTTAGGATCGAGGGCCTGGTAGGCCCAAGGGGGTACTAGTAGGGAGAACTTGAGTCCTTTTTTAGAACCCAAACTGCATCGCTACGAAAATTAGAACCTACCCCGAAACCAAATGCAAACCCTAGGACGCTGGTTATTTTCTTAAATTTTTACTTTTTAAATATACAAACTAGAGACATATGCGTATTGGATTTTATTTTTAGCAGAAAGCCTAAGGGATAGAAGTCATGTTCGAGTAGAAGCAAAAGCATGTGGGGTAGATATCATTGGATAAGAATGATAATAATTTTGCTTTTATTATTAATTTATCGTACTAACTTTGTTTTTCCCCCTTTTTCTTATTTTATTTCTTCATTTACATCATTACATAGAAGAGGTGTTGATCCGTGAAGTGTTCATTAATTCCAAAAAGTTTTCATTAATGGAAAACATGGTTGTGATGTAATAGGTCAAAAACATAGAAGTATGACAGTGCTCAGAAAAAACTCAGAAAGAGAAGGGAGATAGTCTACAAGATAGTTATGTATCAGGGTTAACTGAGTATGCTTAGGTTAGCCTCAAGCATAATGATGATAAAGTACTGCGAAATATCTGGGACAGTTGGAAAGAGGAGAAAAGGTTGAAGTTCTACCAACACTAAGCGACATTTCATATCTACTGTATATTAAGGTGGATGAACCTTTGATACATGTGGTGGTCTAATTATGGAATATGGGGTACAACTATTTCACCTTCAACAAAGAAGATATGGTGCCCACAATAGAATAATACACAACTCTGTTGTCATGTAAAATGATCTAGGTAGATTGAGTCTTCACCAAAATCATCAAATGTCCCCTTTCAAAATTGGATTGACAAAGATTATGGGGGTCAATGAAATGTGGGTGACTGATTGGGTCCAACATAAAGGTAAAGGAGAAGAAATCCTATAGATCGAAATCAAGCAACTGATAAAGCATCATCCTGATGAGTAAAAAGTATTAGGATCTCTTTGCATCATCCTAATGGGGATCTACAACCTAGTCATTTTCGAAGACTTCGGGGCACAATAAAGTGGTCATAGTGAAATTATTCGAACAGTTTCAGAGAAGGGGAAATCCTACTTTGATAATCCTAGCTAAAACTTTTTAATATATGAACCATTTTCGAAAGGAGGGAGGAGGACAACTGTCGAAAGTATGCATCCATAACCATTTATGGAAGATAAATGAGATATCTTATCGTCAGTTCAATGTAGTGTATTCACCTTTGAAGGATTTTCTCGTATAGACATGGTCGGAAGGTATTCCAAAAGAAATATGGACAAAGGTGTTTAAACACATTCAAGACAAGGATATCGAGTGGAAAGTCCCATGGTTGTCACGCAGTGATGTAATCTACATATGCAGAGATTTGAGCATAGTGATGTTACTCAGACTATGAGGAGGAGTGGGTTACAATCCACTTTTAGCCTATGATAGTATGGGCATGAAAGTTCCTTACGGTCACTCATGAGCTTTGGAAGTTCGAGTTCACATATCATGAGGATAACTACAAGAGGAAAGTCAAGGGCATACTCGAATCATGAAAGAAAATATTTTGAATCAAAGTCGTAGGAGCCCGGGAGATGCTTACACCATATTATATTGAGTGGAGGTGATAACCGTCGTTTTGCTATCAAAATAATTCCGACTTCTTAATAAATAGAAAGAAAATGTAGTTTAGAGAAGCAGGGTCGATTCATAGGGACTGTGGTCTTTCTTATTTAGTAAAACTCTTTCTTGATTTAAAAGAAAATAGAGTTCCAAATGAAGTTGAAAAGATATAATAAAATAAATAATTATAATTTAAAAAAGGAAAAATAATAAAATAATAAATAGTAATAGTAATAAATATAAAAGGGGTTTTTTTAATTATTTAAAGAAATAAAAGATAAAGATTAAAAATAAATAAAAGATAGGGATAAAGAAAACTTAATGTAAAAGCAGCCTTAGACTTCAGCTTTGCCTCAAGTTCCTCGGATCATCGAAACTGATTTTTACTTCAAGATTCACGTCGGTTATTACAAGAACAATTCCTCACTTCCGACTTGATTATGTTGTTCCAACAATAACTGATTTCGACCTTTGTTTCTTCTTAGCAAACAATTTTGCTACGTGTGTTCTCAGGAAGTTGAATGTGCTTCAATAATCCAATCCTTCTTCCAATGTTAATCATAAAAATATCCAGAGCAATGTTGAAAATCGTTTTGATTTTCAAAAATAAGCCCAGAAAACAAAGAGAAAAATCTAAAACGATTTAAGTACCTTAAAATTCTCACATTTGGAATTGAGCCTTCGCTTTAGCCTTCGGCTTAAAATAAAATTAACTAAGCATGACCAAATTCATACTTAGCATATTTGAAAACAAAATTTTAAGGGGAAGTAAATGAAGTATGTGAAAAATATAGAGAAATCTAGAGAGAAAAATAAGATTTTATTCTCAGATAAGACAAATATGTTTCTACGCTTACCCTAAGAGGGTATTTATAGCCTTCAAATTCCTAAAAACAAACTAAAGATAATTCTTAAAATAATATCTTAAATCCTAATTAAAACAATTTAAACTAAAACTCCTAAAATAAAGATAAGATATCATATAATAAAAATAATATCCTAAATCCTAATTAAAATACTTAAAACTATTTAAACTAAAATTCGTAAAGATAAAATTAAAATAATATCCTAAAACATGAGTTTAATTCAAATCCGAATTGAAAATATGTGCGACTGATCTATTCGTTCTTCTAGAAGCTCTAACTAGACCTTTTAGAAACTACCACGTCAAACTGTGTCATGCCCAGAGTCGTGCCCATGTCTCCAATCGTGACCAAATAATAAAAATTGCAGAATACACCCGTTTTACTAAAATTCTGGAGACTACGACCCTGCACGAAAATAAGGATAACACAACCAAATCAACAACAATAAATCCATAAAATCAAAGAATTAACGAGCAAATATTACCGATTCAGAACACTCATCAAATTCCCCCTCACTTATTCAATGCTTGTCCTCAAGCATTCATCAATTAACATATCAAAATCATAAGTTGCCATCCCCAATTTCAATTTATTTCCCAAACTTCCAATCGAACTAAGTCCATGACATTTGTCGAATTCAAGTTACAATCAAGGAAAGACATAACTAAGAAAATTTAAAGTAAGCAAGATATCCTAATTAATTGCCAACTTCAATGAAACATAACTCAATACCTCACAAACATTCACACATTTCGCTCAAAGTGTTTGGGGTAAGTGAAATCGCTCAAACCGAAACTAACCAAAATATGACCATAGGCTTGGAATCCAATCAAGTCTCCACTACGAAAAATGAACATAATCTAATAATCAAGGGGTCTTAAACAAGGTTTAACGGGGCTTAGGTTAGGGTAGGGAAAAGTCCAAAAAGAAAGTTTTAAAATACCAAAACAAGAGATCAAAATAATTAAGAACAATCCACGAATTAACATAAAGCACAATGAAAAACAAAACAAGGAAAAAAAGATAAATGAAAGGTAATTGAAACGATTGATTTTTCTTTCTTCTTTTTTTCGAACGAAGGGTCTAATTTTTTTCTATGCTGTTTGAAACAGTGAACAACTTGCTTTTTCTTAGATTTTTTTGCAACAGTGAATTTTTTTTCGTGGAACAAGAGTGATTACAAGATCTCAAGTCTTGGTAAGGGTGTGAAAAGAGAGGAAAATAAAAAGAAAGGCTTCGGGTTTAATTATGAGGTGTAAAAAAAGAAAGGGAAATAAACTCAAACATGGTTCACTAGTGGATATATATACGTGTAGACTTCTTGGGAAAAGTGGGTTTATCCTAGGTGCCCCTATCACATTAAAACATTACGTTCAACATGTAATCTCGATATGCATTATGATTACAAATTCTAGAACATCCTAATTAGTCTGACACACACAAGTCAAACAATGAGCAAGAAAGAAAATATGTGCTCGTTAGACTGAAATCTCACAAGAAAAGTTTATATGCACTGAGTCAAGTTCATCTCTATCGACAAAAGCATGAAATATCAATACTCAACAAAAAATTCACCAGCTATACCAATCACCAATCATGCAAATTAAATTTGATCAAAACATGATCACAATCCAAAAGGAAGCAAGAGTATAAAGTGAAAGTCAAGACTAGCAACCAACGATCCCAACACATCAATATGAGAATAACTCAATTTCAAACAATCAAACAAGTCAATGAAAAATTTGACGACATGCTTATCCTTCCCCCTATTTAATCTTTTTTGTGCCAAAACGTATATCGAATTTAAAAACAAAGAGAGGGAAAATGAATACTCCCAAATCTAGTTGCAACCGCGACCACGGTAACGTCGAGATGAGTCTGGCGAAGGTAAGAAATATTATATCTAAATTCGAATCTGTTCAGAGAAATATAAAATAAAATTAAGCATCTGATAAAATAAAATAAAATAAATGAAATGAAATAAATTTTGCTACGAATAAAGCAAAATTAAAATGAAAATAAAACCAAAATAAAACAAAATGGGTTACATCCCATCAACCGCTTTTGTTTAACATCGTTAGCTCGATGACCTGATTCAGACTATAGGTTTTGAGAGAAATACTTCCTCCACTTCATACGCTTTTTCCAACTAAGAACTTCCTTATGAGAAATTCTACGATCGTATAATTCTTTTATTTTTTTCTTGTAGATTTTGGCTTCCTCATAGGCTTTTCTTGGGATCTTTCTTAGCTTTGAAAGCTTATCTGAAATAGTAACCTAGTGAAGTAGCATTTTCTCCTAAAAATGCATTCTTTAAGTGTTTTGTCATTTGTTTCAATTCTATCTCAGGTGCCTACAAAACAGAAGCTAAAATTTTAGTTTTAGAAGAAGGTAAAAATAAATCATAATTGATTGAATGAATATTTTCAAACTCACTTTCTTCCTCTTTGTGGCAAAGTTTAGGATCATTGGAGAGAGTATAAGAAAAAATTAGATTCATCAATTAAAGGATCTATAACATCAACATAATTAATTCTTTTAATACGATTCGGGTATTTCATTTCTTTGTAAACATCAAATTCAACGATATCACCATTAAATTCCGTTATCAGTATACCACTTCTAACATCGATCTTTGTATGTGCGGTGCTTAGGAAGAGTCTACCTAAAAGTACTTTGGAATAAGTATCCGACCTATCGTGTTCCATCTCAATGACATAAAAATCTGCGGAAAAAATAATACATCGACCTTTACTAAGACATTTTCCATCACTCCCACTGGATAGATCACAAATCGATCAGCCAAATACATGGTTATTCATGTCTCCTTCAAAGGCTCATTAGTAATCATTTTATAAATATAAAATGGCATAATGTTGATTGAAGCCCCTAAGTCACACATTGCACATTTAATTTTAAAATTATCTAGTTTACAAGGTATAACGAACATACCTTGATACTTCATCTTTGGTGGGAGATTTCGTTAAAATTTGCAGACATGTTCTCCCAAGTTTACCGTTTCATGGCCCATTAATTTTCTCTTTGTAGTGTAAAGTTCTTTTAAAAATCGAACGTACCTTGGTATTTGTCAAATTACTTCAAGAAGAGGTATGTTAACTTGAACTTTTTGGAATACCTCTAAGATCTCCCTTTCTTCAGCTCTTTTATCACGCTTTATCAACTTTGATGGGAAGGGTAGTGGCGTGATTTCATGAGAAGAAAGAGATGGATATGCGCCAGACGTACCTTGTATTTTTGAAGGTGGCATTCTTCTTATTCTTCCTGATGTGCAACTTTTTCTGCTGGAACTTCGGGTGAGATGACTGTTCCACTTTGGAGTGTGGTGGCACTAACATTCTCTCTCGGATTTAACTCTGTTTGAGAAGGTAGTCTTCATTGTGATTCCAATTTCCCCACATTTGAGAAAGTCGGCTCACATGGTTATCCAACTCTTGAAGATGTGTCTTGATTCGACTTTAGAACTTTTCCTAGGATACAACTAGCTTTTCCTAGGACGTGACAAGCTTTTCTTGTGAAATTGCTAACTTTCCTATGATTTCCTCCAATGATGGCTTTTCATTTGCTGTTGGGGAAGAGGTATTGGTTAATAAGTTGGCCTTTGATTTGCCGCATAGCTGAAGTTTGGGTGATCTCACCATCCTGGATCATAAGTATTGCTATATGGGTTGTATGGTTTTTGTAGAGGACCTGGAAAGTTTCCTATGACATTGATTTCTACATTGCCTCGTTCTTGTATCATCGAGCAGTAGTCTGTTGGATGGTCTAGCTTCGTACATATCCCACATATTCTTATTACACTAGACTTTCCTACAACAAGTGAATTAACTATTTCGGTTAATTTATCTAACTTGTTTTCAATGGAAAAGTTACTTATCTCATGAACATGTCGGCTAGGTTCACTTGAAAATTGTTGAGAGTTGGCTGCCATGGTTGATATCAATTCCCTTTCTATTGTTGCGGTCATGTTGACTAATACTTCTCCGCTGGCGGCTTCTACCATTTTTATTTCCATTGGTAAAAGACCTTCATAAAATTATTAAAGTAATGTTTGCTCACTTAATCCGTGTTGCGGACAACATTAGCAAAGCTTTTTAAATCGTTTCTAATAGTCATAAAGACCTTCTTCGCTCTTTTGTTGAATGGAAAGAATGCTCCTTCGTAACTTGCTTGCTTTAGCCGCTGGAAATAACCTATCAAGAAAAATTCAACTCATGTCAGCCCATGAATTAACTGAATTTGGAGGCAAATAAAATAACCAATCTTTAGCCAAATTGGCTAAAGAGAAAGAGAAAGCCCTCAATTTAGTTTGATCTTCGGTAATTCCCTATGGTTTTATGCTAGTACAAATCATGTGGAATTCCAACAAGTGTTTGTGCGGATCTTCAGTGGGAAAGCCGTGGAAGATGGGAAGAAGATGAATGAGTCCCGTCTTTAATTGAAATGAAGTCCCGCCACTAGAAAAATTGATGCATAATGGTGTCTGAGTGATAGGAGTTGTGGCTAGCTCTCGGATCGTTTGTTCTTCTTCTATCATCAGGATTTGATCTTCATTGTATGTCTACTTCAGAGTATGTCTTTGAATTTGATTTTGTTTTTGAACTTTTCTCTTGTTCTTCTTATCTTTTTCTTTTTCTCGAAGTGTTTGTGCGTGGATTCTTCCTGCTTGTGCTTTGATCTCCGGGTCTAGATCTACTAATTCAACTGGGTTTATTTTGGTCATAAATAAAAAACTAGAAAACTAAATCAAAACTTCTCGCCTGTCACGCTGGCGACCCGGGTTCGATCCACGACAATGACACCGATTTGATAACCATTGTTTTGCTATCAAAGTAATTCTGACTTCTTAATAAATAGAAAGGAAAGGTAGTATAGAGATGCATGGTCGATCCACAAGGACTGTGGTGTTTCTGATTTAGTAAAACTCTTTCTTGATTTAAAAGAAAATAGTGTTCTAGATGAAGTTGAAAAGATATAATAAAATAAATAATTATAATTTAAAAATAGGAAAAATAATAAAATAATAACTATTAATAGTAATAAATATAAAAGGGGGTTTTTAAATTATTTAATTAAATTAAAGATAAAGATTAAAAATAAATAAAAGTGTTAGGGATAAAGAAAACTTATTGTAAAAACAGCCTCAGACTTCAGTTTTGCCTCAAATTCCTCGGATCATCGAAACTGATTTTTACTTCAAGATTCACGTCGGTTATTACAAGAACAATTCCTCGCTGTTGACTCGGAGTATGTTGTTTCAACAATAACTGATTCCGATCTCCGTTCCTCTTAGCAAACAATTTTTCTAAGTGTGTTCTCAGGAAGTTGAATTTGCTTCAATAAGCCAATCCTTCTTCCAACGTTAACCATAACAATATCAAGACCAATGTTGAAAATCATTTATATTTTGAAAAATAAGCCCAGAAAACAAAGAGAAAAATCCGAAGCGATTTAATTACCTTACAATTCTCACGTTTGGAATTGAGCTTTCGCTTTAGCCTTCGGCTTAAAAGAAATTAACTAAACATGACCAAATTCATACTTAGCATATTTGAAAACAAAATTTTAAAGGGAAATAAAGGAAGTATGCGAAAAATAGAGAGAAACCTAGAGAGAAAAAGAAGATTTTATTCTCAAATAAGAGAGATATATTTCTAGGCTTACCCTGAGAAGGTATTTATAACCTTCAAATTCCTAAAAACAAGCTAAAGATAATTATTAAAATAATATCTTAAATCCTAATTAAAACACTTAAAACTATTTAAACTAAAATTTCTAAAACAAAGATAAGATAAAATATAATAAAAATAATATCCTAAATCCTAATTAAAATACTTAAAACTATTTAAACTAAAATTCATAGAGATAAAATTAAAATAATATCCTAAAACACGAGTTTAATTCAAATCCGAATTACAGAGATGTGCGGTTGATCTATTCGTTCTTCTTGAAGTGCTTACTGGACCTTATAGAAACTACCACGTCAATTCGTGGCATACCCAGAGTCATGCCCATGTCTCCAGTCGTGACCAAATAATAAAACAATTGCAGAATGCGCCTGTTTTACTACTAATTCTGGAGAGTAAGACTCTGTACGAAAATAAGCATAACACAACCATGTCAGCAACAATAAATCCATAAGATTGGAAAATTAACGAGCAAATATTACTGATTCAGAACACTCATCAGGAGGAGACTAAGAAAGAATGACAATATAGCCGAGCTAACCATGAAGATACTCGGTCCATGGAAGAACATCTCAAAGCTATCCCATCTGTACTATAAATAGAAAGTAATGAATTCAAAGAATAAGGAAAAGAATGGGAAGATGAATTGAAAAAATGAAAGACGAGAGGTTACAATGGAAGAGGGATATGGAAATCTATAAAGATAGAGATGACAATGCAAAAAAAGAATGGAAGAAAGTCTGAGACGAGCTTAAGGATTTTAGGAAAAGGTTAAAGGATCAAGCCTAAAAGAATGTAAACCTGAAGAGGTCATCATAGTTGTGAAAGGATGAAGCAATCAACTTGAAGAAGAAAACCGAAGATAAAGTTGACATAGAAGAACTAAATGATCAATTGAAGACTTCTTAGAGACATCTATCAGAAAGTTAGTACAAGAACTATAGGTTAAAAACAAGGTGACTAAATTAGAGATATATTTTCAGAAGTAGAAAGAGCAATACAGTAGATCAAAGAAGAAATACATCACTGAGTTAGAATGCATCGTGGATGGGTACAAGAATCAAGCTAGTGAACTCCAGAGAGTTCAATATGATTAAGGACTTCAGTGGCGTTTTCGACGGGAATAGGCTTATTGGAGGGTAAAGGAAAAAGATGCAGTCATCAAAGATTTCTTAAAGGAAGTTTGAAAGATACCTTATCACATGTGTGGTTTTGTACGAGAGGCCATAGTAGTATAACAAGGAATCCAGTCGGTGAATAACGATGCTTGAAGAATTGTCAACTTATTAAAAGTCGTCCAGAGTATATATGAATTGGCTCAAGTCAATCTTTGAATGTTTTTGGTCTTGTCGTAATAACAATTTTATCTCAATGAAGGTTATTCTATTATAACATACGCTTTTTGGATCAATACCTCAAATTCGTCATGCATTTATCATGCATTTTTATTTTATTTTAAGTCAACCAACTTCTTAGTACGCCTTCATGATTAAAACGTAAAAAACTAATTAAGGTTATTTCATTTACAAAGAAAAAATGTTAGACATACCTCATCCACACAACACTCAACTCAAAACCAGATAAATGGAAGCCATACTTAAAGAAATCGAGGACAACTTCACCAAGTTACAGAAGAATATGGAAAAAAACCACAAAGCACTATGAAAACCATCATAATAAATCAGAGTAGCTTGGTCGATCAGATTATGGCCAGGTTGGTGTGGCTGAATTTTGTATACATCCTTAGGACGAGGGATATAAAGAAGTAGTAGCACTGCCACCACGATCAAAACTGGTAAACACACCCGAAAAGTTTCAGGGGTACCTAGGGGAGTCATCTAATATTAAGCTGATGGTCACTGATAAATCCTCTAATCAATCTGGAAGATTACCACATCCTGAACTTTGACGACGAGGATAAGGAAAAGATGATGAAAGAGAAAATTAAACATTTGAAGGACCAAATTAGGACTATAAAGGGAGAAGATATTCCCTATGGAATTGATGCTATGGAACTAAGTCTAGTTCCATATCTGATTCAACCTCTAAAATTTAAGGTTTCAGACTTCAAAAATTTTGATAGGAACACTGTCCCTCTACCCATATCATAATGTCATGTCAAAAAATGATGGGACATGTAGAAAATGACCAACTTCTAATCCAATTGTTATTGGAGAGTTTGATGGGTTCAACGATCCGCTCTTATAATCAGCTGAAATGGATTCACATTAGGTCGTAGAGGGACCTCACTAGGTCTTTCCTAGAACAATACAAGCACGTGAATGACATGAGACCCGATCGGGTTATCATGAAAAGTATAGAGAAAAAGGCTAATGAAACTTCTGATAGTATGTACAACGATGGAAACATGTAGTTGTTCAAGTTTATCATCCTTTAGATAAAAGAATACAAGGAAATTCTTCTTTCACACCCTGAAGTCTCTTTTCTTTGTACACTTGGTAGCAGTCACCTCCGGAGGCTTCGTCATATTTGTGATGACCGGTGAAATGATAGAAATATACATCAAGCAAGAAAAGATAGAGGGAAAGAATCCCATAGGAGGCCATCCTACAGAAATATAGAAGGGGAGGTAAAAAATGGTATTGTCTCACGACCAATGTTAACGAAAACAACATCACCAAATCCTCCAAGATAGACTGGCCCTATTTCGATAACGTATTGAGAGTTGTTTCAACAACTCTGTGATACAAATATGTTATCACCTTATCCAGTGGATCCGCTAAAACCACAATATCCTAGGTGGTACGACGAGAGTGCACATTGTGAATATCATGGTTGCATCTCGGGGTTTCCATCAAAAACTGCCCCATCTTTAAAAAGGTCATCCAAAGGTTTCCAGATAGAAATCACATTCATTTCAATGATGCGAAAAACTCCAATGTTGTGCAAAGTCCTAATTATAGGTAAGAATGAGTTAACTATATAATAGAGAATGGTTGATCGGTCTAGAATTCGTCCATTGCCATAGAGCTGTACGACTTAAAGAATGATATGTATTGTTTGCATTTGTCTTTTATATTCGCTAAAACTATTTTTTCATTAAATAAATGACATTTCTTTTACTATGATCAATAAAGCATTTTTTTAAATTGAATAAATATCAAATATAATGAAATGTACATTTGGGAATCGAGGTTATAACCTTTTGACATATGACGAGATCAAACTTCCTAAAAACTAAAATCCATTTACCATTGGCGCATCATCATGCTCATACCTTTTACGCAAAAAACGATGGTAATGTTTCTCCCATAAAATGAGGTTGTCAAATAGTTAGGTAAGTATGGAAGTAAACAAGATATGACATATTTGATAAATGACATTGAAATACCGATTAGTTTGCATATTTGTTGAGAGTGTTAGCTAGGATCTACAATTTTCACAAATGAAATGGTGGAATAGACAATGATTTTACGAGTGGAAGAAACTTGGTTTTGTCGAACAAAGAATATTTTGAAATGTTTTTAGAAGCTTTGATCAGTTATGGTTGATTATGTTTGTTATCCTTCAGCTCGAGGTTTGGATAAAAAGTGTAAAATAAAATGGAGTGGAATGAGGGTTTTTATGATTTACTCAAAGCAGCCATAGAGTCTAGGACATTCTACTATTGTTTTTGGCTTAATTAGTGGTATTGTTTTTGTTACTTTTAGTGTTTTTTTTACATTAAGTATGTAAAATAATAGCTTTGGTTGTAATTTTAATGATCTAAAGGGGTAAGGGTTTGTGTTTTCATCGCTTGCATTAAGCTAGGGGCCTTAGCACCAAGCAAAGAATTTTTTTCATGAAGAAGAAGAAGATGAACTAGAACGTGACTCGATTGTAGGAGGAACTAGGGCAACTCATGTCCAATTTCATACAATTCCTACGAAAACCCACTGCTACAACTAAAGACCATTAACACAGAATAATGAAACAATACAAAGATAACCAAAGTGAAAAAAAGGATATACACCAAGAAGTTGGCATATCTAGCTGAAGAAAGAGATGGACACTGAGAAAATTCAAACAAATAGCCAAAGATTAATTACAAGCCTCGTGAATCCTTATGCTAAGAAAAACACAAATAATGACCTACAACAAGAAAAAAACTAGGCATTGTCTCATGCTAGAACTAATCAACCCTAAAAAACTTAATCTATATAGAACCACTAGTAAACCAAAGTGACAACACAAGCATCGCAAGACATGAACCACACACTTAACATGAAGACTCTCAGCGATTAATATCTAGAATACTAACTGTTGTATGATTACGAATAAAATAAAAACATAAAATACTAAATGCAACCATAATCTTTGCCAAAAAACTAATTCGCAATATAGCTATGTCAAACAACTAATCCGCATAAAACTTTTTTACTATTAAAAGAAGTATCGTTCCTATAAAACTAGATCGACCACATGAACCCAAACACCGCTATATTTCAGGTCAGCTTGGAGGAGCATGAGTATGGAGAAGAGTTTAAAAGGTCTATGAAAAATTAAAGGTTGTACGTGATAATGAAATGGAATATCCAAAACCTCCACCTCATAGCCCATAAATTACAGGATAATTCACAATGAAAAAAAAGATGGGAAATAGTTTCCTCAAACTTGCAACAGAAAACAAAACTACTATTTATGTCTGGATTCACACCAAGCTTAAGGAGTTTGGTAAACGTGGGAGCTTTGCCATGGATAACCTTCATGGAAAAGAACTCAACTGATGAGTGTTCAGAATCGATAGTATTTTCTCGTTAATTCTTCGATATTTTGGATTTATTGATGCTGATTTGGTTGTGTTATGCTTGTTTTTGTGCAGGGCTTTACTTGCCAAAATTAGTGGTAAAACGGGTTCGTTCTGCATTTTTTTATTATTTGGTCACGGCTGGAGACATGGACACTACTCTGGGCATGACACGATCTGACGTGGTAGTTTTCTATAAGGTCTAGTCATCGACAATTTCTAGAAGATCTAGTCAGCGCGCCTTTTGGAAGATGGACAAGGAGAGTTGCATTAGGAGACTTGTTTAAAGTTTGAATTTAGGAAAAATAATTTTGTTTAGGATTATTTTATTTTAATTTCTTTGTTTATCTCTAGGTTTTTAGAGGCTATAAATGCCCTCTTGGGGTAAGTCTAAACACACAACTGAGATTACAATCTTTTTTTCCTTTCTAGTTTTATAAAAATTTTCTCTTTTATTTTGTTTTTCAAGTTTTCATTTTTTCCTTTATTTTTAAGCCTTCTTTTTAAATATACTAAGTATGACTTTTTTCACGCTTAGCTAATTTTCTCATAAGCCGAGAGCTGAAGTGATGACTCAATTCCAACGGGAGAAATGAAAAAGGCCCTTAATAACTTCAGAATATCTCTCCTAATATCTGTACTTATTTTTCAAAATCAAAACAGTTTTCAAAAATCAAAGATTAACTTTGGTCAAGTAGTTGTTGTGATTAAATGTGTAAGAGGAAGGATCGACTTATTGCAAGCACATTTGACTTCCTGGGAACATACTTGGCGAGATAGCCTTACCAAGAAGGAATTGAGATCGAAATTGGTAGTTATTGAAGCAACAATCCAAGTCGGTCTTCACGAACTTAAACGATAATTAGCTTACGATGATGTTGATCATATCAGTTTCTGAAGCCGGAATCAAAGATTTCCTTGGGTATTTGGTATAAAAACTAAAGTCACGAGGATTGCCCTTGTAGAATAAGTAACCGACGTGAATCCTGAAGGGAAAATCTAATTCGATGATTTGAAGAAAATTGAGTCAAAGCGAGGCTTGAGGCTGTTTTTACCGTATTTATTTTCAACGTTACAACCTTTATTTTCTTTATTCTTTCTTTAAATTGCTTTTAATTACTTAAATATCTTTTTACCAAAACCCCATATTTACTGTATCACGCCTGGTATAAACAATTCAGACAGAAATTCAAAATTTTCTAAGTCCTAGTGGAATTGACCCTTACTTCTCTTTACTATGTATTTCCTTTATTTATTAATTGAAAAGAAGGAATTTATTTTGACATCAAAACGATAGTTGTCAAATTGGTGTCGTTGTCGGGGACTTCACCAAAGTTATTAATTTTTGTTTTCTTTTGATTTATGATCAGGACTAATCCAGGTGCATTAGTGGAGTATGACTCAAAAATCAATGCCAGAGATAGGAGACTTCACGCACAGACACTTCGGGAAAGAAGGAGATAACAATCAAATCCATAATTAAATTTAGGTGAATCCGTTAATACAGAACCAATTCCGATGCCTGATCCTACTATCAGAGAGTTAGCCGCGACACCTACTGAACAAGAGCCTTTGTGTATTGATTTTCCCCAAGACAAAACTCCATACCATTTAAAAACTGGCATTATTTATCTCCTCCCTAAATTCGTAGATTACCAAACGAGAATCCACATAAACATCTCACAGAATTTCACATGGTATGCTCCAACATGAGACCACGGGGAGTAACCAAGGATCAAATGAAACTTAGATATTTTCCTTTTTCCTTAGCCGATTCGACTAAGGAGTGGTTATTTTATCAACCCCCTAATTCTATTACTACATGGGCTCAAATGACTCGTCCTTTTCTTGACAGGTTTTTTCTTATGGAGAAAGTAAGTGAACTATGAAGAAGAATACTTGGAATTAAGCAGCTTGATAGAGAGTCATTTTATGACTACTGGATAGGTTTAAGAAGTTATGTGCTAGTTTCCCACAACATGGGTTAACTAAACAAACACTCCTTCAATACTTTTATAAAGGATTAACTCCCCTAGAAATGAATATATCGATGCTGCCAGTGGCGGAGCCTTAGTGAACGTGACTCCTACTGAGGCTAGGGATTTAATTTCCACAATGGCCGTAAATTCCCAACAGTTTCGCACAGCTAATGAACCTCCTCGAAGGGTTCATGAGATAAGTTTATCTTCTTTAGAAAATAAGATAGATAAATTAACTGAAGTCGTGACAGGACGAAACATATTATGTGGAATATGTGGATTACCTGATCATAGAACAGACGGTTTCCACTAATTCAAGATGACGCAACACTCAAGTCAATGCAGTGAGGAACTTTCCAAGACGTCCCCAAAGAGCTTATAATCCCTATGGCAATACTTACAACCCAAGATGGAGGGATCATCCAAATTTCAGTTATGCTAAAAATTCAAGGTCGAATCAAGTTTATCAAGTGAGACTACCTCCACCACCAAAATAGCCACAGAAGACATCATTAGAATCAATTGTCGAGAGGTTAGCACTTTCCCAAGAAAAGTTCCAGATTCGTACTGAAGCCCACTTCCAAGAGATGGACAAGCAGATAATCCAACTGGCTCAAACCGTAGGACGCTTGGAATCATAAGGTAAGCTTCTGTCTCAAGCCAAGGTAAACCTGAGGGAGGATATCAGTACCATCACTCTTCAGAGTGGTACAGTAGTGGCGCCACCTGTTCCATCAGATGAAGCAATCCAAAAGGGTAAGAAGATTGTTGATTCAGGTTCCCAGAAGAAGAGTGATGAAGAAAAACAGATCCAATGCCATCTTTCTATGACATACCACCACATTTTCCTTCGACGTTAGTGAAAAATGATAAACAAGTTGAGGAAAAGGAAATACTAGAAATATTTCGGAAGCTGTAAATCAACATACCTCTCCTTGAGGTTATATGAAGGTTCCAAGATATGACAGGTTTCTAAAGGATCTTTGTACGACCAAGAGGAAGCTTATTGTGGTTGAGAAGGTGAATTTGGGAGAACATATCTCAGCTATCTTCCAACGAAAGTTACCACCGAAGCTGAAAGACCAAGGTATGCTCGAAATACCCTGTAAAATTGGTAAAGTTGGGATAAAAAGAGCCATATGTGACCTTGGTGCCTCTATTAATGTAATGCCTCTATTTGTTACAAAATGATTACTAACGAGCCTTTGAAGGATACAAAGGTCTCAATTCAGCTTGTCGATAGATCGGTGATCTATCCGGAAAGACTCTTAGAGAATGTATTGGTGGAGGTAAACGACTAAATATTTACCGATGAATTTTATATAATTAACAGGGAGAATTATCGTATAAGCACATCCTCTGATATCCTGCTGGGGCGTCATTTCCTAAGTACTGCACACACGAAAGAAACGAAATTTTAACCATGGAATTTGACGGTAGATCGTTGAGTTTGACGTGTATAAGGCAATGAGATATCCTGAAAAAGTGGAAAGTATAAATTCTGTTGATATAATTGATCTTTTGGCTGATGAATTTTTAAAGACTAATTTTTCCTTTGATCTATGCAGGGAGCCATAAGATCATAATGAGAACATATATTCTAATTATGCCAAATTAAATTAATTTTCTCTAAGTCTAAAGTTCTTCCCTTTGTTTTGGAGGCACCTGAAGTTGAACTGGAACTGTTACCGGATCACTTGTAGTATGCCTTCCTCGAGGCGAATAACACCTTGCCAGTAATCATATCGAAAGGATTATCCAAGGAGGAAGAAAAATATTTAATAACCGTTTTATGTATACACAAGGAATCTATAGGATGGACCATCACCGATATAAAAAGGTTAAGTACATCTACATGTACGCACAAGACTAAAACCAAAGAAGACACAAAACCGACACGTAAAAGTCAACGCCGGCTAAATCCACCAATGATGGAAGTGGTAAAAAAAGAGATACAAAAACTCCTTGATGCATATATTATATATCCAATTTCGGATAGTAAATGGGTAATTCTGATACATGTATTTCCTAAAAAACAAGAGTACTGTGATCAAAAATTATGAGGGAGAATTTGTACCAACACGAGTTCAGAATGGATAAAGAGTCTGCATCGATTACAGGAAGTTTAATTCGTTAACCCGAAAAGACCAATTTCCTCTTCCATTCATATATCAAATGACAGAAAGATTAGCCGATAAAACTCACTATTGTTGTATTGATGGATTTTAGATTTCTTCCAAATTTCAGTAGCACCTGAAGATCAAGAAAAGACACATTCACATGCCCCTTCGGCAATTTCGCTTACCGACGATACCTTTCGGACTTTACAATACACTTGCCACATTCCAAAGGTGTATGATTAGTATTTTTTTATTATATTGAGAGAGGTATTGAAGTCTTCATGGATGGCACACCGAGAACAATAATAAGCGACCGCGACATACACTTCATTAATCGGGTAATGCACTTATGAAAAAGCATGGAGTAAATCACAGGGTTGCCACAACTTATCATTCGCAAACGAACGGACAAGTAGAAATATCAAACCATGAAGTAAAAACAAATTTTGAAAAATAGTCAAGCCTAATTGAAAGGATTGGAACTTGAAATTGATTGATGCTTTATGGGCTTATCGAACTGTGTATAAAGGACCTATCGGCATGTCGCCATATCACCTTGTATTCGGTAAGCCATGTCATTTACCAGTCGAGCTGGAACACAAGGCATATTAGGCTATAAAGCAAAGTAATATGGAATTGGAAGCGGTTGGCGAAACACGAAAGTTACATATACAAAACTTGAGGAAATCCAGAGAGATGCTTACGACAACGCCGAGATATATAAAGACAAAACAAAAGAATTCCATTATCGAAAAATTACTTTTAAATCTTTTTCTATCAAACAAAAAGTTCTTCTTTTTAATTCAAAGTTAAAAATTTTTGCAGGTAAACTTCGATCGAAATGGAACAGACCTTATACGGTAACTGAATTTTTTTCTCATGGTGTGATCGAACTTGAAGATGATCTAGGTACTCTATTTAAAGTTAATGGACACATAATTAAACCAATTATGTGAATAGTCAAGCTTGCATAACTGAAGATCTCGACTTAGAATAACCTATAGTCTGGTCGTCAGGTTAACAAAATTAAACAAAAGCACTTCATGAGATGCAACCCATTGTTTTTATTTCCGTTACATTTTTATTTTCTTTACTTTATTTCGATTAAACATGTTTCATTTAATTTTTATTATTTTTTTATTTTACAGGAAATGAATGTTTTTAATCAAACTTAAATGACGAAGATTTACGAAATTATCATTTGAACAGTGCTAATTTCAGACCCCGTGAGTAATGTGATTAACGCATAGCACTGGAACAAAGCAAGAAAACCCGTGCGCACCTTTTCATTAAACGACGCATGTTAGTATTCCCCTTACAGAAGACTGGCGCATGTTAGCAAAACCCACATGAAAAATTCCCCCTTTTTGTTATATTTCTACTGTCTACCCCACTCCACCAATTCCATCATTTTTTTACTTTAATCGTGGACCTCACCCCTATCCCTATCTCTATCAATTTCAAATTTACTTTGAAACTCCATTTTATTCTCATCAACAAAACAATTTCACTCAAACTCCAACACCCCCACGCACACTAGAAAACAAATTTAGCCCAACCCCTTTTCATTTTCTCCAAACCGATTGCCTCTCCCTAACAATACCCTTCCATCATTTTTCTCTCCTCACCGTCACTAGCCTTACTAAACCACTATGCCCTTACTAACGTGCCTACTCCATGATGGTACGCACAAGAAACCAAACAGACGTCGTCACCTCAATGCACCGACATTTGTTGTCATACAAAGTGACTCCGACTCCGTTCCACCCTCCCCTGTTCTCCCGACGCAAGGTCGTGGCCACTCTTAATCGCTCCATCTTCGCTGTATCATTCAGCGTTGTACCGACTGCCTAGATATACCCTGGGCTGAGCACCTCTCACCATCTGTCACCACCGCGCTACCCATCTCCATCGTTCCAGTCAATGCTGACAGTAGGAACGTCATCCTCTCGTCCGCAACCAACGGACTTACCATCGTATTCAATGCATTCGATGGCTTTAGATGACACTCCAGATGTAAACTCTAATCCTATTTTGATTCAACCTTTGCTAATGTACCATCTGATTTATGGTTTTACAAAGGATTTCAATGCCGATTTTCCACCCCCGGATAATGCCCATGCTCCAAACAGTCCACCCCCTACCCATGAGAATCCCGAATGTAACCGACGGGGTCGTCGTATACTGTCCCTGCCGAAGAAACTCTGCACGTTACTTACAGTTCTCAGATGAGGAATTGGTACGTTTAGAGTTGGTAAGACATCATCCATTTCGTGTAGGTAAATATATTTTGACTGGAACTTTAGAAACCTTGCATTTACGAGAATCTGTCCATACTTATTTTGCTAACATTGGTTGGACTTTATATCTTATGATTAATTATGGCACGTTTTATGAACTTGTCTTTGAATTTTATGCCACTTTTAATTTTTTACAGAGTCATCTTTTCAATGTTAATTCACCCGACGTTGTTACATTCTGATTATGTGGATAATATTTTTCTATGTCTATTTTTGAATTTAATCTTGTTATGGGGTTCATGATGGTTGTCACGAATCCTGCGTATCTGACTGTTTTGCTTGAGATTTCGTAGGACTTCCATATCGATATAGCCCATGAGACACTTACTGGCTTGGCTGGTCATACGTTCAACGCTCGCTCGACTAGAGCTCATATTATCCACAACCCGACCTTGTGCAATATACATCGTTTCCTTGCCTACAATTATTCCGGCCGAAATAACTCGTCTTCTTTCTTTAGCCGAGTTAAAATTTTCTTTTTATGGTGCATGTTAACCTACCAGTGGGTGAACTTGGGATTTTGGTTTGCTTAGGCATTTGAGATCGTTATTCGATCCAATTACCCACTTACACTTGGATCTACATTACTCATTTAGCCTCTTACATTGCTAATTTGAACGTAACAAGGTTTACTTATGCTTTTCCAACAGATGCTTTGGATAAACGATGCTTGGACTCGATGGGCTTACTTGCTGGAACCCCGAGCACGCCATAATTTGTTCCACCTTGTGTCCTCACTCCTTGTAGCGAGCAAGACTTTGTTCACCGTAATGTTCCACAACCGCCACCTGCAGTACCTTGCCCGGACATGCAAACTCAAATGGATGAAGTCAACAGCCATCTCCACACCATTGAGACGAACATTACCGAAATTCTTTCATACCTTCGTCCCAGTTCCTCTCACCGCGGCCACGGCCGTGGCCGTGGTCGACATTAAATCCGGGGAGTACTCTATTCCTTCTATAGTACTTTAATTTTACGTTTTGAGGCAAAATGTTTTAAGTGAGGGGGAGTAGAGTGTAGGTTGAATTTCCCTTTGCTTATCTTTATGTTTTGATTCTAGTATGTGTTGGTTGGATTTATAGAAATTTCATTGAATTCATTTCTCTTGTTGAATATTTTTGGAATGTCATGCTTGTTTGGATCACATAATTGTTTATGTTAGGATGTTCTTGATAGCGAATAGCATGAATTGTGATCAAGTTAGATTTCTTGTGATACTCATGATTTTATTGGTTGAAATGTACTTAGCTCAATGCATGAAATCAATTTAGTGAGATTTGAGCCTTTACGAACATATCATTTTTCTCTCATTTTGTTGGATTTGAGTGTGTCAATTTGACATTAATATTCTAGAACCTGCATTTTAAATACTGTCGAGATTACACATGAACATGATGCTTAAAAACGATTTAGGCACCTTAGGATTAACCATTCCGTTTTCCATACTAAAATTGCCTACCTATGCACTTCCCCTAGTTAACCACTCTTGAGCCTATTTCCATTCTTTGTTTTCACCATATTTATAAACACGAGCCTTTTTACTTTATCACTCTTTTCTACCATTTTTAGGGCAAGTGAACAATTAATCTGATGTATGCTCTATAAAAAAAGAGAAACAACAACAGCTCGAAAAAAGAAAGAAAAGAAAATAAAAGAATAGAAGAAGAAAGAAGTTGTTCGAGAAAAAGAAAAGAAAAGAGAAAAGACATGAGCAAAAAATGGAAAACGAAACAACACAAAAGAGAAAATCAAAAGCATTTCGAAAAGAAATTTGTTGTTTGATAATTTGTCTTTTTATCTTGTTATGCATAATATTTTGATGGAGTTGAACTTGTTATTTTTTAGTTCCTTACCTTGAATTTTAGCCATATATTTAGCCTTTTCACCACCTTTACCTAAGCTCCATTACAACCAATAAAAGACCCTTTGATTTATGCATCTTGTTCTCATTAGTAGTGGATATTTGATTTACTTACATGCCTATGGTAATATCGTGTCAGTTCTGACCTTGAGTGTTTCTATACCCCAAACACATTGAGTGATTTGAGTGAATCCCGATAAGGTGTTGAGTTATAAGCATTGAGATTCATGAATGAATGGATATTACAATTGCATTTAACTTGTTCCAATTGGTGATGTTCAATTGATTGATTTCTTGACTTGAATAATTATTGTGGTCTCTACCTTGCTTCCTTATATGTGAAATTGGACAAAGAAAGGTAAATGCAATTTTTGACTCATTTGATTATATCATACTTGAGGACAAGCATGAGATAAGTGAGGGCAATTTGATGACTGTTCAGAATCGGCAGTATTTTCTCGTTAATTCTTTGATCTTATGGATTTATTGCTGCTGATTTGGTTGTGTTATGCTTGTTTTTGTGTAGGGCCTTACGTTCCAGAATTAGTGGTAAAACGAGTTCATTCTGCATTTTTTTTATTATTTGGTCACGGCTGGAGACATGGGCACGACACGGTCTGACGTGGCAGTTTTCTAGAAGGTCCAGTCAGCACACTTTCTAGAAGATATAGTCAGCGCGCATTCTGGAAGATGGACGAGCAGAGTTGCATTAGGAGACTTGTTTAAAGTTTGAATTAGGAAAAACAATTATCTTTAGGATTATTTTATTTTAATTTCTTTGTTTATCTCTAGATTTTTAAAGGCTATAAATACCCTCTTGGGGTAAGCCTAAACACAAAATGATATTACAATCTTCTTTTCTATTTTAGTTTTATAAAAATTCTCTCTTTTATTTTGTTTTTCAAGTTTTCGATTTTTCCTTTATTTTTAAACCTTGTTTTTAAATATGCTAAGTATGACTTTTGTCATGCTTAGCTAATTTTCTCATAGGTCGAGAGCTGAAGCGATGATTCAATTCCAACGGGAGAATTGAAAAAGGCCCTTACTAACTTCAAATATCTCTCTCAATCTATGTGCTTATTTTTCAAAATCAAAACAGTTTTCAAAATCAAAGATTGATTTGGTCAAGAGGTTGTTGCGATTAAATGTGTGAGAGGAATGATCGGATTATTGGAAGCATATTCAACTTCCTGGGAACACACTTGGAGAGATAGCCTAGCCAAAAAGGAATTGAGATCAAAATTGGTAGTTATTGAAGCAACAATCTGAGTCGTCTTCACGAACTTAAATGGCAATTGGTTTATGACAATTGATGTTAATCAGATCAGTTTTCGAAGCCAGAATAAAATATTACCTTGGGTATTCGGTATACAAAATAGAGTCACGAGGATTGCCCTTGTAGTCAAAGTAACCGACGTGATTCTCGAAGGGAAAATCTAATTCGATGATCTGAAGGAAATTGAGTCAAAGCGATGCTTGAGGTTGTTTTTATCGTATTTATTTTCAATGTTACAACCTTTATTTTCTTTATTCTTTCTTTAAATTGCTTTTAATTACTTAAATATCTTTTTACCAAAACCCCTATTTTCACGATCGGGTTATCGTGCAAATTATTAAGAAGAAGGCTAATGAAAGCTTCTAATAGTATGCACAACGATGGAAACATGTAGTTGTTCAAGTTTATCATCCTTTAGATGAAAAGAAGACAAGGAAATTCTTCTTGCACAACCTGAAGGCTCTTTTCTTTGTACACTTGGTAACAGTCACCTCTGGAGGCTTTATCGATATTTGTGATGTTCGGTGAAATGATAGAAATGGACATCAAGAAAGAAAATATCGAGGGAAAAGAATCCCATAGGAGGCCATCCTCAAGAAATATAGAACGAGAGGTTAAAAATGTTACTGTCTCACAACCAAAGTCAACGAAAGCAACATCACCAAATCCTCCAAGATAGACTGACCCTATTTCGATAACGTATCAAGAGTTGTTTCAACAACTCTATGATACAAATATGATATCACCTTATCCAGTGGATCCGCTAAAACCACGATGTCCTAGGTGGTACGATGAGAGTGCACATTTGAATATCATGGTTGCATCTCGGGTTTCCCATAGAAAACTACCCCATCTTTAAAAAGGTCATCCAAAGATTGCGAGAAAAAATCGCTTTTATTTCAATGATGCAAAAAACACCAATGTTGTGCAAAGTCCTAATTATAGGTAAGAAGGAGTTAATGCTATAATAGAGAATAGTAGATCGATCTAGAATTTTCCATTGCCATAGAGTTGTACTACTTAAAGAATGACATGCTTGTTTACATTTGTCTTTTATATATGCCAAAATTATTTTTTCATTAAATAAATACATTTATTTGATATAAAGCATTTTTTGAAATTCAATGAATATCAAATATAATGAAATGTACATTTGGGAATCGAGGTTATAACCTTGACATATGACGAGATCAAACTTCCTAAAAACTAAAATTCGTTTACCATTGGCGCATCATCATGCTCATACCTTTTACCCAAAAATGATGGTAACGTTTCTCCCATAAAATGAGGTTGCCAAATAGTTAGGTAAGTATGGAAGCAAACAAGATATGACATATTTGATAAATGACATTGGAAGACCGATTAGTTTGCATAACTGTTGAGAATGTTGGTTAGGATCTACAATTTTCACAAATGAAATGGTGGAATAGACAATGATTTTACGAGTGGAATGATACTTGGGTTTGTCGAACAAAGAATATTTTGAAATGCTTGTAGAATTTTTGATCAGTTATGGTTATTATGTTTGTTATCCTTCAGTTCGAGGTTTGGACAAAAAGGTGTAAAATCGAATGGAGTGGAATGAATGGGGTTTTTTATGCTTTACTCAAAGCAGCCATGGAGTCCAGGACATTCTACTATTGTTTTTAGCTTAATTGGTGGTGGTGTTCTTGTTTTTGTTACTTTTAGTTTGTTGTTGTTTTTACTTTAAGTATGAAAAAAGATTTTGGAAAAAAACAATAGCTTTGGTTGTAATTTTAATGATCTAAAGGGGCAAGGGTTTGGTGTTTTCGTCGCTTGCATTAAGCTGGGGGCCTTTACACCAAGCAAGAATTTTTATCATGAAGAAGAAGAAGATGAACAAGAACATGATTTAAAAAAATAACTGGCACATAATACTTTCGTTAAACGGTTAACGAGAGTTAATGATTGAGGTACTAAAATAGAATATATTGATACTATTAGGACCATGTACCCTTAATTTTTAAATTGATGACTTAAGTCGATCAGATCAAGAATAAAAGAGACTATTTGCATAGTGTATCCTTTTTTATTCAATCATATACTTTTTTTTGAAAAGTAATGGGCTTCGTTAAAACCCCTTTAGATCCTAATAGGGGAAAAGTGTACTCAAAATTAGATTGAAATCATAAACGTTTCTCGATTATCGGAGGAACTAGGGTAACTCATGACCAATTTCATACAATTCCTACGAAAACCCACTGCTACAACTAAAGACCATTAACACAGAATAATGAAACAATACAAAGATAACCAAAATGCAAAAAATGATCTAAACCAAGAAGTTGGCATATCTAGCTGAAGAAAGAGATGGACACTAGAAAATTCAAACAGATAACCAAAGATTAATCACAAGTCTCGTGAATCCTTATGCTAAGGAAAACACAGATAATGACCTACAACAAGAAAAAAACTAGGTATTGTCTCATAGCTAGAACGAATCAACCCTAAAAAACTTAATCTATATAGAACAACCAGTAAACCAAAGTGACAACACAAGCACCGCAAGACATGAACCACACACTTAACATGAAGACTCTCATCGATTGATATCTAGAATACTAATTGTTGTACAGTTACGAACAAAATAAAGAACATAAAATACTAAATGTGGCCATAATCTTTTCCAAAAAACCAATTCGCAATATAGTTATGTCAAACAACTAATATGTAGAAAACTTTTTACTGTTAAAAGAAGTATCGTTCCTATAAACCAGATTGACCATATAAATCCAAACATTGCTATATTCTAGATCAGGTTGGAGGAGCATGAGTATGGAGAAGAATTTAAAAGATCTATGAAAAATTAAAGGTTATACATGATAATGAAATGGATGTTCCAAAACCTCCACCTCCTAGCCCATAAATTCCAGGATAATTCACAATGAAAAAATATGTGGGAAATAGTTTCCTTAAACTTGCAGCAGAAAACAAAACTACTATTTATGCCTGGATTCACACCACGTTTAAGGAGTTTGGTAAATGTGGGAGTTTTACCATGGATAGCCTTCCAGACAAAGAACTCAACTTTAGGGGGAGGTTAGAACAGAACAACTTACAAATGTTGTCTTCTTCTAAGCTAATAGTTGAAATGGACTTACAATAAAGTTTAGGATAATAATGCTTATTTGAGGAATCTTACCACACAGAGGAATCAGAAATAGAATTTACAAATGAGGCTCTATACAAGACTGAAATAAATGCTCCCAGATGTTAACTTGTAACACCCTATCCGATCCAACCCAAAATTTGAAGGATTAGAATATTACATGGTACCACCGAAATGGCTAACCATTTTTTTAAAATCATTTAGACGTACTCATAGTTACAACTGTAATAAATACAATATAAATCCAAATATGATACGTTTGAAAAATATAAGTTAGGTTTATAATTGGTTGAGATCTCTAATTAGTATGCCCAAAAATACATAAGTTAAAATAGGGTTTACAAATCAAATATTACACAAGGTTTTATGACAGTACATCCTCACTATATACTCGAGACTTGTCTGATAAGGGATCAAGTCTAGAAATTCTAAAGTCCAATGACGAGCTCTTCAAACTAGCTCCTAAAGTCTACACACGGAAACACATTCCATACGCTAAGCTCACAAGCTTAGTGCGACACAAATAACCCTACTATACTACATGCATTCAACATCTAAGTATGCGATAAGTGTAGTCATGAACATTTGAATACATTTAACATAAAATAATAAAAGTAAGTATCATGGTGTAGCTCGGGTTACTTAACATCATGAAACTCACATCCCTATTTGCTTACTAAAATAACCTTATCAGAGATATGTGTCACACCGTATCAGTATATCCTTATTACCTCGGGCTAAATCCAGGTCACTTAGCATCGGTACCTTGCAAGGCTAGTCTACTCCTCTAGAGTACTTAGGATGCACCCAAGTCACACAACATCGACACAATGTCTAACTAGCATTTTATGTGCCCAAGCGCTAAATTGGATATACCCAGATAATCCTTAATGTACCAAACAATCGTTATTTAAAGTAACTTGGGTGTCCTCTTCATTTCTAGAGCATCAAGCACAAGCATAAGTCTTATAGAATATTACCTCATTAAGATATTATGTTATTTAACAATTATTAAGGTTCTCACTTGTAAGCTTATTAGAGAAGTCCCAACGACTCTTAATTCCCTTCCCGAACATATAAAATTAAATTGGGTTTTGTACCTACTCCAAGATGAGGGTATCGATACTGAGCCATTCAGTATCCATATTGACCCTTGTGTACCAATACCCACCCTTGATATCGATACAAAAAATGGCTACTAGAATGTAGGAGGACCAGGTAGTATTGATACTCTTTATTGGAGTACTGATACTCCTCTACTGGGGTATTGATACTACCCCGAGTATCAATACTAAATTTGGCTTTGATGTTTCAAAAATTATCATAGTAACGATAACCTTACAGAGATTATTGATACTCCTATGACTACTGATACTAAAATTAGTTGTTGAAATACTAATTCCTATGACAATATCGACACTACACCAAGAGTATCGATACTCGTTGAATAATATTCGATACCATATGAACGAGTATCGATAATCCAAGCCCAAAACACCATTTTTTTAGGTTGCGCGAAAAATAGTATTAGTATTACTCTTCCACTACTGATACTCGAGCCCAAAAATTCTATTTTTATTCGTGCAAAACCTCTCAAATCACTCCTAGGGTATCTTCAAGACCCCTAAATCGTGTTTAAGGCTTACATAAAGTTAACAGGTTATGAAAGGTCATTACTTTAATCATAAACAATATAAAGTCCCCATTTTCATGCTATAAACTCAAATGTACCCCAAATGCTACATGCACTCATACAAGTATCAATACTACACATGCTAATCTACAAGTAGTAAGGAGAGGTTAAATGTGTCTTACCTTACACCTAGGAGGTGGAGAAATAACCTCAAGCTCATCCAATGACCTATTTCTCTTATCCCTTTAACTTTGAGCTTTCATCCACTTCTCTCAATAGAACAATCAACAGTATGGGTTATTAGTTCATCTAAAACACTTAGGAGAGGTAGGAATGTGATTGTAAGTATTAAAAATGGATTAGTACCACCCCAAGATTCTAAAACTAAAACCCCACTAAACCACTTCCATGGCTAGCACAACCTTTTGTAGAGATGGAGAGCTCAAAAGAAAGCTCTAAGAATGAAGATTACAAAACTCACCTCCACGATTTCGGAATAGGAATGAATATTAACAAGTCTTTACCTTTTCTTTGCCATAAGAAGAATAATAAAATAAGCTTGATTGGAGAGAATAACAAAAAGTATGAAGCAAATAGATATATGAGAGTTTTCTACTTGGGTACCTAATACAATTAAATATTTTCAGATTTTGAGACAAAATGGGTAAATTGCAATTTTGATCCCTCATCATCTATCTTCATTTAAAAAAACTCCCAATTTTAAACCATATTGAGCTCAATCCAAGCCAAACCACTCCATATTTGGATAAGGGCTTTTTACAAGCCTAAAAGTTTATTTTACTCTCTCTCGGGTTAGCCCGAACTACCACATGGGAATTAGGGCATTGCAAACTTCCTAGGTAAATAAGTATGACAAATTTTGATATTCCATAACTATTATTGCTTGATTTAAAACCAAATTCCTGAACAATACCTGATTTCTTGATGGCCACTGAATAGATATGGGGGAACAACTTTTAAGGAGCTTACTTTTGTCCAAAAATCATTCCAAAATTTGATTGACTTCTCATCACCGAGAATGAACCTTATATTTTTTGTATAGTGGTCATCCGGATTAGATAGAGGTAGGGTAATATTTCTCCAAACCCAGAAACATATACGATCTAGAAAAGGGTTCGAAGCCCACGTATTAGGATTATAGTCGTATTTTTCGCCTAAACTTCCCTCCACAAGCACTTAGGCTCTTTCCCGAATCTCCACACCTAATTTTTGAGGAATGATCAATTTGTTTTACTTTCAGATCAACGAAGCCCAATCCTCTGTACATTCTAGGTTTGCATAGTTGGTCTCACTTAATCCAATCAATGCCTATTCCCTTGGCACTCCCTCACATGAATTTGTCAATGAGTTTGTTTAACAAATTTGCCACCTCAACCGGTATTTGGACTAAATATGTGAAGAATACCTGCAAACTTGTTACGGTGGATTTTACTAAAGTAATACGACCACCCAAATATATGTCCTTCCTTTCCAACCATCGAGAAACTTATTAAATTTATTGATAATTGGTTTCCAAATGCTTTTGAATTTCGGGTGGCACCAAGGGTAAGGCTAAGATATGTAGTAAAAAAACACCAATGTTAAATTTGATAGATGCAACCCACTCTTACAAACTCTTAGCATAGATATTAACCCCAAATAAAATGATTTTCTTGAGCTTGAGCCTAAAGCCTGAAGCTAATTTGAAAGTTCTGTTAGCTTTATTGTTCAACCGAAAATCGCCAATGGGGTGAATTGGCCTTTTAAATTTTTTTGTGGAAACAACCAAAAAATGGAAGGATCTATACAATGGTTTAGTGTGGTTTGACTTCTAAACAAAGTCTACAACCACTACCTTAGCATCCACACTAAGGATTTCTCAAATCGACTTGTTTTGCTTACCTTTAAGGACAAGGTATAACCTTAAAATACTTTAAGGTTATACCCAAAACTTGAGTACATACTCTCCCAAAGAGTGAATACAAATAAAACAAACAATGAGAAAACCTCACAAGGCAAATATGGTTGCACAATTTAAGCACTCACCCAATATACACTTGAGAAAAATAATTAATGTAGTTCAAAGGTCTGTTTACAACAAAGAATTGACCAAATTAAGCACAAAGGAATACATTGATATTGGTAGGTTGGTTCAATATAATTCTTGTTGACCTTAGAAAGCTTTGACATTGAATTTATACATTCTCCATGAATTCTAGTCGTTTAGAGCCTCTGGGGGTCATTAAAAAAACAACATTTAATGCACAGGGATATATCTTTTTTTTTTAATAATTTGACTGTTGTAAGAAAGGGATCGATCCTTTAGGGGAAGGAATCGATCATTTTCATTGAGGGATCGATTCTTTTGGTCAAGGGATCAATCCTTTTCTAAAGGGATCAATCCTTTTTTGAAGAGATCGATCCAAAATGTACTGGAATCCAAAGGATCAATCTTTTTTCAATTGGATCGATTCTTTGAGTAAAAAATCTTTGGAAACTTAACTTTAGAGTGCGAAAATGATAGAGTATGATTTTGAAATGGTTTGACTAAGTTAGAAAACATTTAAAACATATTTTTCAAATTAATTTGGACTTTGAAATATTTTTGATAAATTCTTTTGACAAATTCCTTTAAGTCCAAACTTAATTTTTACAAATTATTGTTATATCAAAATCTCAATTCAATAAGTTCTTAGGATTCTTTTAATGTTTTAAACGTGACCATCTTCCGCCTCGATGAAAATATGAGGTCATCCGTAAATTGGAGATGCGAGATGCGGAGGTCATTCTTTGGCAATAGAAATACCCTTTATTAGTCACATAGACTAGGCATGGTATATGAGAGATCTTAGAGCAATACAAACAAGATTGAATAATAGAGGGGATAAGGGGCAACCTTGTCTAAGCCTACATTTGATGAAGAAATATCTATTAAAATAGTTAGTTATGTAAATTGTAATTATATATTGCTGATGTTGCAGCTAATATAATCCAAATTTGAATCCAAAATGAAATGATTAAATAACTCGATTTAAGAATCAGTGTTGGTTTTCAAGAGAAGTTGTTGATAGGACGGGTGAGTAGTGTTGTGATGTGGAAGCATCTTCATATGAGCTGGTCACAACTTGAGATGGGAGTCTTACCGATCCATGAGATACACCATCAATTCAATTTGCATATATAGCTGAAACCAACTACATCCGCATTCAGAGTACTATAGTTGATATTTATACAAAAAATCAGAATGTTTAGCATTTGTTCAACACATGTCTTCATTAAAATCCACTCCTTCAACTTGTGCTTCACATCGTATTCCCTCTTTTATCCAATCACCATTTTTCTACCTCGCGTCCAACCCAACCAAATAAACCCCAAACAAACCCTAATTTAAATCCCAAAAGACCCCAACTAGAACCCAAACTAAAGTTAACCTAAATACCTAAAACATGACCCGAACCGGAGCCCAAACTAGGACCCAACCTATGGCCGAAACTAAACCTAACCCTAGCCTAACCCTAACCCTATTGTAGCCACCCCAATCCCCCAATCAGAAACCACCATCTTATGCCCCAATACTAGAAGAGTACTCCATGCACTCCACCAGCACCCATGATCCACACTCCACGCAACTCCTACATAGACAACAAGCAAGAAACAAAAACGTTATCATTCAATTTCTTTGTAAATGGCTATAAAACCCAAACACAAAAATGTAAAAAAGGCTCGTTTTTCATACAATTCAAAAACAATAAACATCCATTTAAATATTATTTTTATTATTTTTATTTATTTCAAATAATAATTTTTTATCATTTATTTTTAGTTTTGATTCCTAACAAAAAAGAAAAACCTTTTCAGATTTCAAAATAAATAACAAAAACACATTATAGTCTTTGAAAAAGAAGTCAATAAAAAGAACCTTCTAGTTTCTAATAACCAACAAACAAATAAAAGTAAAATCATTTTAGGTTTCGACAAAAAATAATACCCAAGATTTTTTTGTAGTAAAAAAAGAAATAAAAAAAGGTTGATCTAATTTTACCTCAGTCGTGCGGCCTCTTCAGGGGTCGTCGGAGTCCGAGGGAAACTGAAAGGTTTAGGGTATTTTTTTGGTAGTTTAGGAGTGTTTTTTGGTATTTTTAGCCCTAAGCAAGGATCTAGGCTAGTAGATCTAGGTTTCATTGTAACCCCCTCAGACCGATGCGGGTAACCTGATCCGATCTAGGGTGTCACATTAGGGCCACTGGAGTGACCCACTGTAAAAATCTCAGAAAATTTAAAACTTTTATTAAAACATGTAACTCATAATTTCTTTATCAGCATTCAGAAATAAAATATTTTCATACTCGTATATAAAACAAAATACAATTACATGCCCCCTAATCACATGTACCATACTCTGCAAGCAACGCCGTAATAACTCCCTTATTGATGTCGATAGTTGCACTGGTACAATTCTTTTAACCTACAATAGTGAGTAATAGAGTTAGCTTCGGAAACCTTAGTAATACAAAACTACTAGATGATTCTATAGGATATGAAGATAAATGGAAAACCATATAAATTCCTTATTGAATCAGATGTATACCAATTTTTGAGATATTATGGGGTACCACTGGTAGTTCATCGAGTAGAAACCATGAAGATCTTAGGTCATAGGAAGTATTCATAGAATGACATTTTGAAGAGATCGAATAGGATGTCTAGTGTGTTCCAACATTATGATAAAATCAAGATAGGTACACTAAACAATAGTTCAGTAAATCTCATAAATCATAATGTAGTGTAGCCTTTTTAAAATCGTAGTTTAAAAACCCATTGTATAAAGAGTTAACCTAAGGGAATATCTTAGGGCCTGAGAGCCTATCCAAGAAAGTTTTCGGAGCCATGAGGCCTATCTGAGAACACATCTCAGGGCCACAGGGCCTACCCAAGAATGATCTCAGGGCCGTAAAGCCTACCTAAGAGTCACATTAGGTCCATAAAAAATTTTCCAGCTTATTCAAAGCTGTACTTTATAAATCAATATCTCCAAGATACAATTTATACAGTGATACAATTCCATAAGCCATCACCATTAATTCGGTGCATCCATAAGACAATAACCATAGATTCCAGTGTACCACATGTTAAAACAATAAAAGAATTTATTAATATATAGGGAACACACTAGAGAATCCAAGTATTTTTAGAAGCATTTTGTAGTTATCAATATATATAACATGAAATTTGTGCAATTTGATCGGATTCTAGGAACAAGGTCCTATTGAAGAGAATCAATTACTAACCGGTGTAATCAGGCATTTAAGGTTGATACTTTAGAATCCCATTATGCTTCACATGCATCAGGAAAGTGTTCAAGAATGACCGGAGTGATTTGAGTTGATAAAAGATAAACGAAGATTCAGGGTACTTACCATCCATGTCAATCGATCGGATCATCAAAAACTCGAGCTGAACAACTCCCAGAACTGATGTATATCAACTGGTCAATTCATTGCCCTTCCAGGGTATTCACTCTTTAATACAACAATTTTTATCCATAGATCATCTTCAGAATCATCGCTGAATATATCTTAAGGAAGCGAAAAGATATCCCAATAATCTTTATTTCTTTCCACATGGCAACAATATCAAGAATTCTCTACGTATTTAATTCTTGGTTCATAACCCATAGGGATCATACATCATGCAAGTTCATTGTGTTCCCAGACTCATCCAATCACTTACTAAATTCTTAGCCATTAAGGTTTCTTAATTCATTTAGTATTCAAATCTATCTCATTTACTTCAGAGTCTTCCCGAGTAATTCAGACGCTTCTGAGTTTCAGATAGATGTTGTACTTTCGTTCAGTTCACTTTGGTCATATAATAAAATCATTTTGGTATTTATGGTTGATTTATTCACGAATAACCACTTCTTAATATCGAATGAGCTCTAGTGTTAGTTGAGCTGAGTACTTCTATAACTATCATCAATCAAAACTTGAGGAGACAAACAAGCGTTGGTTGACCAACTTAAGTTGCGTTCCATAACTTTTAAGAGCAGTACAACATCCATGTTTATTTGAATTTCTTAATTAATCCAATACATTTACTTATTCTAGTCTATAAGGGTATTTTGGTCATTTTACACTTTAGGGGTATTTCTAGAATTCCAATATAGATCCGAAATTTAATTCGATGATTCCAAGGTTTCGTTAATCAAGGTATGAGTTCTCAGTTCGCCTCTATTATCATAGTTATCCATATTTTGTTTTACTCTTTAAGGATATTATCAAAATTTTATTCAATTCCGACAGTGTCATTACTTCGAATAAATTTGGCTTGAAAGTATTCTAGTTCCATTAAAGTTCAAAGTACTTTTCTCATTTTCTCATTGAAGGTTAATTTCACCACTAAGGGAAATCTTGGTTCTTTTTCAATAAAAGGCATTTTTGTAATTTATCCCTGCTGCTTTTTACAATAATTTCATATCCAAATATTTCCAACATTTAACCTATAACAAGATTAATTAAAATTTAAGCGTTCTGAGATACATTGATTTACTGATAAAATCATTTAACTAAGGTTTAGTCTCGGTCCTTCTACCTATTTTCTTTTTGAGTCGTCTGAAGCTTTTAAGTGTTCTCTCCTTAATCCTATTTATGTCTGATCCCAACGATAATTACTTACATCTAATAGACAATTAATTCCTTTCATGCATTTACCAATACCAATATGTTCTATAAAGTATAAAAAGGTAGTAATGTGTTACCTCATTTTCTGTGCTATACTGATCGACCATTTAAATTCCATTCGAACACCCTCGATCTTGAAATCAATGCCCAATAATTCCTCAGCTATATATCAACAGAAATTTCATAAAAACGAAGCTTAATTTTGAAAAATGGATCGAATCGGGTGATTAATCATTGAAAAACAGCTTACCGGATCGAATTTGGCAATTCGAACTTCGGAATCGGACTCAGGATGTCAACAAAACCCAAAATATTACTCTTGAAATCCATCTCACCAACTTGATTTCTATCTTCCAATCTTTTTCTAAAAAACACAGACAATCTATCGTGAAATACGACTTCTAATAATTTTTCTAGCCATAAAAATAACTTATTAGAATCTAATTATAATTTGGGGACCCAATTGTTAAAAATAAAAACTTTAGGAGTCAATATAATTTTTAATTACTAAAATTAGGGAGTAAATCGATCTTAATAAAACCATTATGCCATAATCATAACACTATGAAAGCTAAGAGACAAGGTTGGGCTTTTAACAACTTGGATGGCTTACCTTGTAATTTCCCCTTCTCACTTTAATAACAACCCCAAAACCACGTGAAGTCTTTCATTGCTCCCTTTTTACTTTCTAAAGCCTTTCACTTTGAACCAATTTACATTTACTTATTAATTTATTTTTTTTCAAAATCTCCATTGATTTTGATCTACGAATTATGCTACAAAAATTCAAACATCTCTCAGCTCTCCCCTTCTACGCACGTTAGCCATGGATATTATGCACCATTCCTCCATTTTCCTCCTCCCCTCCATTCCCATTTACAGCCTTGTATGAGTTGAAAATGAGTTCGTGTTTGAGTTTGATCACCATGTTGGCCGAGAAGATGATCCAGATGGGTTCATCTTGGATGGCAGCGTGTCGGAGCGTGCTTAATTTGGGGTTAGTCATGTCATTATCGAAGGAATCCATGACTGTGTAAATTTGACCGCCTTTTCCGCTGAGGTTTCCTTGTCCGAAGCTGATGGAGCAGTCGTCTAAGCATTAGTGGTTGTTGTACTATTCGGGATAGCACCGCCAGTAATCATCGATAAGGTTTCCCATTAGGCATTGATCTTTTTGGCTTACAGAGAGCGCTTGTCTTCTTGATACGGACACATTTAATCTCCTTTGAACATCATGAACAACATATTTTGGGTAAGCATGTTGGTGAGGGAAGCTAAGATTGAAGGCAGCTCTTTTCTTTGAATAACTGTAAGTATTTCCTTTTCTTGTTATTCAAAAACTTAATTTACCCGATAAGCAAAGCAACCTTCAATCAGTCATCTAAATTGTGATTGCCATACTTTTCTTAATTAGATGAATGAGAGAAGTTGAAGCTTTGTTTGTAATGATTGTTCTTCACTAGATGATTGATTGGGTGCACCAAGATTATAATAAAAAAATAAATAGAAATATCAACCGACAATATGAAACATAATTGCTTTCCCAGTCAAACTCCAAAGACTTTTGTCTTCATGTTTGAGTTTGTATAATAATTTTTTTCAATTATGCAATGCCATTATCCTTATTTTATTCCTATTTCACCGAATAATTTGTCCATATTCTACCTAATTCATTATCCTCCATTTGTTTAATAAAATAATGGTCTAATAAAACAATTATTTTCCAACGAACTTCATATTTAATCTATAAGAAACATAACCCCTAAATTAGGGTGTTACAATTCTCCCCTCCTTAAAAGAATTTCGTCCTCGAAATTCATTCATGTCACATAATTACAGAAATGAAACTTCTATAAGTTCTTTCGTATCTTCAAGTAGCTTTTACAGAAGTACATACCCTCCACTAATCCTTAACCAGTTCAGTATACATTCTTATCAGAACTCTTCGTCATTCCTATAAAATAATCATAACAAATTTATCCTTGTGGAAACAATTCAGCATTTGTTACAAAATTAGGCTCATAGAGCGATAACATATCCCAATTTCATTTCTAGAGTTGGATCAGAATTTCTCAGATGGGTAACTCTCACATGGCTCGTAAGGTACTTTACAGAATTCAGATAGACATTACTAGTATTCCTTTATGCAAAGATAGAGCCTTAACGGATAAAACATAGGTTTGCTCGTTACAGAAAGGGACTTAGCCTTGGAGTTCTGGCTCAGAGAAGTACGATTCTAGTCTAGGGGCATGTATTAATCAGTAATCTTTTGTCATTCACCCGTCAGTCTATTTGGAAAACTTTTGACTCAAACATGGCTTTGATACCACTAAATGTAACCCCCTCAGACCGATACGGGTAACCCGATCCAATTTAGGGTGTCACATTAGGGCCACCAGAGTGACCCACTGTAAAAATCTCGGAAATTTAACTTTTATGAAAACATGTAACTCATAATTTATTTATTAGCATTCAAAAATAAAACAGATTTTCAACTCGTATATAAAACAAAATACAATTACATGCCCCCTAATCACATGTACCATACTCTGCAAGCAACGCCGGAATAACTCCCTTATTGATGTCGATAGTTGCACTGGTACAATTCTTTTAACCTGCAATGGTGAGTAATAGAGTTAGCTTCGAAAAGCTTAGTAATACAGAACTACCAGATTATGCTATAGGACATGTAGATAAATGGAAAACCATATAATTTCCTTGTTGAATCAGACGTACACCAATTTTCGGGATATTCTGGGGTACCACTGGTAGTTCATCGAGTAGAAACCATGAAATCTTAGGTCATAGAAAGCATTCATAGAATGAAATTTTGAGGAGATATAATTGGATGTCTAGTGTGTTTCAACATTATGATAAAATCATGATAGGTACATTAAACAAGTAATAGTTCAGTAAATCTCATAAAGCATGATGTAGTGTAGCCTTTTTAAAATCGTAGTTTAAAAACTCATTATATAAAGAGTTAACCTAAGGGAATATCTTAGGGCCTGAGAGCCTACCCAAGAAAGTTTTCGGGGCCACGGGGCCTACCTGAGAACACATCTCAGGGCCACAGGGCCTACCCGAAAATGATCTCAGGGCCGCAGAGCCTACCTATGAGTCACATTAGGTCCATAAAAAATTTTCCATCTTGATCAGAGTTGTACGTTATAAATCAGTATCTCCAAGATAGAATTTATACAGTGATACAATTCCATAAGGCATCACCATTAAGTCGGTGCATCCTTAAAATAGTAACCATAGATTTTAGTGTACCACATATTAAAACAATAAAAGAATTTATTATATATAGGGAACACACTAGAGAATCCAAGTATTTTTAGAGGCATTTTTTCGTGATCAGTATGGATAACATGAAATGTGTGCAATTTGATCGATTCCAGGAACAATGTCCTATTGAAGAGAATCAATTACTAACCGATCTAATCAGACATTTATGGTTGATACTTTAGAATCCCACTATGTTTCATATGCATCAGGAAAGTGTTCAAGAATGACCAGAGTGATTTGAGTTGATAAAAGAGAAACCAAGATTCAGGGCACTTACTATCCATGTAATCGATCGGATTATCGAACAACTCGAGTTGAAAAAATCCCAGAACTGATGTATATCAACTAGTCAATTCATTGCACTTCCAGGGTATTCACTATTTAATACCAACAATTCTTGTCCATAGATCATCTTCAGAATCATCGCTAAATATATCCTAAGGAAGCGAACAGATATCCCGATAATCTTTATCTCTTTCCACATGGTAACAATATCAAGAATTGTCAATGTATTTAATTCTTGGTTCATATCCCATAAGGATCATGCTTCATGCAAGTTCATTGGTGTTACCAGACTCATCCAATCACTTACTAAATTCTCAGTCATTAAGGTTACTTAATTCATTTAGTAGTCAAATCTATCTCATTTACTTCAGAGTCTTCCGAGTATTTCAGATGCTTTTGAGTTTCAGATACATGTTGTACTTTTGTTCAGTTCACTTTGGTCATATAATAAAATCATTTTGGTATTCGTGGTTGATTTATCTCACAAATATCCACTTCTTAATATCGAATGAGCTCTGGTGTTGAGCTGAGTTGAGTACTTCCATAATTATCATTAATCAAAACTTGAGGAGACAAATAAGCATTCAAGTGTTACCTATGCCATTCAGGTATTGATATAGTACTAGTGTTGGTTGATTGACTTAAGTTGCGTTCCATAACTTTTTAAGAGCAGTACAACATCCATGTTTATTTGAATTTCTTAATTAATCCAAGACATTTACTTATTCTAGTCCATAAGGGCATTTTGGTCATTTTACACTTTAGGGGTATTTCTATAATTTCAATATAGATCTGTAATTTAATTCGATGATTCCAAGGTTCCCGTGAATCAAGGTATGAGTTCTCAGGTTGCCTCTATTATCATAGTCATCCATATTTGGTTTTACTCTTTAAGGGTATTATAGAAATTTTATTCAATTCCGACAGTGTTATTACTTCGAATAAATTTAGCTTCAAAGTATTCTAGTTCCATTAAACTTCAAAGTACTTTGCTCATTTGCTCATTGAAGGTTAATTTCACCACTAAGGGAAATCTTGGTCCTTTTTCAATAAAAGGGCATTTTTGTAATTGATCCCTACTACTCTTTTCAGTAATTTCATATCCAAATATTTCTAACATTTAACCTATAACAAGATTAATCAAAATTTATGATTCTGAGATTCATTGATTTACTGATAAAATCATTGAACTGAGGTTTAGTCTCGATCCTTCTACCTATTTCCTTTTCGAGTAGTGTGAGGCTTTTACAGTGTTCTCTCCTTACTCCTATTTGCGTCTGAGTCCAACGATAATTACTTACATCTAATAGACAATTAATTTCATTCATGCATTTACCAATACCAACATGTTCCAAAAAGTATAAAAAGGTATTAATGTATTACCTCATTTTCCATGCCATACTGATCGACCATTTAAATTCCATTCGAAAACCCTTAATCTTGAAATCAATACCCAATAATTCCTCAGATACATAACAATAGAAATTTCATAAAAAAATGGAGCTTAATTTCAAAAAACGGATCAAATCGGTGATTAATCAGTGAAAAATAGCTTACCGGATCGAATTTGGCGAAACAGACTTCAGAATAGGACTCAGGACGTCAATAAAACCCAAAATATTACTCTTGAAATCCATCTCACCAACTTGATTTCTAGCTTCCAATCTTTTTCTAAAGAACACGGACAATCTATTGTACAAATACGACTTCAAATAATTTTCCTCGCCAGAAACATAACTTATTAGAATCTAATTAATAATTTGGGGACCCTCTTATTAATACTAAAAAATTTAGGAGTCAATATAATTTTTAATTACTAAAATTAGGGAGTAAATCGATCTTAATAAAACCATTATGCCATGATCATAACTCTATGAAAGCTAAGAGACAAGGTTGAGCTTTTAACAACTTGGATGGCTTACCTTGTAATTTCCCCTTCTCACTTTAATAACAACCCCAAAACCACGTGAATTATTTCATTGCTCCCTTTTTACTTTCCAAAGCCATGTTCACTCTAAACCAATTTACATTTATTTATTAATTTATTTCTTTTCAAAATCACCATTGACTTTGATCTACTAATTATGCTACAAAAATTCAAACAACTCTCACCTCTCCTCTTCTACGCACGTTAGCCATGGACATTATGCACCATTCCTCCACTTTCCTCCACCCCTTCATTCCCATTGATAGCCTTGTATGATTTGAAAATGAGTTCGTGTTTGAGTTTGATCACCATGTTGGCCAAGAAGATGATCTAGAGGGGTTCGTCTTGGATGACAGCATGTCGGAGCGTGCCTGATTTGGGTTAGCCATGTCATTGTCGGAGAAATCCATGACTGTGTAAATTTGACCGCCTTTATCGTTGAGGTTTCATTGTCCGAAGTTGATGAGCAGTCGGCTAAGCATTGGTGGTTGTTGTACCATTCGGATAACACCGCCAGCAATCGTTGATGGGGTTTCCTGTTAGGCATTGATCTTTTAGGCTTACGGAGAGCGTTTATCTTCTTGATATGGACACATTTAATCTCCTTTGAACATCATGAACAATAGATTTTGGGTAAGGATGTTGCTGAGGGAAGCTATATTGAGTTAATCGATTGACAAATATGGCCAAGAGGGGGGTGGATTGGCAATTAAAATTTTGGTGGAAGCTTTTGCAGAAAATTGAAAGAAATTTGCACAGCGATTTAGAGTGGTTCGACTTTCTCAACCAAAGTCTACGTCCACTACCTTAACTATCCTCACTATCGATTTTCCACAAATTCACTAATTTGTACTTCTTTTGAGGACAAAGAGTAACCTTACAAACCCTCAAGAATTATACCCCATATTCTTGAGAACACTCTCTCCCAAAGAGAACAATACAAATTTGCAAACTTACAAGGAAATCCTCACAAGGTAGATTGTTTGCACAATTCTATAACAAAGAAAAGAACACTCAAGAATGAATACAATTGAAACAATAAGTGTTCTTGAAAGAAAAATGAATATTGAATGAAAGATAGGCTTGAAATGCTCAAACTTGAGGTTTGATGCTTTTTTTTATTCTCTATTGATTCTAGTTGCTTGATGTTTCTTGTTATTGATCAATGGCTTCTAAGCTTGCTTAAATGCACCTTGAATCACTTATGAACTTTGGGGATCATTAATGAAGTTTTTGGAGCCGTTTAAGTGTGAAAACAATTAATATTTCTACTTCGAGCGTGGGGGGAATCGGTACCCCTAATGGGGAATCGGTTCCCTAAGTGTAAAATTCAAATATTTTGACAGTTGAACAGTGGGGGGAATTGGTACCCCCTGGGGGGAATCGGTACCCCCTGGGGGGAATCGGTTCCCTCCGATCATACTGTAATTCTCGGAGCCAAACCATTCAGGGGGGAATCGGTTCCCTCTGAGCAATCTGGAATTTTTGGCTTTGAAATGGTTCAAAATATTTTGTAAAATCGTTTTGAAATTATTTTAAGATTAAAACTTAATTTTACACTTGAGTAAGGATTTAAAATGAACTTTGAAATACTTTGAGTAATATTTTGATATTCGATTTAATATATCGAATATGCTTAGAAAAATCATTTTCAAAATTAAAATTCTTTTAATTTAATTTGTTATATCGAAACATCAAAATGTTTCAATCTCCCCTTTTTGATATAACAAAACATTTTAAGATTTTCTAATTTCAAAATGAATTTTGATTTTGAAAAATACTACTCCCCCTTACTTCAACACTACTCCTCTTCAAAAACTCTTCAAAAAGCTTTTAATAATTTCTCCCCCTCTTTGTTAAATCAAAAAGACCCGTAAAATATTTTAAACAAGGTTTTGAAATCATTTAGCCAATTGACTATATATATAGTTTAAGCTGCTAAGATCACAATCAAGAGAAACGTTAGCCATTAGTTTCATAATCAATATTCATAAACAATGTGATGACAAAATTGGTCATATATCTAACATGATGTAAATGATGCAAGAATGAAGAAATTTAACCAAACCAAATATATAAGTTCAAACATCCATAATCCATCAAATAAGTTCAAATATCCAATAACAAAAGGAAAACAATCCAAAAAGATTCAAAATGTTTAAACAATAAGCTTTAAGTTCAAAGTACTAAAGCAAAACACAGAATCAAGCATCCGTATGAGGATCGAAAGGAGGAAAACAAGCTCGCATAGCGGCCATCTCATGAGTGAGTTCATTAATATAAGCATTGGTTGCTTTATTGTTTGCACGCATCTACTAAGAATTTCCAATTATTGAGCTCCCATTGTGGATAAATGGGACTCTATAGAAGTAAAGCGCGAATCTATAGTAGCATATCGAAAATCGAATGTCTCCATAAAAGATTTAAAATGTGGAGGCATTTGATTCGTTTGTTGTGCTTGCTCAACGGCTGCTCCTCGGGCTGCTCAGGCTCATATTCGGCTTCATCGATATCTCACATTAATTGTTCAAGCTCGGGATCATCGTCAGCTTCTGGTGGAGCTCGTGAAGAACTAGGTCCCGGAGTATTTTTAGAAGATCGAACCCATTCACCGGTTTCCTTATCCTTTATCCATCCCGCTCTCATTAAGGAAAGAAGATTAATTTGTTTCTTTAAAGGAAAGACGACATCTAAACCTACTCTAAGCCCGGCTTTAGAAAATAGATTACTTATAATGCAACCATAAACTAGAGAGGAACAAAGTTTCTTATTTGGCACTAAGTTTACGGTTTCAACGATTTCAGCAAAAATAATCTCAGGAAGATTTATTTTAATACTGTTTTGGAAACATTGTAACCACCAAAGATCTAAAGCATGAAGAGTAGAGTAATGACCTCCGGATGGTCGAAACCACCAAGAAATCATTACATGAAGAAAACGATCATGAAGGTCTAAGACACTCGTACTATCCCTTCTTTTATAACAATAACCTAAAACATGTTTTTCATTTGATATACCATCATTATCTAATCATAATGCTTTGGCTATGTAAGCCGAATCAATATATAAGAATTATCCTAGGAGGTAGGAACTAACTCCTATGGTTTCAGTTTGAGCTTGGTTTTTGACACAAACGACATTAGAATAAAAGATGCGAACAAGTTGATGGTAAACTATAGGTTCAAGGTCACAAAGTTTATCAAATTTCCACTCTTGTAAAAGAGGAAGATATTTAAAATCGATATCTATCATAGCTTGACGAGAAGGGATACGTTCTTCTCTAATTTTGTAAGAGTCAAAATATTGATAATACCAAAAACGATGATTTCTAGGACCAGGATGATTGAAGCACGAGTTTTGGATAGTCATATTAGGATCAATGGGATTAGGATTAGGAATTGGAATAGAAGGAATAGAAGGAGGATTTGGAGGTGGGTTGGATTGACGGTTTGAGCGACTAGATGATGACCTAGCACGTTTAGGATTGGAAATGGTTTAGGAAATCGGAATAGAATGGATAACCTGCAATTTAGAAAACACATGTATGCAATTCAATCAATCCCAAAACTCAATTGAGTCCTCAATATTTCAAGGTTCTCTAAACCAATCCTAATGGGCAAAGTTTTTGAAAACTATTGAAAAATAAGGTTTTGAAAAACAATATATGTATAGTTTTCATAACAACAACATAATTCAATTAAAACACAATAATTTGAAAAACAATTTTTTTCGAAAGTTTCAAAATTTTTGGAAAATTCTTGTGTTTTTGATGAAATTAGTTGTAATATCTAGTTTATAATCACTAAACAATCAATTCCCGATCACTATTTCTATCTAGAACTAATTAAAACTAGTCCTATGTTCAAAATCAATGAAATAGAGAGTTTAGAAAATTTACCTTGAAAGATGAGATTGAGTGGATTTTGATGTTGTTTGCACGATTTTAATGATGCTAGCAAGTTTAGAAGATGATATTTAAGAGAATTCCGATTAAAAACGTTTTTTTGAGGTAAAGTGGAGATATGGAGAGAGTAGAGAGGAGAAGTGGCAATGACTGAAGAAGAGGGTTTGAGATTTTTAGGAGTTCTGCCCGTGTTAAAATCCAGAACCCCAGGGTGGAATCGGTTCCCCTTCAAAGGGGGAATCGGTTCCCTCATGAGGGTATCGATTCCCTCTGCACAAAAATGCTAAAATCTGATTTTAAACACACAAAATGCTAAATTAATTTTCTCTAGTGGTATTGGCAACTCATATATTGAAAATTAATCATGTTCAAACAATCAAATTAATCTTTAAACTATATTTGAACATTAATTTTCATCAAGAATCATAAACTCCCCTTAACTAATAGCAATGAATACAATAAAAATTACTATTCTAAGCATTTTTTCATTTAGTCTTAAAAGTGCTAAAATTATTTTAAACACTAAGTGAAGATAGGTTGGTCAAACCTAATTCTCTCCTAAGTGTCCAAAATCTTTCCTTGTCTAAAGGTTTTGTAAATATATCCGCTAATTGGTGCAAAGTATCAAAAAATTCTAGAACTACATCTTCCTTAGTGACATGGTCTCTAATGAAGTGATGTCTTATTTCAATGTGCTTAGTTCTAGAGTGTTGGATGGGATTTTTAGTGAGACAAATAGCACTAGTATTGTCACACTTGACAGGAATGGTACCAACTTCAATTCCATAATAAAAAAGTTGTTGTTTCATCCATAAAACTTGTGCACAACAACTACCAGCTGAAATGTATTCGGCTTCAGTGGTAGATAATGCAACACAATTTTGTTTCTTTGAAAACCAAGAAATCAACATATTTCCAAGGAATTGGCAAGTACCGGAGGTGCTTTTCCTATCTAATTTGCATCCTCCATAATCCGCATCAGAAAAGGCATGCAAGCTAAAGCTAGAGTCTCTAGGATACTAAAGTCCTAAACTAAGAGTGTCCTTAAGGTATCTAAAGATTCTCTTAACAGCTAGTAAATGTGATTCCTTAGGACATGATTGAAATCTAGCACATAAGTAAACACTAAACATAATGTCCGGTCTACTTACAGTTAGATAAAGCAAAGAGCCAATCATTGACCTATATAATTTAACATCTACACATTTACCTCCTTCATCTAAGTCAATCTTTGTTGAAGAGCTCATTGGAGTGTCGTGAGGTTTTCCATTTTCCAGTCCAAACTTTTTGAGCATATCTTTGACGTACTTAGCTTGATTGATGAAGATTCCATCTTTTCTTTGCTTGATTTGGAGTCCCAAGAAAAATGAGAGCTCCCCCATCATGCTCATCTCAAACTCAGTTTGCATTAGCTTAGAAAATTCTTGGCAAAGAACATCATTAGTAGAACCAAATATTATATCATCAACATAAATTTGAACTACTAATAAATATTTACCTTTATGCTTTAAAAACAATATAGTGTCAACCTTCCCTTTTGAAAAACCTTTTTCAATAAAAAGTTTGACAATCTTTCATACCAAGCTCTAGGAGCTTATTTTAAACCATAAAGCTCTTTTGTCAATTTAAGAACATGATCCGAAAATTTTGAATCTTCAAAACCTGGAGTTTGTTCCACATACACTTCTTCCTTTATAAAACCATTTAAAAATTCACTTTTAACATCCATTTGATATAATTTAAATTCATGAAAACATGCAAATGCTAATAACATTCTAATTGCTTCCATCCTAGCTACGGAAGCGTATGTTTCATCATAGTTTATGCCCTCTTCTTGAGTATACCCTTGAGCAACAAGTCTATCCTTGTTTCTCACTATATTACCACTCTCATCAAGCTTATTCCTAAATACCCATCTAGTACCTACAGTAGATTTATTACTAGGCCTTTCAACTAATGTCCATACTTTACTTCTCTCAAATTGATTTAATTCTTCTTGCATAGCCATAATCCAATGTTCATCTTTTAATGCTTCTTTAATATTCTTAGGCTCTATGAATGAAATAAATGCAACATAATTACAAATATTTCTAAGAGAAGATCGAGTTGTTACCCCTTTGGATGGATCACCTATAATCTCACCATCCTTGACACAGTTGTACTCTCTTGGATAAGATACTTCCCTTTCTTCAATGGTTGGATTCTCAATAGGATCATGAGTTACCTCATCTTTTGTTTCTTCTTTGACGATGGTTCTTCAATGTCATGTCTAACTTCATTTCTATTTATAATACCTACATCATCAATCACACAAGAATCCTTCCTCAGAATGGGATTATCATCGAAAACAACATGTATAGACTCTTCTACAACTAAAGTTCTTTTATTAAATACTCGATAAGCTTTAGAATTTAAGGAAAAACCCAAAAAAATTCCTTCATCACTTTTAGCATCAAATTTTCCATGGTTTTCTTTACCGTTGTTCAAAACAAAACATTTACATCCAAAAGGATGAAAATAGCTAATGTTAGGCTTTTTATTTTTGAAAATTTCACATGGAGTTTTCTTTAAAATTGGCCTAATCATTACTCGATTTACAACAAACAAGCGGTATTTGTGGCTTTCGCCCAAAAATATTTTGGCAAATTATTTTCACAAAGCATGGTTCTAGCCATTTCTTCTAAAGTTCGATTTTTCCTCTCAACAACTCCATTTTGTTGAGGGGTTCTAGGTGCTGAAAAATTATGGCTAATACCATTAGAATTACAAAACTCAATAAATCCAAGATTTTCAAATTCAGTGCCATGATCACTCCTAACACTAGTTATAGAGTAATCTTTTTCATTTTGGATTATTTTTGAAAATGTGATGAAATGTTCTAATGCTTCATCTTTAGTGCTTAAAAATAGAAGCCAAGTATATCTAGAATAGTCATCTACCAAGACAAATGCATATTATTTTCCACCCAAGCTAGTAGTCCTAGTTGGCCCAAAAAGATCTATATGGATCAATTGTAATCTCTACTAGTTGATATGTCATTAATGGATTTAAAAGAAACTCACTTTTGTTTCCTTTAGAACAAGCATCACAGATTTTATCATTATCAAATTTTAGTTTAGACAGCGCTCGAACCAATTCTCCTTAAACTAACCGTTGCAAAACACTCATGCTATCATGTCCTAGTCTCCTATGCCATAACCAACTATCATGCTCATCCTTTGCAACTAGGCATAAATTAGTCATTTCTATAGAGTCTAAATGCACCATGTATATGTTTCCTATTCTATGACCAACAAGCATAATCCTATTAGATGCAATGTCAATGACTTTACAACCATTAGTTTCAAATATGACATTGAATCCCTTATCACATAATTGACTAATACTCAAGAGATTATAATTTAATCCATTCACATATAAAACATTCTTAATTTGTATGGACAAGGTATTACCAATAGTACCAATACCTTCAATGTGACCTTTTGAATCATCACCAAAAGTCACTTCTCCTCCATTTTTGGCGTTAAGCTCAATGAACTAGCTTTTGTCTCCGGTCATGTATCTTGAGCATCCGCTATCAAGGTACCATGAATTTGGATTTGTTTCCCGTGCCTTGTAGCAATGCTCATTTTCCTACAAACATAGATTAATTTCTAATTTTTTGTACCCAAATTCTTTTGGGTCCATATCCATTAGTTTCCAAAATACTAGTCCCCTTAGGTATCCATTTGTGTAGGATATCCTTATCTTTAGTAATAATGAGCTCTTTAGGAACCCATATACTTCTAACGATTTTTCCATTAGAGGTTCTTTGGGGACATCTATGATTGTAGTTTTTAAAACTTTTTCTAACAAAGTTGGATTTTGAATTTTCTCCATTTTCAAAACGTTTTGTTCCAAATTTATCAAAAGAAGTTTTAAGATCATCAATTTTCTTTTGATGATCATCATTGACCTTTGAAAGTAAATTTCGCAAATCCAAATTTTTCTTTTCAAACTCTGATTTGCAAATCTTTGATTTTACTTTCAAGATCGTTGTTGGTTTTGGATATGATTTTATTTTCATTTTTCAATTTTGAAACATCATTTTTATATTTTAAAAACAATTTCTCATAATCCGAAGTCAACCCATTATATTCCTCTAATAGTTCATCATAGGATATATCATCAAAATCATATGAGTTAGAGGTTACCTTAGAATCTTCCCCGAATGCCATCAAGCACAAGTTTGCTACTTCTTGTTCTTCTTCATCGAAACCTTCTTCATCGCTCCATATAGCCACATGAGCCTTGTGTTTATTCTTTGATTGACCCTTTCTCTTCAATTGTGGGCAATCATATTTGACATGCCCCATTTTTACATTCATAGCAAATGATCGGGTCTTCTCTTTTGGTTCATTTTTTAGGCCTTCATTTCGTTTGAATTTTCTCCCTCGCTAAGGTCTCATCATTTTTCCGAACCGTTTGGCAAACAAGTCCATTTCCTCATCATCATCATCTTCATTCGAATCACTCTCATCTTTTGTGGATTTGAGAGCAACTCCAATGTTTTTCTTCTTCTCCTTCTCCTTTGGTGTCTCTTCAATCTTATCAAGGTCTACCTCATCTTCAAGCATCATTTCATGAGTGAAGAGTGAACCGATTAGCTCTTCAAGAGTTAAGGACGTTAGGTCCTTAGACTTGATGATTGTCGTCTTCTTTGATTGCCATGATTTTGAAAGGGAGTAGACTAACTTCCTCATAAGCTTTTCATTTGAAATGATCTCTCCATATAATTTGAGACCATTGACAATCGTTGAAAATCTATCCGTCCTAGCTTTGATATCTTCATTTGGTTTCATCCTGAAATTTTCATAGCTATGCGTTAGAATACTAATTTTAGATTTCTTTACCTCATCGGTACCTTCATGAGTGACTTGAAGTTTGTCCCATATTTCTTTGGTAGTTGTACAAGATGAAACGCTTCCGTATTCATCTGGTTCAAGAGCACAAAATATGATATGGATGGCTTTGGAGTTGAGCTGGAACATTTTTGTCTCTCCTTCACTCCACAATCTTGGATGAGTGAGAGGCTTGATGTATCCTTCTTCTACGACATTCCATGCTCCCATGTCACTTGCTTGAATGAAGTACATCATCCTATTTTTCCAATAGGCATAGTTAGCCCTATTGAAGAAAGGAGGCTTGTTGACGGGAATCGAATCAAGACCGGAGTCGAAATTTGAAGTAGAGGCCATTGATGACTTTGATTATTGATGTAACTCTTCTCGAATCGAATCAAGAGGCGATTAAACCTTCAAATGAGTTAGGCTCTGATGCCAATTGTTGAGTTAATCGATTGACGAATATGGCCAATAGGGGGTGAATTGGCAATTAAAATTTTGGTGGAAGCTTTTGCAGAAAATTGAAAGAAATTTGCACAGCGATTTAGAGTGGATCGACTTTCTCAACCAAAGTCTACGTCCACTACCTTAGCTATCCACACTAAGGATTTTCCACAAATTCACTAATTTGTCTTTCTTTTGAGGACAAAAAGTAACCTTACAAACCCTCAAGAATTATACCCCAAATTCTTTAGAACACTCTCTCCCAAAGAAAACAATACAAATTTGCAAACTTACAAGGAAATCCTCACAAGGTAGATTGTTTGCACAATTCTAGAAACAAGAAAAGAACACTCAAGAATGAATACAATTGAGCACAATAAGTGTTCTTGAAAGAAAAATGAATATTGAATGAAAGATAGGCTTGAAATGCTAAAACTTGAGGTTTGATGCTTTTACTTTGATTCTCTCTTGATTCTAGTTGCTTGATGTTTCTTGTTATTGATCAATGGCTTCTAAGCTTGCTTAAATACACCTTGAATCACTTCTGAACGTTGGGGATCATTAATGAAGTTGTTGGAGCCGTTTAAGTGTGAAAACAATTAATATTTCTGCTTGGAGCGTGGGGGAATCGGTACCCCTAATGGGGAATCAGTTCCCTAAGTATAAAATTCAAATATTTCGACCGTTGAACAGTGGGGGAATCGGTACCCCTTGGGAGGAATCGGTTCCCTCCGAGCATACTGGAATTCTCGAAGCCAAACCATTCAGGGGGAATCGGTTCCCTCTGAGCAATCTGGAATTTTTGGCTTTGAAATGGTTCAAAATATTTTGTAAAATTGTTTTGAAATTATTTTAAGATTAAAACTTAATTTTACAATTGAGTAAGGATTTAAAATGAACTTTAAAATACTTTGAGTAATATTTTGATATTCGATTTAATATATCAAATATGCTTAGAAAAATCATTTTCAAAATTAAAATTCTTTTAATTTAATTTGTTATATCGAAACATCAAAATGTTTTCAACAAGCTAAGATTGAAGGCATCTCTTTTCTTTGAACAACTGTACGTCTTTCCTTTTCTTATTCTTCAAAAAATTAATTTACCTGATAAGCAAAACAGCCTCCAATCAGTCATCTAAATTGCGATTGCCATACTTTTCTTAATTAGATGAATGAGAGAAGTTGAAGCTTTGTGCATGATGATTGTGTTTTGCTAGATGATTGATTGGGCGCACCAAGAATATAAAAAAAACAATAGAAATACCAATCGAAAGTATGAAACATAATTGCTTTTTCGGTCAGACTCCAAAGACTTTTGTCTTCATGTTTGAGTTTGTATAATAATTGTTTTCAATTATGGAATGCCATTATCCTTATTTTATTCATATTTCACCCAACAATTTGTCCACATTCTATCTAATTCATTATCCTCCATTTGTTTAATAAAATAATGATCTAATAAAACAATTATTTTCCAACCAACTTCATATTTAATCTAGAAGAAACATAACCCCTAAATTAGGGTTTGAGGCGACCAGTAGGGCCGACGAAGGAGAGAGGGGAGAGCATTTTTTTGGTTTTTTTTTAGTTTTAGGCTTAAAATGTTAAAATGATAAAGAAATTGGTATATATAGACATAGTTTACAAAATAGTCATGTGGGGTTTAAAACTATTATTTTCCATTTTCTTTGCATGCTTTATAAGTTTTGGGTTATTCACTATTTAGTCCCTCTAACTTTAGCATGTTTTTACATTCTGGCCCTTGTATGGACCAAAACTGTTAGTTTCCCTTTTCTTTGCATCTTATATATTTTTAGGTGAACTTGTTGTTTAGTCCGTGTAAGTTTAACGTGTTTTTAAACTTTGGTCATATGTAATGACTTTTTAAATTTTATGGACTAATTTTGTAGTTTTCCATTTTAGCTTAATAGACTATTTTAGGCTTAAATAAAACGGATAATTATCATTGGTCATTGTAACTTTTGTTTGTTTTCGTATTATAGTCCTTAAACTATTTTTTTATTTTTTTTAGATTTATCCATTGAATTTTAATACATTTTAATTTATCCCTTATCACATGTTTAATTTTTTCTTTCTTAGTAATTTGGTATTCATGAAATTTGATCATGATATTTATGTTTATTTTATTATTTATTATTTATGTTATGTTTTCTATTTTTTATTTATTTAATTAGGTTTATTAGTTAGTTTAATATTTCATAGTTTTCTATTAATTAATCTTTTGGATTTCGTTCTTAGATTAGGTTATTAAATCAACTCGGGCCTAGAAATTAGGATCACACCTTATTTATTAATTATGGAGCAATTCGAGTCGAGTTTTTGTATAAGATGCCCGATTACTTGAGTCGATTGCTCAACTTTTAAAATTTATTAATCATCAATGTTTTCTTTAAAAACTCTTTTAATTTAATCCTTTTTTAGGTTGATTTAGATAATTCTTAGGATTTTGGTTTATTAATTAGTTTGTAACTTTAGTATTGATATGTTTAGGTCCTTAAACTTTTAGTCTCTTAGAGATCAGTATTTTAGAACTTTTAAGATTAACATATTTAAATAGGTTACACAAAGCCTCCACTTTCAGCTAGATTTCATTATAGTCCTCTTAATTTAGGGATAATTCGAGTCGACCCTTGCCTAAATGCTCAAAGGACCATCTCGGTTATTCGATTCAATAATTGATTAAAAATCAAAAAGGGTTAATATTATAACCTACATTTCTAGGATAGAGAGAGCCTTAATTTACCCTTAGCTTAATTAGGATGAATAAAAATTTGTTTGGTTTCATTTTATTTTTAAACCTAAGGCAATGTTCATTTATTAGGGAATTAATAGTATATCTCCCGCAAGTATGCTCAAGGGGTTCCTACTGGTGATTCTCAAAATAGGTCGATATCCTTTTTCAAAACTGCATCATGATTTCTAAAATATCAAGGCAATATTCGATTATTGGGTACAATAGTTGATCTCCCATTTTCATGGTAGGGGCGAATGATATAGGCCTTAATAAACGAATACCCTTTTCAACTTTGCATCCATAATGATTTCTAAATTAAATGAAATTTCAACTCAAAATTTCAAATTTGAAATATAGGATAATCAACTAGGTACCAATTTTTAGGCGCTTGTGGAGGTGCTAATCCTTCCCCACGTGTAACCAACTCCCGAACCTGATTTCTGGATTTTCGCAGACCTTCAAACTTGGTATTTTGATAAAAAAATATTTTATTAAAATCACTCAATTTTCATGGTGTCCCAATCGCACCTTAAATGATTGCTGGCAACTACTCATATTTCAAAATTCTTTTCAAAGGAAAGCCCTCAAGTCGGTACTGGTCTCTCCCCTCCCGGTCGAAAAACAGTGTCGATATCTTGGCAACTCCACTTGGGACTTTTGTTCTTAAACAACTTGAGAGTCGAGCCACGATTTGGTTACCCTATATTTAGGATTTTGGGAATTATGATTTCAATCTTATTTAATTTACAGTTCGTTACGTTATTTCAAATCAAAAACGATTTTCTCTCTAGTTAATACTTACACTTATGTGTATTTATTTAGGACCGTTGCATATCATAACTCTAAACCTGACCTAAATCTTGGTTTACCTAAGTAAGGAGAAATTTCATTCCTCAGAATGAGCATTGGGCTCTCTTGTGTGGGTCTGATAAAGTATCTTGGAAAGCATCCTAAGTTGTCTATCTCGATATCATATCTGAGATACGCTTTCAGTAGTGTGATCCCCTGAGCTGAATCCGATTCGCAAGTCTGTAATGGTCCAGAATCGGAGTCAACCTTAGCAGGTTGAAAATATGGCTTGGGAACCTTTGCTACAACCCAGCCACGTGCAGAAAATTTAACAAACATACCCCGCTAGAGCCATGTAGATAACCTATAAGAACTAGAACGCATGCGGTTAGGATTTTAATTTTCTTTGGTGTGTTTTACATCAGATTTTTTAATATTTTTTCTAGTATGCATCAATTATTATTTTTCTATGAATTAATCAAATGTTATTGATTGTCTCTTTGTTTCTTGATTGCATGTATCATTTTTATTTCAGAACATTGCATAGAAGTTATTAATTCCCAGATTATCTAGTTACTGTAAAAAGAGCTTAAGGCATCAATGTCTTCCGATAGGACCGAGAATGTGATAAATGTTTAGACCTAGTCAGAGTATAGGCAAGTACAATTTGGGACAATATTGCAGCTGCTGAAGAAACTGTATTGCAAGATAAGGTTATTATCAGTGTCAAGCAAGCACATTAGTCTAAGTTATCAGGAATATGGGCTAGTTGGGATGAGAGTGAGAAGATGCTATTGAGAGAAGTATATGGTGATATAGTCGAGTTGCTGAGGGTACTAGTCGATGTAGTAGTGGTTCAAGCCATAGCTGAATGTTGGAATCCTGCTTACCGTTACTTCATTTTTGGCAAACTAGACATGACCCCTACCCTTGACGAATATACTACTTTACTGAACATACCAAACGTCAAAAGACACTCACTTTACACTAAGGCGATCTGACCCAAGGGTTCACAACCAAGATGATTATTCTGACGTGAAAGACTAAAGAATGGGTCGAGGAATATATTCAGGATGATGGGATCTAATGGGCTCAACTAAAAAGTTTGATTTACGAGCAATCACCATCCAAAGAGAACAGAGATCACTTTGCACTTGCAATATATGGCTTGGTGGTTTTCCCGAGAAACGAATATCACTTCGACATTGCCATAATTGATTTGTCGAAGTCATTGCTAGAAAAATAAATCCTGCACTGCCCATCCTGGAAGAAATTCTCATGTCTTTAAACCAATGTAGGCGATCAGTAGGAGATCAGTTTACAGGTTATGTATCGTTGTTGCTCGTATGGTGGTGGAGTCATTCATGGATAGTTGAAAAGGGGTTGGGCTCGAAAGCATCAATCGAATTTCTCTCCTCTAGTGGATTTCCTTGATAAGTGCCAAATCCCAAAACATCACAAAAAAAGAGAACTAGGTTGAGGCCCTATGAAATATGAAAGACACTAAGATAGTCTGGAAAGCATATTGGTTGTCATAAGAAGACATATTGTACAAATGCGATAATGATAATTTTGTTATGTTCCATGGACTGTGGGGAGCAATTGGTTATACTCCCTTAATAGCACTTTGGCATTTCAATACTCGGTAATTCATACTAGTTACTCATGGGTTGAAGGAGGCAGAGCTTTCTTTCTCTACCCCAAGTTACCGAGATCGGATCTCGAATATTTACACTGCCTTGCAAAAATATTGTTTTATGAGCTTTAAGATGACAGAACCATCATTCATGCCAGCTTACGAGATTTTAAGGTCAGGGAGGATCAATGATAACACCCCAAAACCAAATTTGGAATATATGTTAACCATGGAGGGATGATTATAAAGACACCCAACTGAAGTTGAGCTTTTGAGAGAAAAATCAAGTTGATAAATCTAAAAAGAGTGAATAAACAGAGAAGTTTCTCAGATGAATGAATGATGTGGGAATTTGAGCTAATTAAGTGAGATGGGGTGGTAAAGTAGTTAGCTAAGGAAAGAGAGAAAGTCCAAGAGAGTTATGATGCTCTGGATCGGGAGAAGAACATGAAAGCCAAAGGTCTGCATCATACTGCTAAGGCTTTAAAGATGAAGTTCGATGGAGTGGAGAGAAATGCGAGAATAAGCCAGAAAGAAAAGAAGCGAGCCATACAACATGCCCAGAGATTGAGGGAACAAAGGGATAAAGTAAATCAAGAGTTGGAGCAGAGGCAAGCGCAAATTGAGCAACTCGAATCATAACTGGGAACTGCACTGCGATAGACTAATGATACCATTCAGATGCAGCTTGAAGCGATGGAGAAGGCGTAGGATCAAGCCAGTGGGGTTGCTCGCAAAGTCTTTGAGTTGTCTGAAGAAGCGGTGACCTTAAGAGTTTTTGTGGTTCCAGAGTCTGAAGAAGAGCGACGTATTATAGAGATGATGATAGAGCTCGAGAAGTTAAGAGATAGGGCTAGATATTATATATAGTTCCTTGTGGATTTACATTCTTTACCTGAAGTGCTTAAGCATTATGTGTTATTGAGAACTTTTTGAATGAACTGGTTATTTTGGAATCATATCATTTGTACTTGAATTTTCATGTTTTTCTAATATTTAAATCTTAATGCTTGCATTTCAACAATTCATTCATTTAATAAAACACCGAATAATAAAATATGATTTTCGATCATTTAAAGTGATCCTAGCATACACCTCACACCCCTACGGTACTCGTAAGTCGACCAAAAAAATGGAAGAGAGACTAGTCCAAATCGAGCAATACAACAGGGACGTACAAGAGGAAATAAGAGAAAGGTTGAGTAAAATGGAAGTATAAATGACAAATTCACAGCTCGATCTGCTGAAGAAGATTGAAGACATCTTCAAAAAGTATTCAACGGTCGGAAAAGCCATGACTGACCAACCAATGTCATCTGATCAAGATCCCTCGCATCCTTAGGTTTTAGATCAGGATCGTCGCACCCAGATCGGTATGCATCCGACCCTCAACACCCATCGGGTTTTACACTGGATCCCCCGTATCCTCTCGGTTTTACACCTGTGCATGTTTCTATTCGATCTCTAGCTCTACAATGAACTACCCCACATTCCCAATGAACTACCCACCTGCTGCTAGGGTAAGGCATGTTAAATCAGACATAGAAGAGATGCCACCTAACTTTAATGAATTAGTAGAAAAATAGAAGGGAAATAGTGAGATAACCCAGCAACTGAATAATCTAGAGGAAAGAGTAAGGTCAATTGAAGTAGAGCCCTTTTATGGGATGGTCACAAGAGAGCTTAGCTTAGTTCATGATCTTAAACTTCCATCGAAGTTGAAAGCACCGAACTTCGAAAAGTACGATGGGACCACTTTTCTATCTGCTCACTTCACTATGTACTGTAGAAGAATGGTGGGCTATACCGAGAATGAGAAGCTATTGATGCATTGCTTCCAGGATTGTTTGATCGGATCGATTGTAAAGTGGTACAACCAATTAACCAAATCCCCCGTCAAATCATGGAGGGATTTGGCCATAGCATTTTTGGCGCAGTACCGCCACATCATTGACTTAGTACATGATAGATGGACACTGCAAAACATAGAGAATGACATAATAAAACCTTTAGATAATACACTAAAGATGGCGTGATGTGGCAGCACAATTGCAACCCATATTATTAGAAAATGAGGCTACCGTCATTTTTGTAAATACCTTGAAAGCATCGTATCTTGGGCATCTGTTAGGAAATACTACTAAAAATTTTATTGACTTGGTCATTTTAGAAGAACTGGTTGAAAATGCCATTAAGAGTGGTAAAATTGAGGAGAAGAAGAGTCAAAGAAGCCCTATATTAAAAGAAAGGAAAACGAGGTGAATCATGCAAATACTTACCTCAAAAACTTCATGGCTAGTGTTACGATCACCCAGCCTAGGGCAGAGAAAGTAAATGCCCATGAGAACAGAGGGCCAAGAAGGGATATTACGAGATTGACTTTCTCACCTGTGTCAGTGTCGTATTCTAAAATCTATGACTCGCTCTTGAAAGCATATTTGATATGCCCCTATAAGTTAACTCCGCTACAGTGCCTTACCCTCATCAGTAATATGCCAACGCCCACTACGAGTCCATGCAGGGACCGTCGGGCATGACATCGAGAACTGCTTGACATTCAAGAAGATTGTGCAAAATCTCATCAACACTCGAGGCATGGAGTTTAAAATACCACTTGCGAACACTCACCCACTACCCAATCATGGGGGCAGGAGTCAATATGATTGATGAAAGGGATAATAGAGGATAAAGAGGTATCAGAGGTCAAATATCCTCTTAGCTGTGAGTTCAAACAACTATGTACATCAAGAATCATCAGGGGTGATCCCAAGCCGAAATTGTTTGGATGTGAAATATATTGTGAGTATTACCAAAAGAAGGATAACGATATTCAAAATTGCTACAAATTCTGAGGATTACTTCAAGAGATTATGAACAACGATGAAGTGGAATTCTTCAATGAAGAGGAGAACCCACAAAATATGATTATTTGTATGACTGATGGCTCTAACAGGATACCGAGAATGAGGAAGCCTGTAATCATCATAGTTAGACCTAGAAGTGAGAGCTCATTGTCAACAACTCCTAAAGTTGTGAATATAACTCCATCTTCCTTCCCATTCAAGGGCACAAGACAGGTTCCTTGGAGTTATGCAGCTAGTGTATCTATACCAGAAGGGTCAAGGTGTTATGAAGAAATAGGAGAAGAAAATAAGTCGCTCACGGAAGAAGTAAATAAGGTAGGCCACTTCACGAGGAGTGGAAGATGCTACTCGCCTAAGACGTTCACAAATGCAGACAAGGAAAAAGCCAAAGCCAAGGAATTGGTAATACCAAAAAATTTCAGTGAAGAACATCCACCGATCATTAATGAGCCAGTGACTGAAGCTCAGGGTCATGAATTCTTGAGGTTTTTAAAGAACAATGAATACAACATAATGGAGAAGTTTCACAAGAAACAAGCCAAAATCTTAGTATTGGATCTGTTAATCAACTCTGAAGTACACTTGAACGCCTTGCTGAAAGTACTCAACCAGGCATTTGTCCCTGAGGATATTTTAACGCATAAGTTAGACCGAATCGTATAACACATAGATGTAGATAACTATATCATATTCGCTAATGATGATATCCCAAATGGAGGAATAGGATCCTTCAAGGTTTTAAATATATCGACGCACTGCAACGACCATGTCTTGTCGGGGGTTCTAATAGATAACGGGTTTGCATTAAACATGATGCCTTTGGCTACGTTGTAAAGGAAGCTCGTAAACAGTTCACACATGAGAACTTATCATAATGTCTTCAGGGCATTCGATGGAACCCAGAAGGACGTAATAAGGAAAATGGAGATACTCTTGTTAATTGGACCTTCCATCTACAACATTGATTTAGTGGTAATAGACATCCACCCGACATGTAAATGCTTACTGGGTACACCCTGGATCTAGTCTACAAGGGCAGTTCCTTCATCTCTACATCAGAAGTTAAATTCGTGATTGATGGGAGGTTGGTCAGCATCGAAGCTGAATAAGAAATCATTACTTCTATAACTTTTGATGCCCTATATATTAACATCATCGAGGAAACCTTGGAATGCTCCTTCAAGCCTTAGAGTTTATTAATGTGACATATGTTACCGAAGGAAGCAAGAATCTGCACCCTGCACTATTAGATTGTACCAAGTTGGTGGTAAAGAAAACCCTGGGAAGAGGAGCAAGGACCAGCAGGGGGCTGGGAAAGGATCTGCAAGGACCGGTGTGACCCATAACTATCGAATGGAATAGAGACCGCTTTGGGCTCGTGTTTAAGCCCACCTTCCAGCAACATGGCCAAGAGTTGAGAAAAAGGGCTGAAGGAAGAAAAGTCAAGTTGAAATGAGAGGACATCCATGGAAAACGCATGCCATTCCCTCATCTAAAGAACTCTTTTAAATTCGAAGGAGTGTACGACGTAGAGCAGTAGCTGGCCAGTGTTATCGGGATCAAGGAGTTGACGAAAGAAGATGAATGGATAGGAGAAGCTTTGAAAGGACAATCGGTCAATATGATTACCAAGGGAAACCAGCCTGAAAAGTTTCTAGCTGGAATTCATCCTTCCTTCCTTGATGAAAAGTTCGATAACTGGACGGTTGAAGAACTCCCTATAGTTTTTAGAGTTAACCCAAAGTAATTCCCATAAATAAATTGTGGAACTTTTGTAAAACTTAATGATTATCAGATTAATTAACGAATGATAACTTTCTTATTTTCTCAAATGGAAATCACTTTCTTCTTCGTATTTTTGTATTGCGTTCTTTGTATCATATTCTCTATTATATATTCTCTTTACATTCCAGTACACCCGAGCCAAATTTTATGCAGATGCCACAATAATACTAGCATAAATGTTCCTGAGGCCAGTTACGAGATAGATTTCGAGCAACCGTTATGTCTGAAAGAAGTCAATTAGAGTGAAGATGAGGAAGAATGTGATGTACCTAATGAGCTATTAAGATTGGTGGAAAAAGAGTAGAAACATATTATACCCTACAGATAAAAACAAAGATCATGCATTTGGGAACAACAAAAGTAAAAGATAGATAAAAATTGGCACTACTCTATCCGTAGAGTAAGGCTAAATTTGATAAGTTTTCTCCAAGAGTTTAAAGACATCTTTTCATGGTCGTATTAGGATATGCCTGGGTTGAGCACTGATGTAGTAGTCCACACATTGCCTATTAAACCAAAATGCAAGACATTTCAATAAAAACTTAGGAGAATGAAGCCAGAGATGTTATTAAAGATCAAGGAGGAAGTGACAAAACAAATCGATGCAGGTTTCCTTCAAGAGGAGAATATCCTGAATAGGTAGCCAATATAGTTCCAGTACCTAAGAAGGATGGGAATGTCCGCAATAGGGCTAGCCTGAAGGACAATTTTCCCTTCCCTCATATAGACACTCTGGTAGACAATATTGCGGGACATTCTTGGATTTCCTTCATGGATGGCTTATCAGGGTATAATCAGATCAAAATGAATCCTGAGGACATGTAGAAAACAACATTTATAACTGTGTAAGGGACTTTCTTCTATAAAGTAATATTGTTTGGTTTGAAAAACGATGGGCAACCTATCAGAGAACCATGGTAACTCTTTTCTACATGATGCACAAGGAAATTGAAGTATATGTAGATGACATGATTACCAAGTCCCGAACGGAAGAAGACCATGTACAGAATCTGAGAAAATTGTTCCAAAGATTAAGGAATTGTCAATTAAAGCTCAATCCATCCAAATGGACGTTCGGGGTAAAATCAGGAACTACTGGCTTCATGTTGAGCCAGAAAGGAATCGAGATCGATCCAATAAGGTCAAGAAATTTAAGGCTTCATGTTGATCCAGATAGGAATCGAGATCGATCCTAGAAGACTAAATTATATCTCGCGGTTCATTTCTCAATTGACCGATAAGTGCGATCCGGTGTTCAAATTGCTCAGGAAGAATAATCATGAGGTATGGAATAACGAATTCTAGGAGACTTTGGAAATTATCAAGAAATATATGTCCAATGCCCCCATACTAGTAGCACCAGTACCTGGCAGGCCGTTAATCCTCTACTTAACAATTTTTGAGAGTTCGATGGGCTACGTGCTAGGGTAACATGACGAGTCTAGAAAAAGGAAAGAGCCATTTATTATTTGAGTAAATATTTACCAATTGCGAGACTCGATACCCACTGATTCAAAGGTTGTGTTGTACCTTAGATTGGGCAACCCAAAGACTCAGGAAGTACATGTTATACCATACCACATGGTTGATATCGAGGATGGATCCATTAAAATTTTTGATGAAGTCTTATGCTCTAACTTGAAGACTGGCTAGATGGAAGATGTTGTTGTCTAAATTCGATATTGTTTATGTGAGCCAAAGGCAATAAAAGGGAGTGTCATAGTCAACTTTCTTGCAAGTCGTACCTCGAAGGATTATAAGTCTTTTAACTTCAATTTCTCATATAAAGATTTGATGTGTATTTATACCGAAGAAGAAAGCATTGGGGAAACAAATCCTGGACATTGCACTTTGATGGATCCTCTAATGTTTTAGGAAAAGGAATTTGGGTGGTATTGATTTCCCCATAAGACAACTATTATCCTTTAACAATTAGATTAGAATTCTTTTGCACCAAAACATGGTAAATACGAAGTGTGCATTATGGGGTTAAAAGCAGTCATTGAAAGAAAGGTAAAAAAAAGCTTAAAGTATATGAATATTCCTCATTAGTAGTGTGCCAACTAAGGGGAGAAAGGGAGACAAAGGACCCAAAGCTAGTCGAATATCACAATTTGGTCCTTGAACTACTGAAAGAATTTGAGGATGTCATGTTCAGGTATCTTACCCGAGAAGACAATCAAATGGTTGATGCTTTGGCTACCTTGTCGGAAATGTTTAAAGCTACTAAGAAGACAGACATGATGCCAATAAGGATGCAAGTGTATGAGACCCCGGCTCATTACTATCTTCTAGAAGAAGAAATGGATGGATATCCATGGTACCAAGATATCTTATAGTACATGAGGTATTAAATGTATCCTCCCGGTGCATCTGAAATTGACAAGAAAATAATCAGATGAATGACAGCTATATACTTCCTTGATGGGGAGATCTTACATAGAAGTGGCAGTGACCAAGTTTTGTTATGATGTTTAACTGCCAAAGAAGTAAAAAGTATAATGGAAAATGTGCATGGAGGAGCATGTGGAACACATGCAAATGGTTTATCTATGGCCAGGAATATCATGAAATATGGTTACTATTGGGCCATGGTGCATACAGATTGCGTCAATTACGTAAGAAGATGCCATAAATGACATATATACAGATAAAATTCAAGCACCGCCTTCGCCTTTGCATGTTATGAGCTCACCTTAGTCGTTTTCCATGTGGGGTATGGACGTCATTTGGGTAATCACACCAAAAGCTTAAAATGGGCATCGATTCATCTTAGTGCAATTTGATTATTTCATAAGGTATGTAGAGGTTGATATCTATTCCAATACCACGAGATCCACAGTTTGGAAATTCATAAAGAGGGAATAATCCATTGATATGGATTGCCAGAATGAATCATCACAGATAATTCTACTAATGAATAACAAGATGATGGATGAACTTTGTGCACAGTTCAAGATAAAACATGCCAATTTTGTGACCTACTACTCAAAAATGAATGGCGCAGTAGAGGCAATAAACAAAAACATCAAAGGATCATTAAGAATACTACGTAAACTTACATAGACTGGCATGAGAAATTAACCTTTTCCCTATATGTATACAGGACGACCGTGTATACATCGACAAGGGCAATGCCCTTTTCTCGGTATATGGAACAGAGGCAGTCGTACCAATTGAGGTTGAAATTCCATCACTGCGAGTCTTGAAAGAAGTAGAGTTAGATGAGGCAAAATGGACTCAGTCTCGTTTGATCAATTGAATCTTATTAAAGAGAAAAGGTTAAAAGTTATATGCCATAGGCAAATGTACTAAAAGAGGATGATGAGAGCCCCCGATAAGAAAGTACGCCCAAGAGAGTTTTAAGAGAGAATCTAGTACTTTAAAAGATTTTGCCATTCCAGAAAGATTTCCGGGGAAATGGATGCCTAATTAGGTGGGGCCATACATTGTCAAAAAGACCTTCTCCGGAGGAGCATTAATTTTGGTAAAGATTTTTCCATTCATTTATGTGTGTCACGAACAACCTAACATAATCTAAATTCCAAACCAGTAATTTCTCGTATTACTTTTTTATTAACCTATAAAATATTGGGAATCCAAGGCAGTTCATCAGGTCGATATTTACACTCATTGAAGCAAGTGATTGACAAAAGGGCGATATACATATGATAGTAGTCTGGATAGCATAGTAAGTAATCAAAAGCAATAACATAGTTCATTCTAAGGTATATCTTTGACCGCTCCTGGGTGGAGGTGCATAGACTTTTGGGAGTTCAGTCTTTCAGGATTATAAATCAGAAAATGAGTCATCAAAGATAAAGACTCGAAGAGGATAAAAAAGAGAAAACAAAGGCTTACAAGACCTTAAAACTCAAAAACACAAAAATCACATCATGCATATTCAAGCATTTACAAAATATGAGCATACCATTCATTTTGCATCAAGTTTTGAATGTCTGACAAGAATTCAGGGAGTCAATAAGATTTCATGAGGAAAAGAATCAATCCATATTTCCTTTCACCATTGAAGGAAATGAATCGTGAGAAATTAAGGACAATCTAGTCATTACCTCCGACTACTTTAAATACAAATCACTAACATATCTTTTTAGGTTTAAAACTCTTCAAAGAGAAGATAAACTGATCAACATTTCCAATGAGAGTTCATATGAGAAGAACTTATCCGATATAGGGAGAAGAAGTTCGTAATGAGAATAACTTGTTCAACCTTTGCTCAATTCACGGCATTTTGAATCAGCAACACCTCACTTGAGGGATTAACATTTCTAATGGAGATTTCATAATGAGAAGAACTCATCCTATATAGGGAGAAAAAGTTTCCAATGAGAAGAACTTGTTCAACCTTTGCTCGATTCTTAGTATTTCAAATTAGCAAAATCTCACTTGAGGGATTAACATTTCTAATCTCGTTTCACTATAATGAGCAAAGAGGGAGAGTTGTAATCACTATTTTTCTACCTCAAGCCCAACCCAACCAAATCAACCCTAAACAAACCCAATTTAAACCCCATATTTAAACCAAAGTAGGTACCACCAGAACCCAACCTAAACTCAACCTAAATACCAAAAACAATCTGACCTGGAGCCCAAACTAGGACCCGACCTGAGGCCCAAACTTAACCTGACTCAGGCCTAGCAATAACCCTAGGTAGCCACCTTAATCCCCCAATCAGCAGCCACTATTTTTGCCCCAATGCTAGAAAAGTACTCCACGCACACCACCACCACCTAAGCTCCACACTCCATGCAACTCCTGCAGAGACAACAAGCAAGAAACAAAACGCTTTGTAAATGGGTATAAACCCGAACACATCACTATAAATGGCTCAATTTTTATACAATCCATAAGCAATAACATCTATTTCAATTCAATTTTCTTTGTAAATGGGTATAAAACCCGAACACATCACTATAAATGGCTCAATTTTTTATACAATCCATAAGCAATAACATCTATTTCAATTATTTTTATTATTCTTTTTTAGTTCATAGTAATTGTTTTATTATTTCTTTTTAGTTTCGTTTCCCAGTAGAAAAAGAAAAACCTTTTTAGTTTTTGAAATAAACAACAAAAAAATGTTTCTAGTATTCAAAAAACAGTAACTAAAAAGAACCTTCTAGTTTCTATAACCAACAAACAATGAAAATAAAAAATCGGTTTTCAACATAAGACAATACCCAAGATTTTTTGTAGTCAAAAAAAAATAAAGAAGGGGTAGATCTAACTTTACTTGAGTCGTGGGGACCATCGGAGGTCGCCGTAGTTCGGGGGAAATTGAAAGGTTTAGGGTATTTTTTAAGTAGTTTAGGAGTGTTTTTGGTAGTTTTAACCCTAACAAGGATCTAGGCTAGTAGATCTAGCTTTTTTGCCTTTTTGGGTTATTTTGGGAGTTTCGCCGCCACATGTGGTGATTGGAACGGCTGTCGACAGTGGGCCAGCTGAGGAGAGAGGAGAAAGGGAGAGCATTTTTGGTTTTTTTTGGTAACCGATAGGGACCAAAACTATTTTTTCCCTTTTCTTTGCATGTTATATATTTTTTTTGGTGGATTCATTTTTAGTCCTTATAAGTTTAGCGTGTTTTACGCTTTGGTCGTATGTACTTACTTTTTTAAATTTTTTTAATTTGTATGGACTATTTTGTAATTTTTCCATTTTAGTTTAATAGGTTATTTTAGGTTTAAATAAAACAAATAATTATCTTTAGGTCCCTATAACTTTCGCATGTTTTTGCATTTAGTCCCCAAACTATTTTTATTTGTTTAGATTTAGCTATTGAATTTTAATACATTTTAATTTAGCCCTTATCACATGTTTAATTTAATTTTTTATCTTGTTATTTTGGTATTCATGCAATTTGATCCTGATATTTATGTTTTTTTTAATTTTTTTTATTTTTAGTTATGTTTTTATTTTTATTTATTAATTAGGTTTATTAGTTGGTTAATATTTCATAGTTTCTATTATTTAGAATTTTGGATTTCGTTCTTAGATTACTTTAATAATTAATTCGGACCTAGAAATTAGGATGGCCCCTAGTTATTAATTAGGGAGAAATTCGTGTAACACTCATTTCTCGTATACGTCCCCGTACATGAGTCATGATGTCACATGACTTTTAAAACATTTTTGAACTTGAAAACCCATAAAATTTTGTTTCTTTAAATAAACAGTTTAACAATATAGTTTAAACGTTCTTCAACTACTAATATATAAATAACATTTAAAATCCATCAAACAGTAGTTTTAAGTTAGATGTTATATAATACTACAACCAAATACCAAGTATCTTATCAGAGCTCACAACATATCTAAGTACATGCCAACTAGTAATATCAAAATAACATCTAGATGTCATGCTATTATTGATGAGGCAACCCTTGACAGATGACACCTACACCCCTCACTCCAATCGTAAGCTATTACCTACGCGTGAAATCATCACACACTAAATATATACTTAATGAGACATAATAAAGTTAGTAAAGCATTTAGAAACATAGGTATATCAATAAAGATCAAATACAATTTGAAATAGTACAATATATAAAAACTCAAAACTGGCTTGATAAGCCAAGTTTCCATCAAATAACATACGAAACATTATTTGTATACCTAGCATACTCATAAATCAGTATATTCCAAAATATCCATTCACAACCCTATGTATGACAGATGAGAATGCAAGGTACATAATAACATGATGCTAACCATTTTCGGAATAGTAATCCCATACGACTACCATCCTTGCATACAAAGTGCCATAATACACAAAGTACTACTACAAGTACACAAAGTAGTCTTACGAAAATGCAATAAGTATTTTCTAAAATAAATAGATATCCATCTCAACCAAGTATGTCAATTACATACATAGTGCTACAGTACACAAAGTACTGATACGAAATGGTAATTCACAAACTCATTATGAATGCCATGGATGCACACATAGTACCGAAAGTACACAAAGTACTGATACGAAAATGCAACATATGCATTAAACAAAATGCACCTATGACTCCCAATACACATACAATAGTCCTTTAAATCAAATTCGCAGATTAAGCATTTATTCTGAAACATCGATAGCTGTTAAAATAATGTAAAAGTTCGTCCATCTATTTTAGGGCAGTTCATACCCTAAAATTATTCATAAAATATAAACCTTATGAAAATATTACAAAATAAGGTAAAACATGATTTTATAAAAACATTTGAGGTTGACTCATCGCAAGTTATCCTCATATCATATAAGTACATAATAAATGCACTCACCTGGTACTATTATGCCTTACTATCGAAATCCAATTATTCTTGAACTTTTTCCTTGCCTTACGCTTTGCTCGTATCACGAGTTCGATCACGATATACACAAGCATCCATACAAAGAATATACAATTATAAAATACATGTTAGTATCCTTACTAACATTTTTACAAAATAATAATACTCAAAGTACTATTATTTTGAATTCTTTTAAAATTCATCTTTTCCTTTTTATTCAGAATGGGTCCTTGTCATAAATTCTTCAATCCAAGGCCAATTAAGCCTAATAAAATTCCAACATTTAATTTCCAGCTCAATAACTCAACAATACCATAATTACCACTTAAGCAATTAACTTTCTCAATATTCACCATTTTGTACTTAAACTTTGCCAACTTTCCAAAATGGATTAATTTCACATTCTAAATTCAAATTCATCCCTCAAACAGTAATTTCACATTTTTAGGTTTGTTCCTTTAGATTTTTTAAATTCTCATAATTTGACACTTTAGGATAGAGAGAGCCTGAATTTACAGCTCAATTAGGATGAATAAATACTTGCTTGATTGCATTTTATTTATAAACCTAAGGCAATGTTCATTAATTAGGGAATTGATAGTATATCTCCCGTAAGTATGCTCAGGGGGTAACTACTGGTGATTCCTAAAATAGGTGGACATCATTTTCAAAACAACATCATGATTTCTAAAATATCGAGGCAATATTCAGTTATTGGGCACAATAACTGATCTCCCGTATTCATGCTAGGGGTGAATGTTATCGGCCTTAATAAACGAATACCCTTTTCAACTTTGCATCTGTAATGATTTCGAAATTAAATGAAATTCGAACTCAAAATTTCCAATTCTAAATATAGGGTAATCAACTAGGTATCAATATTTGGGTGCTTATGGGGTGCAAATCATTCCCCACAATTAACCGACTCACGAACTTGATTTCTGGATTTTCGCAGACCTTAAAACTTGGTATTTTGATAAAAATAAATAAATAAAATGTTTTATTAAAATCATCTGGTTTTCATGGTGTCCCAATCGCACCTTAAATGATTACTGGTGACTCCTCACATTTCAAAATTCTTTTTAAAGAAAAACCCCCAAGTCGGTACTGGTCTCTCCCCGCTCGGGCAAAAAACGGTGCCGACTCAAGTATTGTGGAAGCATATACCATCACTATTGGTTTAACGTTGACGATTCGAAAGGAATGGGATGCTGCATCTCATCAATATAATTAATTTCCAACTATTTCTCCTCTATCCCTTGTTGCCTTCCAATATCATTTTTTAGATTTTGATTCCACCATGTACTCCCAATTTCATCGTCCTCATTTTGTTTCCAACATTATGGTATTTTTATTGATTAATAATATTTTTATTTCCAAAAAAAGGTTAGACTTCTGAAATTTATGTACTAATTTATAGTTTGAGCAATAGTTTAAAAAGGTCTATTGTAATTAATCCTAAAATTATCAATCAAATATGTTCTTTGGGATTTCATTTGAAAATACCCCGACCTAGTCTCTTCGCATACCCTCGCCCCTGGTCCAAGGCTTCTCTTGCCTTCAGGTTCTCGACATTTGAAGATTACTTTATTGATTCATGTGATTCTTTCAACTATTTATAGCCGCAACACGTTAATATTACTGTGATATTTTGTTCACACCGCTAATTAGGTCTTTTGGCGGTGGTGGACGACGTTGCTACTTTACCGTTATTTGAAATAAATCTCTATCTAAGGTAAAACTTTCGAGATAATGTTATCGAACAAATTAATTCACGAGATAATTCTCTCCCCATATTAATTGCTCAAATAGGTGAATTCTATAGTGAGTTGTAGGTCGCCATGCCATCCGGGCGAGCTTGGAGGTTGACATGGCATCTGGGCGAGCTTAGAGGTCGCCATGGCATCCGGGCGACCTGTGTGGTGTTCTGCATGGGCGACCTATGTGGTGTTGTGCATGGCTCATGCAACGTTCGGTGTTGTGTGGTGTTGTGCATGGCTCATGCAATGTTCGGTGCACATGGGTAGGTCACCAGGGCATCCCAGCGACATTGTAGGTCGACATTATAGGTCGCCAGGGCATCCCAGCGACATGCATGCTTTATATGGCCCACGGGAACCAAGCTTTCATGTACTCTGCGCCTCTGCTCCCATGCAGCGTGAATTCATCTGCATTATTGCAGCACTTATTGTTGTATTATTGCAACACTTATTTACTGCATTATTCCAGCACTTATTGTTGCATTATTGCAGCCCTTCAGCTCACGTGAATAACAATAGGGTGATATAATTGAAGCAGATGAGACGGTGGTTGTATTAAATATTGGATGGATGGGGTTTCTAATGAGTGAAACATAAAAGAAAGAAAACGGAGAAGATAGCAAGGGAAAAGAGGAAGAAGAAGAAAGGGGGAGCACAACATCGAGGTAAGTTTTTTAATTATTTTAATTAGTTTATTATTTTAAATTATTAGTTTGTTAGTTTATGGTTTAAGGTAAAATAAAATTTTAGTTAGTTAGTTTAAGGTAAAACAAAATTTTAGTTAATTAGTTTGTTAGTTTAAGCTATATTATTGTTAGTTTAAGTTATATTATTGTTAGTTTAAGTTATATCATACATACATATAAAATTATTTAATTAGTTTGTTTGATGGTTATATATTAAAAAATAATTAATTAGTGTGTTAGTTAGTCTAATATTTAATTAGTTTGTAGTTAGTTAAATAGTTAAGTTATATTTTGGTTGTTGAATTTATATTATATAAAAAATTAGTTAAATAGTTAATTAGTTTATTAGTAGTTTAAGTTTTATTATAATAAAAAATAGTTTATTAGTTTAAGTTATATAAAAGAATAATTATTTAAATTATTTTATTGTTATAAATTATTAGTTTATTAGTTTATTATTATAAATTAGGGTAAAACAAAAAATTAGTTAATTAGTTTGTTAGTTTAAGTTATATTATTGTAAGTTTAAGTTATATCATATAAAAATAAAAATTTATTTAATTAGTATGTTTGATAGTTACATATTAATATAAATAATTAGTTAGTTTGTTAGTCGTTATTTATATATAAAAAAATATGTAATTAGTTTGTGTTAGTTAAATAGTTAAGTTATATTTTATTGTTGAATTTATATTATATAAATTTTAGTTAATTAGTTTTTAGTAGTAAATTATAATTAAAATCGTTTATTAGTTTAAGTTATATTAAAGAATAGTTTATTAGTTAGAGTTATATTAGAGAATAGTTAAAGTTATATTAAAGAATAGTTTATTAGTTGTTTAAGGGAAAATTTGCATTTAACTTATATTTTAAAAAGTTAGTTTGTTAGTTTAATATATTATAAGTTATTATATTAAATTTTTTTGTTGTATTGTAAATTAGTTAGTTAGTTATATTAGATTATATTAAATGATTTTTAAATATTGTTGTTTAATTTTTTTACAGATTCATTCCAATGGCTGACCAAATTCCACTGTTGAGACTTGACAATGAACATATTTCAAGTCATTTGGGAATAATGGTGAATAAATATTGTTTAATGAATTATATTAATAAATATTTGAATATATTTTATGATTGTGATAACGTTTTTGAAATATTTAATTACAGGAGGACGAGCAGGGAGTCATTCGTCTTCGGCTATATAAAGTGCCCAAACCACACCCATTGATAGAAAAAAAACTTGCAAAAGGTTGGATTTTGGTATGTAACATTTGTGCGAGATTACAAGTTGGTCCCAGGTTTGATCAGTGCGTTGATTGAACGTTGGAGACCAGAAACGCACACGTTTCATTTTTCGTGTGGCGAATGTACGATAACTCTGGAGGATCTGGCAACGCAACTCGGGGTCCAAACAAAAGGGATGCCGGTGGTAATGTCACATGAGTTTAATAATGTGGCACAACTTTGCAGCTTGTTTCTTGTGAAAGCGTCCATACCACCAGAGTGTAGAGGGTGGCGTGTGAGGTTATCATGGTTGAAGAATGAATTTCAACTTCAACCAAATAGTACGGAGCACGAAATTATATATGCAACATGAGCATATATATTACAGTTGATTGGGGGAATTTTGATGCCTGATAAATCTGGTAGTTATGTTCACACTCAATATCTTCTTTTTTTAATAAATTTTGAGAATAATAGGTAATATAGCTGGGGATCGGCGATATTGGCGTTATTGTATCATGAGATGTGCAAGGCATCATTAGTCGTGAATGATAATAATACAGCAGAAATCGGTGGATGTCTGCTGCTTCTACAATCATGGGCTTGACATAGACTTCCATTTTTGACACGGATTAGTCACACTACGGTTGATTTTCCACTTGTCGGAAGGTAATATGAATCCTCTATTTTAATATAAAATATTTTAGAAAATATTTATTTTGATTAAAATTATTGAACAAAATGGTCATATTTTGTTTTGATTGATATACAGATGGAGGCATAAAATTGAAGGCACGAGGTTGGTGCATAACAACATTAAAGAGTTCAGGCTGAATATCAACATTAAGGCCAAAAAGGATGTATGTATAATCTGTTATTTTTAATTATTATTTAAATTAACTATATTATTTGATTTAAATCAATTTTATTGTTTTTGTAATTTTACAGTTTAATTGGAGACCATACATTAATGAAGAAATTTTGCGTTGGTGCCGCACGATATTTTAGATGGGTTTCAACATTGGTGTGCTGTTACACCATTGATCAATTTTGCTTTTGTTGAGATCCAATTTGGGGATAGAGTGCTGAGGCATTCCACTTCCACCAACCTATTCCGCGGAGTCCAAGGGAGCATGACCTCTTCCAAAACTTAGATGGTCGTGTTAGGTGAATTGGGTTGAGACGCATGACGACCTACACAAATTTGATGGTCGCCGTAAAGAAATGTTAATTGGGTTGTGAAGCATGCAACCTACATTAATGCTTGGAACAATAGGGCTTCATTCATGCCAACTCTTGACGACATTCAAGACGACGACTTTAATTTTGAGACTTCGGTTTACCTTGCTTATTTTTGGGATAATGGAAAGCCATTCCTGACAACAATGGTAGAGAGGCGAAAATTTTTTAGGTTTAAGAAAAGATTTGGTAAAGCTGAATACTCTCTACCAAGTGGGAGTGAGAATTCATCTCAATAACCTGAAGCGGAAATGACCGATGTGGATAATAGCGCACCACAACTGTTCGGCGATGCGGGATCGTTGCATTATGCATTTGATGATTCTACTGCCCCGGCATACATACCAGAGTTTGTGCAGCCTAAGGCACCCATCTACTCTCCTATGTTTTCGTCGACGTATGACTTGAACACATGGCAGTTCAATGCCCCCAATGAATGAGGAGGATGGGTACCATACTCCTGAGCAACCGCAACGGCCACAACACATCAGACGTCTGCCCCGACATTATCATTCAACAACACTCCGGCATCGACAACAATTGTAAACTCGTTTGCTATTTGTTACAAATTATATATTGAAATTAGACTAGTTTTTTTAACCTTAACAAATTTGACATATTTATAATGATTTTTAGTATCAAATCATTATTATAATTTTATTACTAGTAATCATTAGTATTAAATAATTAAATATTAATAATAAATCATTATTAATAATAATTATTAAATCATTAATATCAAATCATTAAATATTTAAAAATCATTAATAAATTCGACTATGTATAAATTTAAATTCGAGTAGTCCACACTTGTACACTCATTTGTTATTATTCCATAATTATTAGTAATAACTATTAAATCATTAGTATTAAATCATTATTATAAAATCATTACTAAATCATTACTATTAAATCATTATTATAATGATTATTATTAAATCATTATTATTATTATTATTATTATTATTATTATTATTATTATTATTATTATTATTATTATTATCATTAAATCATTATTATAATGATTATTACTAAATCATTATTATAATGATTATTATCAAATCATTACTAAATCATCAAATCATTAAATATTAAAATCATTATTAAATCATTATTATAAATTATTACTAATCATTATTATAATGATTATTATCAAATCATTAATAATATTCAAATCATTAAATATTAAAATCATTATTAAATCATTATTATAATTTCATTATTAGTAATAATTACTAAATCATTACTACCAAATCATTAAATATTAATAATTTCATTATTACTAATCATTACTACCAAATCATTAAATATTAATAATAATTTCATTATTACTAATCATTACTACCAAATCATTAATATATAATAATTTCATTATTACTAATCATTACTAAATAATTATTATAATTTTAAATATAAATTCATTATTAAATCATGATTATCAAATCATTACTAAATCAAATCATATCATTATTACAAATCAAAAAAGTGTTCCATGGATGAGTATTAATTATGTAACGAAAATGACGTTAATTGAACCACACATCTATTCAAATATGTTTAAGTCCTCGAATTATAAATCATTACAAAATTAAATCCGGATAAATATATAGAAATACATATATGATTACTAATGATGAGGCCTATATCTTGGTAAATTAGGACAATTGTTTTTTGAATGGCCTTCAACCCTACATAATCTGCATCTCTTTTCTTGACTTCTCTCTCTAGCATGAAAATCCATACTGGTATGAATACGAGTGGACTCAGGTCGACCCTTTGGACTTCTACAAAGCATTGGATTTGGCAGCCATTCATCATGATCCTTTTTGGGCCAATACGATTCATTCAGGATCTGTCTGAACGCATAGTTGTAGACATTTAATATCCTACGTAGGTGAAAGCATTTATCAACATAAGTGTATACGCTTACACCAGCATACATACATGCAGCGACTGCATGAGCACATGGATATTTCCATGCCTGAAAACGAACTCAATCACACCATTTGTGTCGTAAATCAACTCTAAATGTTTGGTCTTCTCCTCCGACATTACGGCGTATGCACGACACGACAAAAGTATGACCAACTCGGTCGAAATTATGAACAACCATTGATGTTGCCAATCGCTCATTTGCTTCCATTGATTCCACCACTGTAGGAGCCCAAGCTTTACCTTTATTTATGAGACTCTCAATTTCCTTGCCTTTATCCGACCAAACTTTAGCCAATCTAAAGTACGTCTCTTTCAGTATACTCGCTATTGGGAGATGGCGTATACCTTTTAGTACTGAATTAATGGCCTCAGCAAGGTTTGTGGTCATATGTCCGTATCTCCGACCTTCATCGTATGCTTGCAACCATTTTTCCCGCGGTATTTTTGAAGCCCACTTCCAAACACGCTGATCATCTTAAAATACCTTCAAATTATCCAATATCTTGTCAAAATTTGGTCGACGTAGTTCGTATCCTGCTTCATAATATATTGTGTTAAACCGCAATTAAAAAAACCACATAAAAATGCACAAATATTGAAAATAAAACTTACCCATGCTGATTATCTCGCTACGAATGTGTGCGTTATGAAAATGGTCGATATTATTCTTGCCAATATGATGGATACAAAATGTCGGATAGGCATACGGAGGTATCCAATGACTTCCTGGTCTTTCAATTTCCGCCAAAATACTCGTTCCTCTATCGGATATCAAGCAAACTCCATCTTCACGAACGACATATTGACGTAAATTGGTCAGAAAGAAATCTCAAGCCTCTGTTGTCTCTCCCTCAACAATGGCGAATGCAATTGGGAAGATATTTCGCTCACCATCTTGAGCAACTGCCATCAAAAGTACATGCCTATATTGACCATACAACCACGTACCATCTACTTGGATCATACATTTGCAAAATGGAAATCCTTCAATACATGCCTTGAATGCCCAAAATAGTCTATGAAATATTTTCTTCCCTGGCAGAAGTTGACCTTCTTCGTCATATGCGGGCATGGTTTAAGACTTCACTATGGTTCCTAGGATAAATCTCTTCACTGCTTGTAGCAAATGTGGTAGCTCATTGTACGATGTATCCCAATCTCCATACGTCAGCTTCATTGCCTTCATCTTCGCATTCCACACCTTGCCATATTTTACTTGATATCTAGATTGGCTTCGAATAGATGCAGCTAACATTGAACAAGATATCCTTAGATCCTTTTCAGCCATCGTCTTCACGTATTCGCATATTACATCGGAGTCCAATAGTCGGTGGTCTTGTTCGATGGAGTTTCATAAACATGTGTGCGGACCATTGTACCTCATGATGACCCAAACATCGTGCCTTTGATTTTTCGACACTCGGATCTTCCACTTGCACTCTGGGCCATATTTTACACACTTCGCGTATAGGGTTTTTAGGTTGGACTCTGCAACATGGACATCAATATGGCATTTGATGCAGTACTCTTTAATCGCCAGCGTAGCTTCATTTTTTCCTCTGAATTGCACCCCAACTGAAAATTCACCAGAATTATCGAATGATTCAGTCATTTGGTACGAAGGTAAATGTGGCATGTCTGGGAATTCAGGTGCCCTCATCGCATCATAGTCTATCTCGTACATGTAAGGAGTAGCTTCATACGATGCCGGAACTTCATCAATTGCACCTCCACCGAAAATATTTTCATCGTCGCCCAAAACGGGTTCTTCGGTTTCTTCATCTTCGCTTGAATCATCATGAATTTCTCCCCATCGATTTTCAGCATCAATATCAACAGCCAATTCCGATATGTTTCTCGTCTCATACTCTGCTGCTGCAGATGTCCCTCCGACTTCATTTACACTTTCCAATAGTGCCATAAAACTGTTCGGGAACTTGTATGTCGGCTCCTTAAACTAACTATATAAAACCATTTCAGATGGATTTTGAGCCACACCTCTTGATGACCCAGGAACATCACATATGTTACACACATCAACAAATAACTTAATAACTGCTTTATTGGTTAACTCATGTAATCCAACCATGGTTCCAATATCATCATCTTCTTCATGTGGAACTGCATCATATCTGACTAGGTTGGGGCATATCATAAACCTATACCTCAAACAATCAATTGCAGCTCAAATTTTTCTTTCTATCTTATGCTTCATTTCTATAAATGTGATGTTTTTTTTAACATCGTACTTATTGGTTTTTCAGACTGAAAAACTATTCCGACCTCATTTTCCATAATCTATCCATTATAATGGACAATCGTAAAAAAGTTGTTGCTCATTTTCTCTACAAATAAAAAAAAATAAAAAAATTTAGATAAAAAAATTAGATAAGATAATTTCATAAATCATTTAGTAATGATTACTAATAATAATGATTAGTTCAATAATATTTTTATTTTCTAAAATATCAAACAAATTTGTTAATAATTGTTATAAAATTTAAGATTATATAATCTAATATAAATTAAACAAAATATTTTTTTTAAATAACACTAAATATTTTTAAACACAATATTTTTTTTTTAAACGTGAATAAATTAAACAAATTAATTTTATATAATCTAATATAAAATAAACACTAAATTTTTTAAACAAAATATGTTTTTAAAACGGGAATAAATTAAACACGTTAATTTTATATACTCTAATATAAACTAACTAACTAACTAATTTACACATACACAACAACAAAAAATGAACAACAAAAAATAATAAATTACCCCGTATTTATGCCTTCTTCCTTTCCTTTCCTTTCTTGTTTCTTTCTTCGAATCAATCTGTACGTGGGAAAATATTGTGGAATAATGACATGTACGTGTAAAAAATTTATTTCTTTAAACAACAATAAATTAAACAAATTAATTTTATATAATCTAATATATTATAATATAACTTAAACTAATAAACTATTTCTTTATTATAATATAATTTAGTTAAAATAACAAACTAATTAAACACTAATTAATGCTTTTAATATTTTAACTTAAACTTCAACAAACAACCTAATATACGTTTAAACACACTAACAAAATAATTAAATATTTTTTTACATTTAATAACTTAAACTAAGAAACTAATTAACTAATTTTTTATATAATCTAATATATAACTTAAACTAACAAATTAATATAATATAACTTAAACTAACAAACTAATAATTTATACTAACAAACTAATAATTTATACTAACAACTAATTACTAAATTTTTGTTTACCTTAAACCCTAAACTAACAAACTAATTATTTCATATAATAAACTAAATTGAACAATTAAAAATTACCTCACGAACGATGTTGAGCCTTATCTCCCTTTCTTCTTCTTCTTTCCTTTCCTTTCCTTTCTTTCGCCAAATTTTCTTTCTTTCTTATGATTCTACCCTAAACCCCTCATATTCGATATATAATGATCTTTGCACGACTAGTAAGCTGCAATCAATTTGAGTTGTATAATTCGTTGAAGGCAGTAAATTTTTCAACCGTTGAGCGCTGCAATAATACAACACTAATTGATGCATGCAGCAACTGATTTTACGCTGCAAAAATGCATCTATGATAACGAGAGGGGACAGTCTCGAAGCTATGGCACGAGGGAGCAGCTATGGCTCGAAGCTATGACACTTTACAGCTCAAATCATGTTTCAATAATGCAGCTATTACAACTGCATGCATGAGGTCACCTGAGCAGCTGCAAGATGAATCACGCGAGGAGCATGAGGAATAGGTTCAGTTGCAAGATGAATCACGCGAGGAGCAGGAGGAATAGGTGCAGTTGCAACAGGAATCACGCGAGGAGCAGAAGTGCACGGCGACCTACAAGGTCGTCCGGAGTGCTTGACGACCTACAAGGTCGCCCGGAGTGCATGGCGACCTATGTTTGGAACGTGCATGTGCCATGCAACACGTTCATTCTCTATGTGTGTTCGTTGGGAAGCTGGCCACGTAGTAGGTCACCCTGATGGCATGGCGACCTACGGCCAACACTGTAGAATTCACCCCATTTGAGCAATTAATCTGGGGAGAGCATTATCTCGTGAATTAATTTGTTCGAGAACATTATCTCGAAAGTTTTGCCATGCTAAAAAGTATTAAAAATATAAATTAAAAAATAATTAAATGAAAAGTGAAAAATAATTTAAAAGTATCATTTTAACATCACTATTAATTTTTAATGAAATTTTTAACGATGAGTAACAGAATAAAATAATTTAAAAATAATAACTAGATGGCTATAATAGAAATAAAATAATAAGTTAGTGATTGAATAAATAATTTATCCTTTTTAAAAATGTATATTTTTAGTCCTGGGCCCTGCCCCTTTTGCCCATCTCAGGGACGGGCCTGCTTTTAATGTTTATGCAGATTGGAAAGGAAAAAAGAAACAAATTTGAACGAACCCACTTTTAATGTTTATGCAGATTGGGAAGGAAAAAGAAACAACTTTGAACGAACCCGAATCGGTAATCTATTTAAAGCCAATCGTTCATGAAAATGCTTTGTTCTTTGACCTATTGGTGGAGTTAATCCCTGCCAGGTTTTATCTGCCCGATAAGAAGGATATAAACCTTGGTTTCAGTGTCTCAGCAAGGCTGGAAAGTCTTCGGCTAAGAAGCAGTCCGGAGAAAACATTAAGAAAGCCCGTAGAGATAGGTTAGATCCCGAGAAATCAACGAAACAATGTACACAGAAGGAGAAGAAGAAGCATAAGAAGAATGTTGAGAAGTGGAATGAGAGGGTGGAAACAACCCAGAAGTTGAAAGCCGCAGAAGAGATGGGAGAACATGGAAGAAGTAGCTGTTGCTAAGAAATTGGAATTTTGGCTAGACATATAGTCACATGTTATGCTTTTTTACTAAGAGGTCTGCAATGCATAGACTTCACTGGAAAAAAAAACCTTGTTTCAATTCATTCATGGAATAAAAATTCTTAGTTCCTTCCTATCTATAAGCATCATGCGGTTGGTTGGTCACTGAACAGAGCTAAAACCAAAATTATTTGCTTATGTTTTAATTGGTTGTAAATCTCTTCCCAAACATCATCAAGTTTTCAACTACGGAACTTGATGCTACAGGTGGACCGCACAATGTTCCCATTAGAAAAACACCAGAATCATTAAACATTACAAACCATCACAGGAAAATGAAAAGATCGAACCTAACTAGTTTCAAAGAAAAAAAAAAGTGTGTCCAAATTCATCAACGAAAGTACATGGTGTTTAGCTGTGATCCTTATCAGACCCTGGATCCTGTGACTCCAGTGGCAGCCTTCGTCCCCTGTTCGTCCCCTGGTCCTCGCATGCCATTGTTGGTATCTCGATACCCCGGTCCATACCTACTTCTGTAGACACCGGCATGGATGAGTAGCAAATACAAAAGTTGAGTGAAAGCGAGTATTATTATGAATGCTTCCTGTATTCTCAGCCTCCATCCTCTCCACCCTCCTATGTTTACATGCTTGCAAGCAAACCTGCAAATCATATATCGTAATCTTAGATTCACATATCCAAATATCCGAATCAATATCTAAACAAAAATCAAAGTTCACCCAAACGCAGTGCAGTCAAGGCCGAAGCAATAAGTGCTGACCTGACATGCTGCGCTCCTGCAAACTTGGACACTATTCCCACTACGGCAGCCACGATTGAAAATGTCAAGAAGAAACTCGTTGCTCCATTTCCACCCACACCTGAAACATTACCAAGGTTATTTTACGATTTTTAATTTTTCATCACCACCAGTAATGGGAAAGAAATGAGTAAACTCAGTGGAATGATGAGTCTGCCCATTGATATACCTATCGACACTCCAACTAGCAAACCCCAACACGATAAAATACATAACCAGGTTGAGGAACAACAAAGGAGCTGATACGTTTCTTCCTGCAACTGCCATTTCTTCTCTGTCGATCGGACACGACACAGATGATGATTGTTGTCTTGAAGATTGTTGGGTTTGTAGTAAGAGCTAGGCAGTGGAGGAAGGTAATATAGAGAAAGATAATGGAGTAAAAGGGAAGGGATGCATACGTGTAAATTGCATGGCGAGGAACAGGAAACAGGTGGAAAGACACTTGTCAAAAATGGTGTTCACGTTTCCAAGGAACGGGGATGTTAATTAATCTCGAAGCTTTAAGACTTGTTGGAGACGGTCATGCAAAATATATATCCAGTTGTTGCAAAGAATATAAGTAAATAAAATACTGAATAAATTATTTAATAATTAAAATTTTAAATAAATATTTTGGTTTTTAAATAATAATTCTTGCCGAATTGTATTTTAATTTTGTATAATAATTGTATCAAATCAAGGGAATAATTTATTTCATAATAATTGTATTTCCATCCAATAGATTTTTTTTATAGTAATTGTATCTCCATCCAATACATTTTTTTGGCAACCAACAATGATAAAAATAGCTTCTGTATACATAAACATACACAGAAAATGTAGTAGTATATTTGATCAATTACTAAGCAAATGTTTTTAATATGTAGTTTTGTTTTATGAAAAATAGAAAATATGTAGTTTCGTTAAATTTATGATTCAAATTTATTTCAAAAGTTTTACAGTGTGATTTATTTGGTAGAAGGAATAAATCGAATAAAAAAAAAAGGAATTTATGGTAGATGTGGCAGCTCTCAGACCTCAATATAAATTTTGCTTAAATATATAAAAGGTTTTCAACGTAGGTCTGTTTTTTTAGTTTAGTGTTTAATATTTTTTTTATTTTAGTTTGGTGCCTAACGTTTCATTCCGTAACTCACAATGGGTCACGCCGTGACGGAGCGTTAAATTTAACCGTTAACCCGTTAAAAATACCACTTGTTGTATTTTTTTTAATATTAAAAAATATTCCTCTTCTTCTTTTTCTTTTCCTTTATCATCTCTAGCTTGGGTTTCCAATTATGGCGCAACGAACCGACGAGCAACACATTCTTTCTGCAACTGAGGTGTCGTGCACACTCTACTTTAGCAACTCTCTTCGACGCCGTCTTTCATTTTACTTTCTTCCATCAACTCGCAAATAAACTCATCAGAAACTCTATTCTCAAAGAACTCACTCTTTTCGATGTAGAGAGGTTGACAAGCGGCAAGGGAAGGGCAACAAAGACATGTAAGGTTCCAGGACCAACACCAGAAGATCTGGCGATTCCGTAAAGGATGGTAATATACCATGCCTGTAGCAGCAGAGTGAGGCAGCTGCTAGCTCGAATGAGACTAGACCAATACTTGTCATAATCGGTAATGAAGACAACGGTCGCACTGTTGATGTGAATTTCGATGCTGCTAATGCTCCAAGTGTGGCTTCTGGTGCTGAATCAGAAAGGGTTGGGTTATGTGAAGAATCAGGTGCAAATGATAAACCAAAGGATAATAATGTTTTCCTATAAAATAAGCATTCTATATTAACTAGAAGTGTGGGGTTTTCAAATTCAAATATTTTAGACGTTTTTACCGAAAAATCACTGGTGACCGGTATATTTACCGATCTAACACCGGTCAGATTATATTTTCTGATCTAACACTCGTAGCAGTAAAGCGTGCTCCCTGCCCCGCGCTATATGCTGATTTGGCACCACGTGGGGTATAGCGCGCCCCCTGTACCGCGTTATATGTTGACATGGCTTACACGTGGGTATAGCGTGCCCCCTGTTCCGCGCTATAGCTGTTTATCTGACACGTGAGGTATAGCGCGGTACAGGGGGCGCGCTATACCTTTAATTACCCCTCAACCTTCCCTATAAATACCCCTCGTCCATTACTTTCATCATACCATATTCTCTCAAATTCTCTCAAATACTCTCTCTGTTTAAGATATATTTTATAATATTTATAATATAATGTATTTAATTTATTTAAGCATTTTACTTTATTTATTATTTTACTAATATAATTTTTTTGCAGATATATAATGGAAGGCAATCTACTTCGCTTGGATGTAAATCATAAATCTCGACACTTTGCTGATACGGTAACATTTTAACGTTTTAATTTAATTTAAATTATTTGTAATAATTTGTTGATTTATTTAATGCATGATTATTAGATTAAGAATTAATTTGTGTAATTATTATTTTTTAGGAGAAGGACCGTGTATTAGATCATTTTATTAGGAATCTTAAGTTAGTGATACCTAGCCGTGTCTTGCCATATTTAATAGAGGCTGGATTTGTTTATATAGGTAGATATCAGGGTCACTGTAAGATAGAACCAGACCTTATTTATGCCTTAGTAGAGCAGTGGAGGCCGGAGACCCACATATTCCATCTTCCGTGCGGAGAGTGCACGATTACACTTGAGGATGTTGCTATGCACCTAGGGCTTCCGGTGGATGGAGATGTGATATCAGGGATCTCGCAAGGTTCTTGGACTACTTTGTGTCGGGATAATCTAGGACGTGTCCCGGAAAGTTTTATCGAAGGTAGGATACCGTTAAATTGGTTAGATGCCAATTTTCGGGATTTTAGCACAGACACCTTTGAGGATGAAGTTAAGATGTATGCACGGGCATGCATACTGCAGTTGATAGGAGGGTTGCTGATGCCGGACAAATCGCGCAACCTAGTTCACTGCATGTGGTTGCGACATCTTAGCGACTTTCGTCTGGCAGGATCATTCAGTTGGGGCTCGGTAGTTTTGTCTTTGCTGTACAGGGAGATGTGTGGAGCCACTGACTACAGGCGTAATGCTATCGGCGGATGTCTCCTGCTGCTGCAGTCTTGGGCATGGTATCGATTGCCCTTTTTATGTCCCGTTGTGAAGAACCCATTCGTATTTCCACTACTTCTGAGGTAATTATAAAACTGATTTTGTATATTAATAATTTTATACAGCGTATAATAATTTTTTTCCTTGAATAGGTGGTCTACTGATAGGAAAAATCATCAGGAGCTACCTGATGATTTAGAAAAAATTAGGGTGCTAATCGATCAGAAGGCTGTTACATAGGTATGAATTTTAATGTTTAAAAATCGATTTTAGATTATAGTTATATAATTAGATTATTATTTTGATAAAAAATTATATAATATTTGTTTTAGTTTGAATGGGTGCCATATTGTACTGATGATGTGAGGGCGGTGATCCCACCTGAGTTGAGGGGCCCATCAGATGTTTGGATGGCGATGGTCCCTCTGATCTGTTATACGACCGTCGAGTGGGACTCTACTGATCGCGTGCTCTGGCAGTTTGGTTGTTTTCAACCAATTCCGGAAGCACCTCGCAATATAGACGAGTTTCATAGCTTAGATATACGCAGCAAGACAGATACAGATGGGCTGGTGAGGCATTATGAGTGGGTCGTGTTGTGGGAAGATCGACATCGGCGCCTTCCCCGTAGAGAGCCCAATTTTGATGACCTCTTGATGTTTGCTGACAGTTATTATGAGTGGTTCAACAGCAATGGGAAACTGTTTCTTCTTCTCGAGGATGCACGAGGGCAGACCTTTCCGTGATGTCGACAGAGACGTTCATCGACAGAGCACCATCGTCCCCCGACTCGTAGATGGAGAGCAGGTGCTTCCGGTTCATTCTCAACTGTACCAGCAGGACCTTCACAACAGCCACCACAGCCATTTATGATGCCGTAGCCATATATGATGCTGTCGCTTTTCCATTACCAGATGCCGCCGCCTTCACCTGGTTTTATGACCCCGCCGCCACCACCGTCACAGATGACCCCTCCTGGAGGCTATTATAGGTCTATGTTTGTAGATCCGACTTAGGGTTCATATACTGGATATCTGGCGGGTTCAGCCTCATCACCCATGGCCGCAGCACAGACACCTCCTGTACAGTTTTCACACTCAGCGATGTCTGGGTTTTATTAGTTTTCCCAGTTTTCACAGGCCGGTGGGATAGTCAGTCATACACCTCCAGGGTCCTTATTCTATAGAGGTGCTTCATCGTCACCAGCTCCTCTTCAACCTAATATACCTTCTCAGGATGACGAAGACAATGATGACGACGACGACGATGATGATGACAGCGAGGACTCAGAACCGGTGATACGAAGAAATCCTCCTCGAGACCGACAGCCACCGCCCTACGGAACACATTCGCGACTCATGCGTCGATAGATTTTTTTATTACATTTGTATTTACTTTATTTTGTTAAATTGTAATTTTTTATTATTTCTCATTTAATACTTACTTTATTTTGTTAAATTTGTTGGACTTTTTTTTAATGTATATCAGTTAATTTTGTTTATTACGATTTAATATCATTTATTGTAATTTGGTTATCATTTACCATTTAATTCTTATTGTAAGTTTGTTGTATTTAAATACCAAATTGTTATTAGTTTGATAAAATTTAATGATTGTGATCATTTTTTTAATCTTCATCAACGATTATCGAATGACATTAACTTGAAGTAAATGCAAATTAAAGTACAAGAATTATTATTTGATAAACAAATACATCATTTCCTCATCAATTATTACTTGATGACAACAGAAGTGGACATATTTTTCTAGTGTGTCCTGGGTTTCTACAATGGCCACATCTTCTGTCTTGTCTAAATCTTTTCTCGAATATCCATATCGCAATGAATTCGATTGGATTTTGGACGACCACACTCCCTCAATAAACTCGGATTTGGTACAATCAGAAACCAATCTTGAACCTCATCAAGGTCTTTTTCATTACCTATGTGGGGAAACTCAAATTCGTATACCTTAAAAACATCATATAATAGGTATATGGGATCCACAAAATGGTTATAGTCTTGACGTGTATGCGAGCAAGCTGCTATCACATGAGAGCATGGATACTTCAAAGCTTGAAAAAACCCGCAGTCGCACGTTCTGTCCCTTAGATTTACTCTTAACGACACAACTTCAATCCCTTGAAGAGTTCGTGGTAACTCTGTGACACGAAACATTTCATGCCTTCTAAAGAAGCTTGTTACAGACATTCCATTTGATGCAGCAATTTTTTTCTGTAGATCTGCAACTAATCTAGGGTGATAGACATGACCGCCTTGCATCCAGGTTTGAGCTTGTCCCCCGAGCTTCTCAAAAAGCGCCCCCAAATGAAAATATATAGTTTTTACCAAAGCCGCTATAGGTAAGTGACGTGCACCCTTTAAGGTTGAATTGATTGCCTCAGCCAAGTTGGTCGTCATGTGTCCATATCGATATCCACCATCATATGCGTTCGTCCATATTTCTTTATCGATGAGGCTGATGTAATCGTATCCTTCTTCGCCTGCAAATCTTGAAGCATTGATTCAAACGTTCGAGGAAGTAGTTTGTAACCTGATCAAAAAAATGTATAACTTACTAACTTGCTTTCTTTGCAAAATTAAAACGATTGAAAGAAAACAAACTACATCAGTTTCACTTACACATGCGCATAATTAATTGACGCTCATCATTCTTCTTGTACCTTCCATGATAGTTCGCAGTAATGTGTCGGAGATAATACCCATGTTGGACAAAGGGTGGTTGCCACATTGGACCCAAAGACTCCATTGTTGCTTTGATCCCAGCTCCGCGATCTGAAATGACACAGATGTTTTCCCTCTTGATAACATGTATACGTAAATTTTGGAGGAAAAAACCCCAAGAATATGTATCTTCTCCTTCGACAAGAGTAAAAGCAACTGGAAGAATGTTACGATTACCATCTTAGACAACTACCAATAATAAAACTTGCTTTTATTTTCCATACAAGAAAATCCCATCGATCTGGACCACAGGCTTGCAGTATTTGGCAGCATTAACACACTTTGGGTAACTCCAAAAAACCCGGTAGAATTGGATTTGATCGCGAAGAACTTGATCATTATGGTATGCATAGGAGCTTTCGAAGTCTACAATTGTCCCATGATTCAACGTTCGCACCAGCCTAAACCAACCTGGAAGTTCGTTGTAAGATGCATCCCATTCGCCATGAAGTTTGACAATGGCATTTTGTTTTGCCAACCAAGCTTTTTTATAGGAGACAGTGTATCCATATTGCGATTGTATAGCTGAAATCAACACTGCAACAACTATATGAGAGCTTGCTTTTACCATGGGCATGACGGCTTGGCATATCATTTCAGAGTCCAAGTTGGGATGATCTTGGTTGACCTCTCCAGCACAACATGTGTGAGGACCGTTGTATACTGTTAGTTCCCATATGTTGTTTTTCCTCTTCATTTTTGATACACGAACCATCCAATTGCATCCGTTTTCGCGTTGGGCACAATAACATACATATTTTTCACGATCGATTGACTCTGGACTGAACAAAATTATGGATATTGTAATTTTTTATAGCCATCACCGCTTCTTATTTGCTTGAAAACTCCATGCCTAAATATAACTCACCATTATTTATTGATGAGTAATATCCATAGTCACCGAGATGAGGCATATCCGTAAATTTTGGCTCGTACATTGCATCATAATCAGCTTCATACATGTGTGCAGGAGGGTCAGTTTGTGCCACATTTCCTGGAACTTCATCATCATCGGAGTTGAGTTGCGGTGATTGTGGGTGAATGAATAGTCCAATCTCAGCACCATCCGCACCAGGCTCACGAAGCAGTTCTTCTGGTGGAGATGATGGTTCCACCATGCTCTCCATATTTAGGTCAAAGAACCTACTACTTGCACGCCTTCCCCTTGAACTGGAAGGCATATCGACATTGACGTCGAAAAAGCTCGCAGTTGAATGCCTCCCCTTGGAGCTTGAAGCCATCGTGTCAAATGGAAACTGCATAGATGGTTGCATCGATGGCATCTCCATATGGTCAAAGAAATTTGCAGATGAATGTCTTCCCCTTGAACTGGACGCGGTGTTGCCATACGGATTGTTCGTGGACCCACCTCGGTACATATCGTAAGGAGTTGTAGATGAATGTCTTCCTATTATGGCATTAAAATCATTACACATTACTGTAGTCGAGCTGCCAACTTGATTAACTTGTTCAGCCAACCCATAGTGGGAGATTAATGATTGACCCCGAACAACACGCACTTGAACAAAATGTGCATACATCTCAATAGCGGCGTCTGAATAATTACTTTGAGCTTCAATCATCATTTGAACATCATCATTGTTCGAAAGTTTGAACATTGTATAAGCTAATGGCAACAATGATGTTGGAAATCTGTACTGCAACGACGACATTCTTCTACTACTTCCAACATGAATCTTCCTCGAAATCTTCGTTATCAGCTCCTTAAGAGTTATGTTTCTCTTGAATGATATTTTAACATGCTCATTTGATACGAAAACAACGTCGGTTTCATCTTCTCGAATTTCACCATCATAATAAACAATAGCTGAAAGTCGCGCCATTCTTTGAGTTTAAAAGTGTGGCAATATTATATCTGCAAAAAAAAATAACTAAAACAAATCTGATTAAATAAATTATATATGAACGAAAATATAACACAATAATTTTTTTATACATCAACGTAAATAATTTAAATAATATAATTTTATATTATTACCTGCACTGCAAAACTATTTTGATGTATGCTCATGCTTTTCAAAAATTAATTGAAAATAATTAGTATAATATTTTTTTCAAATAATCATAATAAACAATAAGTATAATAAAAATTTTATAACAAAATTTATAACGAAAAATCACACGAACATGTAAATCAAATATGAGAAAATTACCAGAATTATTACTCGTTGACGGAATTGTTGTATTAATTTATAAGTTGAGAGGAGAGATGTGAGAAACTTAACCAGGAGAGAAGGGTATTTATAACCATATAAGGCGCGGTACCTGCACCGCGCTATATGTAATTATTCAGATAAAAGGTATAGCGCGGACCAGGGTCCGCGCTAAATATAATTCGTACCAAGGTATAGCGCTGAGCAAGGGCGGCGCTATACCCCTACGTGGTGTATAGCGCGGAACAGGGAGCGTGCTATACCCACGTGTAAGCCATGTCAGCATATAGCGCGGTACAAGGGGTGCGCTATACCCCACGTGGTGCCAAATCAGCACATAGCACGGGGCAGGGAGCGCGCTTTACTGCAACGGGTGTTAGATCGAGAAATATAATCTGACCGGTGTTAGATCGGTAAATATATCGGTCACCGGTGATTTTTCAGGAAAAACGCCAATCTTTTATTGGTCATGTTGAAGGTCTTGAAGAAGGCGTTCCAGTAGACGTACATGAAGCCATGCAAGTGTCGCATTAGAGAGCTGCTATTAATGATGAGTTTAATGCCCTAAAAAGGAATAATACGTGGAAGCTGGTTAAGCGATCGGATGCAAATGGTTGTTTAAACTTAAACGTAATCCAGATGGCTCGGTGCATCGATACAAAGTCCGATTGGTCGCTAAGGGTTACTCACAGGTTCCCGGGTATGACTTCATGCATTCGTTCGGTCCTGTTGTAAAGTTCACCTCTCTAAATACAGTCTTGGCTTTAGAAGTGAATAACAATTGGGAACTAAGGCCGAGCGTTGGCGAAGGAAGCAATGGTGATGAACGATAACGCCATATGGAAAACTTATTGGGGAAGAATAAAGTAGTTGTGGCCAAGGAACTCACTTTCGAAGGCGCAGAGAAGGTTGCTGCATGATGAGCATTGCTGCTCGTGGCGGCGGCTGCGGTTGTAGTCTTTCTCTTCCTCTTCTTCTTCCTCCTCCTCGCATTCACTTCTGCTTCCCTGAAGCTGTTGTTTTGCAAATCTCCTTAGTCTTCTCTGTTCCTCTTCTGCATTGTTATCGAGTTGATTAGTAGTGTTGGCAGTGTGAAGGAGGTTGACAGTAACAAGGCGCTCATTACCATCGTTGTGAAACCAGTGAACGACACCCACGGGAAAGGCGATGATATCACGTTTACAGAACCACCGGATCTTCTGGTGCTGGTTCTGGAACCTTCCATGTCTTTGTTCCCCTTTCCCTTACCGCTTGTCAACCTTTCCATGTCGAAAAGAATGAGTCCAGGTGTTTGAGAATATGAGTTTTCGATGAGTTTATAAGCGAGTTGATGGAAGAAAGTAAAATGAAAGACTACGTCGAAGAGAGTTGCTCAAGTAGAGTGTGCACGACGCCTCAGTTGCAGAAACAATACGCGTTGCTCGTCGCGCCATAACTGAAAACCAAGCTATAGACAATAAAGGAGAAGAAGAAGAAGAATAAGAAGAATAAAAATGTTTTTAATAATAAAAATACAACACATGGCATTTTTAATGGGTTAACGATCAAACTTAACGGTCCGTCACAACGTGAATCATTTTGAGTTACGAAATAAAACGTTAGGCATCAAATTGGAACGAAAAAACGTTAGACACTGAACTAGAAAAATGGGCATACGTTGGGCACATTTTGTATATTTAAGCCTATAAATTTGATTGCACATCTAATTCATACATAACTATATTTCTTAGATAATATGGATTAAAGGTATTATAAAATGAAATTTCCGAATTCGTGAGATGCATTATAATCGTAAACCCTTGTAATTAGATGATAGAGATTAGAGTTATTATAACATGAAACCTTAAGAGTATGTGTGAAGTAAGGAAGAACACAATATATTATATTAGGACTAATTTATAAAATTTTAATTAGTAAATAAAAAGTGAAACATATTATTAATAAAAAATATCTAAAATATATTAAATTTTAAAACTTCTAAAAGAATGACCATTCCTACCAACTTTCCCTCAGTCCATTCTTGATGTGAACCTAAAATCGTGAACTCTTGTATTTTTTTTTTTGGGTTAAAGAATGAAAATCTAGCTGACTAACTACTCAACGCCATTGTTGGCTTCCACGAGAAGTATCCTCCCCCCTTCTGCATGTGGTTCGACAAATACGAGACAGTCAATGCTGCTCCTCTCTGCATTTTTGGCCATGCAATCTACTACGGTATTTCCTTGCCTCGGAAAATGTTGGATCTTCACTTACAGTCCTGCTTCATTAGATTTTTGATATGCCTCAAGATCGTAACTCGAGTTTTGCCGGATCGTGCTCTTTGTACTACCTTGATAGTCTCCTGGCGTTTCCAAGATGATTTGTTTCTTCCCCAACTCCCATGCACAAATCAAACCCAAATACAGACCCAGAGCTCAGTTTCAAGTACTGAATAAGTTCCAAGAAATTAAGATATCCCATTAACCACCTTCCCTCGTGATCCCTGCAGGGTTTCAAATAGCGGAGCACAAACGTGATAGTGGTTGTTATTTCGCGATAGCGCCATCGTCCGATACCCCTATTGTCCGAAATACCGGTGTGAAGCGGAATCACACCGATAGCGGTCGATTGCGGCCTCAACTTAACGGGTAACTGCCGATCACGGTGATAGCAGGCCGTTATTTATGTTATTTCCCGTTACACCAAATCAAATACTGAAACCCACACAGATTTTCTGGGTTTTCAGAGGGAAAAGTAGAGCTTGGAAGAAAGAAAAAAGAAGGAAAATGACCAGACCCATACTTTTTCTTGGACAACAAAGAGAGGAAAACATGGAACAGGATGTTCCAATTGATTATTTTTCAACAAAAAAGAAGAAGAAATGAACTTTTTGATGAAAAGCTCAAAGGAAAAATAAACATGGGAGTCCAATTTTCTCTGCTTTTGCTCCATCTCTGCCTCCCTTCTCTCACACGCACAAGATAGAAGAAGAAAAAAAAGAGGCTTGGGTATTTAGTAATTTTTATTTTATTTATGTTTTAGATTTTAAATATTTTTTTAGTTTTAATTGTTTGGGTTTGGACCAAAAGAAATCTCAATAAATTAATAAGATTTGGGTTATCATGTTATGGATTTTTTTGTTGGGTTTGTTTTAGTTTTGTGAGTTTTAAATTTTAATATGTTTTTTTGGTAAATGAATAATAATAGATAATTTTATGGATTAATTTTGTTAAATGATTATGATTTATTTTAAGAGATTGATTTTATTATTTATTAATTTATGCAATAAACTTATTTTTATTCACTGTTAGTAAATGTTTATTATATTTTGTATTATATCACTGATAATAGAATTAATGAATTGTTTTATATTTATAAATTCTAATTTTAATTTTATGTTTCTTGTATAATGTATTTAAGAAATTTATAAATAAATATAAGAATAATTAATGATTGTAAAAATTATGCTCATGTATTAATAAAAGTTTTTAGAAGTTCATAAGTATTAGAAAACACTCTAAATATCATTAAAATTGATTTTTTATAATTATAATTATAATTTATTATATTATATTACGTAATAAGTTGTGCAAATTAAAAAATCCACGTCCGCGATACCCGTATTGACCGCGATAACATCCGTTACGTTCGCAACCATGATAAACGTAACATGACCGAAAACGCAGCCGCAACCGCGATTTGAATCCTTGGATCCCTGATCACACCCCACATGAGGCGAGACTGAATTCCTTGTTTCGAGCTCCGTCTGAATTAACTTTGATCCACCCGCTTAGTGGAGGTTGCCACCGAATACTGCTGGAACTCTCTCGTTCCATTAAAATGGTTTGAGCCACACCCTCGCCAAAGCCTTGTTGATTACCTCTATCCAATGTTTTTTTGTTTCCCCAGTATTTTTCGTTCATCCTCTAATGGGTTATCCAAGGCTATCATATTACGTTGGAGCCAAAGCACCGAAAAGAATATCCCAGTTCTCAATCGGATCAATAAAATCTCTTGCATTTCTAATATTCATTGTGATCCATGCTTTCATATCCATTTGTAGGAATTCTAGTAATCCTTCACGTTTCACAGTTGCACTCCAAATCACCCTCGTCAAAGGGCACACGCGTAGGAGGTGATTGATGTCTTCCACCGGGTTCGCACATAAGGGACATCCACTGTCTATTGTGAGATGTCTCCTTTTACGCTCTGCATTTTTCATCACTCGATCACAACACACCTGTCAAAGAAACATTCTTACCTTCTAAAGGCCTCGAAATTTTATGAGAGCATTCTAGACTTCACTCTTGTTCCTATCAAACTGTTCTGACCATGATTCATAAGCCAATTCTACCTTGAATCGACGATCCTCTCTTAGACTCCATCCTAACACATCTGGCCTAAACTGTGGTTTTGGTCCCTTTTTTTGTTGTCAAATGCAAGTTCACCGATAACGAAAGATGATGTTCAAATTACGACCATTTTCACTTACCTTCATCATCTACCATAGACCACGAAGTGGCTAACCCAAAATTTTCATTCAAAAACCTTTGAAAAACATATAATAACATTTACCGCAACATAAATAAAAATCATAAATTCACGGTTTACTAAATACGAGAGTCTCCCAATAAGTATAACTACAACCACTAAGTTTTAAATCAAAATAGAGTTATGACTCGAATAGTAACAATGTCCACATAAATACATGCTCTCTAACAGACTCAAGACATACTCTGAAACAGTTAATCTGGAATGTATCTGCACGATAGACTCCTCATCGATCCCCTACTGACCTGGGCATGGAAACACATCCAAATGCTGATCTCACAAGCTTAGTGCCACGATAGTAACTATGAAATGCTATATGCAATCATTACATGAACATCCTGGAGAATAAAGTAATGGGTATGCATAAGTATATCAACACACATGAGATAGGTCTAGTGATGTGGTCGGAGAAATTTTACGTGTATCTCGGACAACAGACCAGCCTATCTTGAAACATGATAGCTTCGAGGTAAGAACCAAAATTTTACGTGCATCGGAACTTATATCCCTAGTATATTCTGCCTACTCAATAGTTTCAGGGTGAGGATAGGAATTTTACGTGCATTGGAAACTCACATCTCGAACCCACATGAACCCATATCCTGAACTCACATCTCGAGTGTTTCGAGGTGATGACATGAATTTTACATGCATCGGAAACTCACATCCTCGTAAGTCATGTCCTGACTCACTTCGATATGCTCAAGGGGAATGACGTGGGATGGATCGGATTGGTATTTCCTAAGCATGGATACACGGAACAAGTTGTGGATGCGCTCTAGCTCTGGAGAAAGGCCAACTGAAAAGCTACTGGTCCAACTCTCTGCAACACTTTGTAAGGTCCTATGAAGCGTGGAGTCAATTTTCTCTTGCGCATAAAATGAAATACCTTTTTCTATGGGGAAACCTTGAGAAACACTTTGTCTCCTATTGAAAACTCACTATCCTTGCGCTTTAGGTTGGCATATGACCTATGTTTATCTGAAGCCTCCTTCAATCGACTCTGAATCAATTGAACTTTTTCCTTGGTTTCTCGATTAAAGTCAGGACCTAAAATCTGACCCTCGCTGAGTTTTTTCCAACGCAATGGGGTTTTACACTTATGCCCATACAAAGCTCTGTATGGAGCCATCTGGATGCTAGCTTGATAAATGTTGTTATATACAAACTCCACCAATGGCAAGTGATCCTCTAAACTGCCCTCAAGGTCTAGGACGGTGCACCTGAGAATATATTCAAGATCTAAATAACACGTTCAGATTGTCCATCTTTCTAAGGATAGAAGGTGGTGCTAAAGTGTAGCTTAGTACCCAAAGCTTCATGTAGGGCTTTCCGGAATCAAAAGGTGAAACGTGGGTCTCTATTGGATATGATTGAGGTATGAACTCCATGTAACCTCACTATCTCGTGAATATACAACTGCTCCAATCTCTCTAACATGTAATCCATTTGAACTAAAACAAAGTGAGCTGACTTGCTCAATTGGTCTATTATAACCCACACTGCATCATACCTAAATCTTGTCATCGGTAGACAGGTTACGAAGTCCACGGTAACCCTTTTCCCATTTCCACTGCAATATCTGAATCGGTTATAGTAATCCTGACAGAACCTTATGTTCCGCCTTGACTTGCTGGCATACTAAGCACTTAGCAACAAACTCCTATACTTCTTTTTTTATGCCCTGCCACCAATATAACGGTCAGAGGTCTTGATACATTTTGTTGCTACGATGATTGATTGTAAGAGAGATACAATGCACTTTGTGTAGGATCTTATCATGCAGATGATTATCTACTGGAACACACAATCGACCTCTATAATATATCATGCTTCTATCACACAACTCATAACCTGGAGCCTCTCATTAGAGGACTTGCTCTACTCGGGTCTTCAACCGGTTATCCATACTCTGCAACCTCTTAACTTCATCCACTAACTTAGGTTTAACCCGCAACTAAGCTAACAAACTACCCAAGTCAGTCAAGCTTAAACGCACTGTATGGCTCGTAACTCTACCATGATTTTCCTGCTCAACGCATCCGCAACAACGCTCGCTTTGCCTGGATTATAGTTTATCACACAATCATAGTCCTTCAGTAGCTCTACTCATCTACCTTGTCTCAAGTTTAACTTCTTCTAAGTGAGTAAGTTACTTAAGGCTCTTATGGTCTGTAAAGATGCGGGATTTCTCTCCAAACAAGTAGTGCCTCCAAATCTTCAATACAAAAACCACTGCTACAAGTTCCAAATCATGAATATGATAGTTTTGCTCGTGAGGCTTGAGCTGATGAGACACATAGGCCACTATCTTGACTTCTTGCATCAAAACACATCCTAGACCATGTAGTGATGCATCACTAAATACAGTGAAGTCTTTACTAGATTCAGTTTGAGTCAAAATGGGAGCTTGAGTGAGGATCCCCTTCAATTGATCGAAACTCTCTTGGCACTTCTCGCTCCATACGAAAATAATTCCTTTATGTAGTAACTTAGTCAATGGTACCGCTATCATCGAGAAACCCTTGACGAAGTAATAATAGTACCATGTAAGGCCTAAGAAGTTGTGCACCTCGGATACATTCCTAGGTGATTTTTACTATAACACTGCCTGCATTTTCTAAGGATCTACCCGAATGTCATCTGCTGCTACCATATGACCCAGAAATGAAACTTTTATCAACCTGAATTTGCACTTCCCAAACTTGACATATAATCTCAAAGTTTCTGTAGAACGATACATAGGTGCTGGTTATGTTCTTCCTCAGACCGAGAGTACACAAGTATGTTGTCTATAAAGAGTACTACGAACGAATCTAGGTAGATATGAAAAACCTGATTCATCAAATCCATGAACGTCGTTGAGCATTAGTGAGTCCAAATGGTATTACGAGAAACTCATAATGGTCATACCTAATCCTGAATGATGTCTTAACTATATCGGTATCTTTGACCTTCAACTGGTAATACCTCGACCTCAAGTCTATATTAGAAAACATACATAATTCCTTGAGTTAGTTAAACAAATCATCTATCCTAGGGAGAGGGTATCAATTCTTGATAGTCAACTTATTTAGCTGTCGGTAGTAGATGCACAACCTCATCGATCTATCAGTCTTCTTTCCAAAGAGAACTGGTGCTCCCAACGGTGAAACGTTAGGTCTGATGAAACCTATTTCCAACAACTCTTGAATCTAATTCTTTAATTCCTTAAGCTTTGCGGCACCATGCAGTAAGGAGCAACTGACATCAGAGTTGAACTTGGCAACACCTTAATATTGAACTCAACCTCTCGATCGGGTGGAAACCATAGTAGCTCTTCCAAAATTACATCATAGAACTCTCACACCTTACGGATATCCTCAAACGTCATAATAGAAACTAGTATGTCCATAAAATAAGCCAAGAAGGTTCCGCACCCTTGAATCAGCAATCTTTGAGCCCTAATTGTTAAAACAACTTTGGTGGTACAACATGATCTCTCTCTGGTCATCACCACCTTGGTCTCATTATCCTTGCGAAGTTTAAGTTGTCATTCCTTGCAAATCAAACTTAAGTCATGTTCTGTAAGCCAATCTATACCTAAGATCATATCAAACTCTCAAAATGGTAGCTCTATTAAGTCGGGTAAGAATATCTTACCTTAAAGTTATACAAGGTATCAACGGTGATCCTTGTCAACAAAGACATAGAATCATAGGGGGCTAAATACTCTAACCCCTGTCTCTAAATTATCGATTGGGGTATTTTTGTTCTATGACCAAATCATAGCAAATATAGGAGTGGGTAGAACTCGAATATACTACTGCAGTAATAAGAATGAAGAACGCTGTAAATATACCTGAAATCACATCAACAGCATCGCACTCCTCCTGAGCTCACACGACATACTATCCTTAGGCTACTCTAAGCTCTGGGTCAATCTCTGATCTGACGGTACCCCTATTGTATTACCCTAAAATAGTTCTGTCACCCCTCAAGGATCTTCTACCTCATTGAATGGATGGTGTTGATATTTGTGACGATGTAAGGGTCGTGCTTTGAGCTCTAGATAGTCTCTGACAAAATGAACTAAGGAACCAAAGCTAAAGCAACCTCTAGTCTTTCAATAACACTCTCTAGGGTGTCTCCGGCACAAGTCGAGCATACAGGGTAAACTGATACCCAATTTGTCCTACTGGTGCTCGATCTAGAAGTTGAAAATAAGGGTCTCCTAAGGGGCCAGACCTACCCCCCGCGATCTAAACTCTGAGCTTTGAGCTCCTCCTCTAGAATGCCTTGACGATGGTCTCCTTGAACTTTGAGGGCCCCTAGCCCACTTCGTTGATGACTGTGATGGTCTAACTATCTATGGATCTCTCCTTATCTGACCCCATAATCGCTCCATACTTGAGCCTTCTTGCACATGATCTTTTCCACTACTTTTTCCTGACGGGTCAACTCCACAAAGATACTAGAAGGGTCAGCTGCCAAATGGGTGAGGATATCTAGGTGAATACCTTCCCTGAATCTCTTACAGCGGTGAGCCTCGGTCGGTAAAAGGTCTATGCCTCAATCTGAGGAACCCCCTATCGTACTCAAGCATGATCCTATTACTCTGAGTCAAATGAAAAAATTGGTCACTCAACTCAATGATGTGGGCTTTTCCAATGAATTTCTCTATGAGCTCTTACAGAAATTAATTTCATATGAGACTCTCTAGCACCATCGCCATGTCTATGGGCTCCTACCATTCGATTGTATCACCCTTCAAGAGGATGGTGACACATTCTAATTTCTCTCTAGTGTGAGGTGTAGCTGACAAAAGGTACAGAGTGCCTCATTGAGCCACTGATCCGTAGAGATGGGCTATTTGTTCCCATATCCATAAAATTCGGTAGTCTTGCACCTACAGAGTCTCTGGACTAGAGACTCTTGAGGCGCTACCCCAGACTGTGCTGGAGGTGGGGGAGGTGGCATGGCAGATGTATTTAGAATAGTGCAGACTATCTACCTTAGGGTCAAAGTCAAGTCTCGGAAGAAGGTTACCTCATCGACTCTTACGTCCGTTGGTATCTCGTACTCAAAATATAGGATGAACTCACCACCCATATCACTAGTAAATGAGGCAAGACTCTTCTATCGACCTTCATGGCTAGGAGCGGTACTATCGACCATGATCTAATCATGTAATTAAAAAGGAAAGAGAGGTCATTATTTCCATTCTAGAAACTTAAGTACTCTTGACACTCTAGGGGTATGTACTCAAATAGACACTTATTGACTCTGACCCGCGGGTCCTAAGAATGACTAAACATGGAAGCTCTGATACCACCAAAAGTAACACCCTAATTTAATCTGACCCAAACATCGTACAATTAAAGTGTTACACGGACCACCGAAGTGGCTAACCCAAATTTTCCATTCAAAAACCTTTGAAAAACATCTAAATCATTTACCACAACATAAATAAAAATCATAAATCACAGTTTACCAAATACGTGAGTCTCCCATTAAGTACAAATACAACCACTGTGTTTTATATCAAAATAGAGTTATGACTCGAATAGATACAAGCTCGACACAATACATGCCCTCTAACAGACTCAAGACATACTCAAAATAGTTGATCTAGAATGTATCTACATAATAGGCTCTTCATAGATCCTCTACTAACCTGCGCACGAAAACACATTCTGAATACTGAGCTCACAAGCTCAGTGCCACGATAATAACTATGCAATACTACATGCATTCATTATATGAACATGTCAATGCGTAAAGTCATGGGTATACATAAGTATATCAGCACACATGAGATAGGTCTAGCGATGTGGTAGGAGGAATTTTACGTGCATCTCAGGCAACACACTAGCCTATCTTGAAACGTGGTAGCTTTGGCGTAAGAACTGAAATTCTACGTGCTTTAGAACTTATATATGTAATCTATTTTGCCTACTCGAGAGTTTCGGGGTGAGGACTAGAATTTTATGTGCATCGAAAACTCACATCTCGAACTCACATGAAGGCTCTCGAGTATTGGGTACGATCTAAAATTTTACGTGCAACGGATGTGTACCCGGTCATCAATATTCAAATAATCGTATAAAGGACAATCGTCATAATTCTAGAGTAACTCAGGTTCCCTAACCATTTCTCGAGCATCACATAATGACTAGTCTTATGTCATCCTAACTTGCTTGATTTCTAGGTGTAAAATTAGATACCAACCATTTGTATACGAGTACATAAAGCTTATACGGCCTCAAAACCCCAAAATCGAAACACTTGAACCAACTGAAAAAATTTGCCTAATTCATGACGAGTGTATTGATATTGAACCAGCAGTATCGATACTAACCATTGGGTATCGATACTCAGTCTAAGTATCGATACCAAAAATGGCTTCAATGTTTGGGAAATACCTTCATTATCGATACTCTTATGGGAGTATCAATACTCCTATATGTGGGTATTGATACTACCTCGAGTACCGATACCAAAATTAGCTTCGATGTTTTGAAAATACCTCAGTGTTGATACCCCTATGGGGAGTATCGATATTCTACCATTGGTATCGATACTGTACAAAAAATGTCTACTGGAATCCTAATTTACCATCGGTATCGAAATCACCCCTTGAGTATCAAAGTCATACCACGAGTATTGATACTCCTTGAGAGAGTATCAATACTACCTTCACAAAATATCATTTTTTCACTACTCAAAGAACAGTGTCGATATTATTCTTCCAGTACCGATATTCACGACCTGAAGTGCCCTGTTTTAGGCATGAAAATGTATCTTAAACTCACTCATTCACCCCCTAAGACTAGAAAATGTTATTATAGTCTTATTTAAGGTCTTAGAGGTCAAATAGTGTCACCTTTCATGCTTACAAGTGTCAAACATAGAATTTACCATGGATTTACTCCAATATGCTTCATGAACTTAACTAACCATATATACACATCTAATAATCTACATGTGGTATGACAAATTAGAAACATGGTACCTAAGTGCTAGCTTGCTGAAAAACGTCCTTAACTCACCCAAGGACTAGTGCTCCTTCCCCTTGCATTAGAGATATGTCCCTTCTCTTTCACTAATCAAAACAAGGAAAACGAGTTGTTAACTCATTTTTGAACTTAGGTTGATGCTAGAATGATTTCTACAACTCAAACCTCTTCAAAAATGGATTACAATGCTAAAGTTCCATAAACCTCATAACCCACATTTGGATAACTAAGTCAAATTTTGCAAATGAGAGCTTAAATGGAAGCTTGGAAGGAGTAGGTTCGGATTCTTTCCTTGGAAGTTTCAAAGGATGCTTGGAATTCCTAAAGTTTCCAACTTTTCTTGGCTTTGAGAAGAAGAAATAAGATGAAAAGTAGAGATAATGAGACAAACTATGGGGTGAAAAAAAGAAGGTAGGTTTCAGACTTGAGATCATCTCAAATAAATGGGATTCAACTTTGTTTTGAATAAATGAACTAATTGCTCATTTAGTCCCTCCTCCTTTGACTCATAGAAAAAACTCCCTTTTTAACTTTCATTGGGCTCATCCTAAGCCCAAACTAGAAGCCACTAGGGTTAAGCCTTACATAAACTAAGGAAATTTATTCCAAGGGTCGATTGGGTAAACCCAAAACTCCTAACCTGAGATTTGGGACGTTACAATATCAACGACAGTTACTTGTTGTATCCCTATAGCTCCCGCCGTCGTAACATAGTTTATAAAAAGACCAAAGTATTCTAGCTATGAATCGAACCATAAATCAATATCAAGATCATTTTCTATGTACCATGACAATCACTTTCTCATGTTAGACCATATAGACCCCAATCCCTTCCAAAGTTTGGAACAATGTGAATCTCGAATTGTCTCAGGTACACCCTCTTGAACTTTGTATTTTCCTGAGAAACTTCACCCAGACCTGATTTTTCATGGCCAGGATATTAAAAGCTATTTTCAACAAAAAAGTATCATTGTGTTGTACTAATCTTCGGAAACCAAGACCACCACACTTGATCAGCTGGCATACATTTTCTCATTTAACTAAATGCACCTTGCCATTTCTTTCCTTTCCACCCCATATAAATCGTTTAATAAGGGACTCAATTCTAGCACAAATTCCGGAAGAGAGGACCGCCGATTTAATTGTATTGATTGGCAATGTTGCCAACACAGATTTTGTTTATGTGATTTACCCAGCGAAAGATAGAGTTCTCATTTTTCATCCCATCAAACGACCCCGAACCATCTGAACGAGATACTGATAGGAAGCTGTTGTGACACGATCGTGAAGTAGTGAAACACCGAGGTATTTCCCAAGATTTGACACTATTTTATACCCCAAATTGGTGTTGATTAATCCTCGCAAATTTGATTCCACATTCTTCGAAAAGAACAAAGTAGTCTTGGAAACGCTTACCTTTTGACCGGAAGCGTTGCAAAATTTAGAAATCAAAGAATTAATTAAAGCACCTTGTTCTTTCAAAGCTTTGGTAAATAGTGTCATATTATCTGCAAACATCAGATGGGATACTCCTGGATCTGTTTTTGATGTTTTAAATGGTTTCTATCTGTCGGTGTCCACCTCCATATGTATAGCTTGTGCCAATCACTCCAAACAAAGCACAAAGAGATAAGGCAAGAGAGGATCGCCTTGTCGGAGTCCCCTAAAAGGTTTGAAGTTTGTAGTCATCTCTCTATTCAAAGAATGCGAGTACTGACCAAGGTTACTCAACGCATAATAAGACGTATCAGTGTCTTCAGAATACCCAAATCCACCAATATGTCTTCGATAAAGTTTTATTCTAATCGGTTATAAGCCTTCTCCAAATCGATTTTAATAGCCATCCACCCCATTCGACCCGTTTTAGTTCTCATTGAATGTATAACCTCCTGTGTGATTAGGATGTTATCTACTATGGAACGGCCTAGAATAAAGCTCGTTCAGCTCTTTAAAACCCATCCTGGGAGAAATGATTTCAGTTAATTTACAATGATCTTTGTAATCGCTTTATAGATCACGTTATATAAGTTAATGGGATGAAATTGACTGATCAATTCTGGTGATGAAACCTTAGGAATAAGCACAATGAGCATTTGATTGAGTTCATCATATCAATGATTATTCTCAAAAACTCTATGGATAAAATTACAATCCGTCTCTTCAACAATATACCAATTTTTCTGGTAAAACATTGCATGAATTCCATCAATTCCCGGTGATTTTAAAGGTTCCATTTCAAAGAACACTGGCCTCACATCCTCAATTTGTTCCTCCATTTGGGAAAATGTGAAAATAGTCATCTTGTAATCAACCCCACCTCTAGCCTCACTTAGAAAAAGATCACGGTAAAACCTCACTGCCAATTCTTGAAGTTCTTCCTGGTCCGTAAACCACTCTCCACTATCGGACTTAAGAGTTGTAATTTTGTTTCGTTGCCGTCTTGCCATTACGGAAGCGTGAAAGTATTTAGTGTTCTTATCACCTTGTAAAATCCAATTGGAACAAGCCTATTGTCTTTAGAATTTTTCCTCTTGTTCAAGAACAATGTTCAGTTCAGCCAGTAATTCCAATTCAAGGTTGCATAAAAATCCAAATGGTGGTTATTTAAAGCTCGCCCGATCCCCTAAGATGAGCTAATAATGTTCTTTTTCGCCTGGCTATATGGCCAAAGACATCAACATTCCATATTTTGACTTTCGCTATAAATATATCCAAGTTTGTGGTAAGATCATACCCTTCATCCCAGATTGACTTTAGGAATTGTTGAAAGTGAGGGTGGTCGCTCCAAGCTGCGATGTATCAGAAAGGTCGATTCTACGCACCACTTACTTCCTCTTTTGTTTGAAATAAAATTGGTCTATGATCAGAGCTCAATCGATCGAGGTGCATCACCACATAGCTCAAGAACATGGAACCTAATTTCCCATTTGCTAAATACTAGTCTAGTCTTGGTGAAGGTTTCCCCTAGACCACGTAAATAGTTGTCCTTAGAACCCCAAATTCATAAGCCCAACTTCAAAAAGAAAATCGACAAAAGCTTTGCTGCCACTTGCTGATCGTTGACTTCCACTTGTTCATTCTGTAGCTGTGAGAATGTAACTAAAATCACCTCCTAACAACCAAGCTTTATTGTTTCCAGGATCAAGCGACATTAATAAAGACCATAAATATTTCTTGATCGTTCTATATGGACTAGCATAAACGATAGTAAAGTAAACCCATTCCGGATAATTAGTGTTTCGAAACTGGCCATGAACATATTGATTGGAGACATCAAGTATTTACATTTCCATCGTGTCATCCCAAAGTATCCAAACTCTCCCGCTTAAGCCATGTGACTCCACTCTAAATGAGTTTAAGAATTTTAATTTTGCCAGACCTTGTCCGCTTCGTGTTAATAATCGAATCGGCCTCCATTGGTCCTGGTCGTATGTTTTCCTTTCGTTCCTTCATTACTCCACTGTTCAGGGCCACTAATTTTACCCCTTATTGATACATGCATCACAAGGCTCACATCAAAGGAAGAAATAATAACTCTTCCAAATGATCCACTCGTCCAAGCCTTGGAAAAGAAGACCAGAACAGTAGCATACTTGCGACGACTTTTTGAATGGTATCCTGATCTTATTGGTCAACATGTCTGCTGGCGATACGACCTTCTGTCTCCTATCTTTCCAAAGGTTCTTGAATTGTATCAATCCGATATCGGAAACTCAAGATATGATCATTTTACTGAAGATTGTGCATGCAGAAAATCCTATACGGGATTAATACATGATTTTGTAAATATTAAGAATTTTCAATATTTATATTGATTATTTGTAATATAATTTAATATAGGATGATGAATTATCTTTTAGGATTAAATTTATTATTTTATTAGGAATTAAGGTTGGGTTAAAACAATATTTTTAGTTATTATTATTTTATTAGGAATTAGAGTTAAGACATGTTTAGTTTGTTATTATTTCATTCTTTAGTTATTTAGGACCTTTAGATCTCAACCCTATATAAAGGAGGCTTTTCAACTTTGTAATCATATTTCTTTGATTATAATACAAGAGAGTTCATTTTTGCAAGTGTTGATTGCCTTGTGCCTTCGAAGTTTCTTCTCCTGATTCTTCCAAGTTCTTGTGAGGGAGATTAATCTTCACACTCCAATTTGTCTTTTCATCGCGACTAGGAGGGTTGGATAGAGCCATATTATTTTGTTTTTCTTTCATTGCGCTAGGCTTGATAGGACATTATCCATCTATTTTTTGCAAATCCATCCTCACCATCATCATCTTTGCCATCCACTTCATAAGGGATCTTTTGATTTATTGGTCATCACTTTATTTTAAGTCCTTTATCTTTTATTTATATTGTTCTAATATTATTTCTTACATTGTTTCCAGCACCTAAAAGAAATCCTAAGAACCCTAGTTGTTGTCGCCACCTTCCCCTTTTCATTCCCCTTTGTTCTTCATCGAGTCTATAACTTTTTAGGTTTGATTCCTAAACAAGAGCAATGTTCATTAACCCGACACCGCTTCCCTATCAATTGCTATCAGATTTGGGCCGATTCTTGGGGAAAAAAAGTAAGTAATCTTGCTTGTTCTTGCACACAAAACCGTCAAGGTACCCCAATGGAGCTAGTTCACAAAATCATCATTTCAGGTTCTTTTTATTAATTTTAATTTAGATTCAATCCTTCTTGTTAGTTTGCTATTTTTAAAAAATAAAAAATAAAAAAGCCCAGTCCAAAATTCACCCCAATTTGAGATCATTAGAGCCTTCAAATAAATCATTCAAGTTTCATCGGCAGATTCGGTCTAGAATCTTGTCAAATTTATTGAAAATTATAAAGGATGAATTTCATGGTGAAAATTCCTATATTAAAACTTAATATATTGAAGATAATTCACACAAAAAATAAAAACTTTGGAGATCAATAACACCTTCGAACAAAGCGATCAAGAAAAATAGATTGTTTGAGGACTCACCGTTCAACAAAGTCTACTGGACACTACTGAAGGTATTTGGTTCTGAAATTTTATAGGTGGTTTTTTGACGCATCAAAAGATATTCAATAATTTTTTAAAAAACATTTTAACACCGGTAACCCCCTCAAAAATGTTGCTCAAGTTGATCCAACATTTTCTAGGTTTTCTGGTTTGGTTCCTTTTTGTTTGACTCTTAGTACTTTAGGTTCTTTTGTTTTTCCTTGTTATGTTCTATTGCATTATCTAACACATTATTTTCCTTGTGTTAGTAGTACTAAAGAGTTTGCATACTTCTTCCTTCTTTGCATTCTCGTTCTCTTGGAGTCTAACCTTTGTTTGGCCTCTTAGAGCTTTTAAGTTTTTCTTATCGCCTTTGCTAGTAATCAAACTCCGATACGAACTTTGGAAGACTACTTGGTAAAGTGAGTTTTAAAGAGTACAAGATCGGCTTACTTGCCTCTCATTGTGTTACTTTCTTGGAGTGACTTGTGAGGTTTCTTGCTTTGTTGAATTTTCTTTCTTTTATTTTTTATTTTACCTTAAAATTTTCTTTTGAGTGTTATGATTTCAAGATGGAGACAATAACAACAAGACACTTACGGCTATCTTAGCCACACTTTCCCGACTCATGACTCAAGTTGAAAGATTTATGAAACCATGAGAGAATGACAAGAACCATAATTGGATCTACCAAACCAAAATCCAAGACCAAACAATGCTGAACTTTTGGTACCCAGGCGAGAACATCCACTTTTCCAAGCACCCAAACCCTTTGCCAAAGTTCACGATCCCGTCTTTCAAAGGAGACAACGATTCAGACAAGTACATCTATTGGAAAGGAAAATTTGATCTCAAGTTCGCATACCATAACTACCCCCAAGCTAAACAAGTTCCCCTCATCACCATGCAATTCAAAGGATATGCTCGAACTTGGTGGATGTAAACAAGGAAAAAGATCCAGAACTTCCAAATTCCAACAATCACTTCTTGGACCGACCTTAAACAAACCATGAGAAAGCGATTCCTACCTACACATTATACACGAGAAGTTAAACTACGACTACACCGACTTCGACAAGGTAGAAGTTCAGTTGAAGGCTACTATAAGGAGATACATTCCTTACTCAATAGGGCTAACATAACCGAAAAAGAAGAGCTCATCGTGTCAATATTCATCGTCGACTTAAACTCAAACATCACGATCTTCTTGATCTTTATGGGTACAAAAACCGACTTCGACAGGTAGAAGTTCAGTTGAAGGCTACTATAAGGAGATACATTCCTTTACTCAATAGGGCTAACATAACCGAAAAAGAAGAGCTCATCGTGTCAATATTCATCGTCGACTTAAACTCAAACATCACGATCTTCTTGATCTTTATGGGTACAAAAACCTTGAAGATACACTAAAGAAAAAATGACAATTGAAGCACAAATCCAAAGGAGATTCCGATTCAAGAACATTACCAAGGTACTTCATCCTCTTACCAATGTAATCCTTCAAATCCTTCCTTATCTTCTACTCCATCTTCTCTGAAAAAGCCAAGAGATGAAAAACTTGACAAGAAGAAAGAACGACCAGCAAAGAATGACATACTTCCAGCCCCTAAAGATCAAATGATAATTTGTGAGGAGGCAGGGAAAGAGAAAAAAGAAAAAGTTGAGAAAAAGGAAAAAGCAAAAGAGGTCACCAGTTACAAAAGCCAAAAGAATAATGACCCATGGGAGGTAAGTGAACCTAATTGTGAGAAGAAAAGAGTGACTCAAAATCTATGTGTGAGCACAAAAAGAATTGAGAGAGAACCTTCTTTACAAACAGCCCTCCATCCATGTTCGCTTTAGGGAATCAATTGTTTAGATTTCTAACATTAACAAGGATTGTCTTAGTGTGTTTTCATCTTTGTTACAGGATTTTCGAGAAGTGTTAGGTGATCCACCTAACGAATTACCATCGAAAAGAGGAAAATAACACCAACCCAATCTAATTCAAGGTTCCATTATACCTCGTCAAACATATAATCTCAAAGAAACCAAAGAGTTAGATTTGTTACAAAAAGGCTACATCCAGGAAAGCCTTAGTCGTGATGCCATCTTATTGACGAAACAGGATTTAAAAACTCCACAGGCTTTATAGTTCGTGCATAGGGAATCCATGTAAATGGTAAGAAAGTAAAAGCAACACGAGACTGGCCCACACCATCTTCCATCGCCAAGAGTTGTCGAATAGTGCTAGGTGACCCTCCTGACGGGTTACCACCTGAAAGCCCTAATCAATATGCCATATCAATGAAGAGTCATGATTTACGAGAGTCCAAAGGTAAGTATTTTATTACTCATTTTAATGATATTGTAACGTACTTCTTCTCCTTTTTACAAGGTAAGACTCTTGAAGTTGTCATCCATACTAAACAAAACTCCTTTAAGTGTGTAATAAACCGAGGTATGCAAAACATAATAGACGATGCACTACCATGAAGGTATACTCTTAAGCATACTACTATTCCGAGAATTGAACATATCAAAGATGTATATCACGATAACTCGGATATTTCTGATATTTCTACCCATACTTTTAAAAGTGCTTTTAATGAGCTTTATCTTGTATATGAGTTTCCTTGCGAACTAAACAGGTTCTACAATCCAAAAATCTCCTGCCGAGAATTCTTAATTCATGAACCACACTTAGGAGACTTAAGGGATTACTTTAACAAACCAGTTGGCATGGTTTTTAAACACTAATTCTTGCCACACACGAATAAAACCATGGAGAAATTATCTGAAGCAATTATACAGAAAGCCAACTGTGATCGGCGCCATGTTGAATTTCAACCTAAACATCAGATTACACGACTTGTATGCAAAATAGGATTTTAAGACTACAAGAAATCAGTTCCTACAAAGAAGAAACCTCGACTAAAACGCATAAAGACACATCACATTGATCCTAGTAAATGTTTCACAAGTTTTTCTTTCAACACATCTAATTCTCTTTCTCTTGGATTTTTAGATTCGAGGATGAATCCTTTTGAGGAGTGGTGGAATGATACATGCACCAGAGTCCATAATACATGCTTCTTTGGACTAATGTTTCTACTCGAACCTATTAGAAGAACAGAGTCTCAGATTCAAAGCATATCTATTCGGTAAGCATAATGTGAATGAATCATTAATCGATTCTAACGTTTCTCCCTTTAATGTTTCAGATTTGAGGATGAATCTTTTTGAAGAAAGGGAGATGATACATGCATCACAAGGCTCACATCAAAGGAAGAAGTAATAACTCTTCAAAATGATCAACTCGTCCAAGCCTTGGAAAAGAAGACCAGAACAGTAGCATATTTGCGACGACTTTTTGAATGGTATCCTGATCTTATTTGGTCAAATGTCTTCTGCAGATACAACCTTGTGTCTCTTATATTTCCAAAGGTTATTTAATTTCATCAATCCGATATTGAAACTCAAGATATCCCATTTTACTTAAGATTGTGCATGTAGAAAATCCTATACAGGATTAATATGTGATTTTGTAAATATTATGAATTTTCAATATTTATATTGATTATTTATAATATAATTTAATATAGGATGATGAATTATCTTTTAGGATTAGATTTATTATTTTATTAGGAATTAAGGTTGGGCTAAAATAATAGTTTTAGTTATTATTATTTTATTAGGAATTAAAGTTAAGACATGTTTAGTTTGTTATTAGTTTATTCTATAGTTATTTAGGACCTTTAGAACTTAACCCCTATATAAAGGAGGCTTCATTCAACTTTGTAAATCAGATTTCTTTGATTAATAATACAACGAGAGTTCGTTTTTGTAAGTGCTGATTGCCTTGTGCCTTCGAAGTTTTTTCTCCTTGAGTTCTTCCAAGTTTTTGTGAGGGAGATTAATCTTCACACTCCAATTTGCCTTTTCATCATGACTAGGAGGGTTGGTTAGAGCCATATTATCGTGTTTGCCTTTTCATTATGACTAGGAGGGCTCGATAGGATATTATCCATCTATTTTCTGTAAATCCATCCTCACCATCATCATCTTTGCCATCCACCTTTATAAGGGAGATATTTTGATTTCTTGATTATCATACTTTATTTTTAAGTCCTTTATCTTTTATTTATAGTGTTATAATATTATTCCTTACATTTTTTCCAGCAGCTAAAAGAAATCCTAAGAACCCTAGTTGTTGTCGTCACCTTCCCCTTTTCATTTCCCTTTGTTCTTCATCGAGTCTAGAGCTTTTTAGGTTTGATTCCTCAACAAGAGAAACGTTCATTAACCCGCCACCGCTTCCCTATCACTTATATCCTTTGAACATTTATACCATTATCCTTGATGGTTATAGTAGTATTGTTACCTAGTAATTGACTCGTTGCATGCATTACTACCTTAGTAGACTGTCCTTTTACCAACGGTACAACATTTACCCCCTTTGTGATCATGGTTCTTTGAGTCCTCATCTTGCCTTGACTGGATGCCATCGTAGTCTTATTAATCTTAGGTACATGTTATCTACCAGTTCTCTTCGACAAACTCTCTTTTTGTTTGCATTAGTTCCTTGTTTCTTATTCTTTTCTTTGGAAGACTTGTATCCACATCTTCCCTATTTTCTACCGGTCTGCCATTTAAAGGTATGTCAAAATTGGAAAACATGAATATCCAAAAATATCATTTGGAGCTTATATCTTCGCATTTCTTTCATCTCACCTTTTGGTCTATGCTTTTTTCTTTCCCACAACCATCCATTGATCATATGGTTCTTCACCGTGTGATTCCAGAGAAGGGCATGATTTTGCCTTCGTTCCCAAATCTTCCACTAGGGGTATCTTGCCTTCTCCATCTTTCTGTTTACCACAAACTTCCGTTGGGTGACCATAAGTTCCACATGAATAATAGATGTAATGCCCTAATCTTGTCTAACTCCAATATCAAAGGATTAATGTGTCATACGGGACCACCGAAGTGGCTAACCCAAAAATTTCTTTAAAAACATTTGAATATAATAGCCATATAAAAACCATCCAATGAAGTTACAAAATAAAAGCATAATATTCACGTTCACAAATATGGGGAGCTCCCAAAATACATCCCAAAATATTAATAATGAGTTTCAAACAAAATAAAGTTATGACTAAATATAAGGGGTCTACAAATAATACATGTCTTCTAAGTATTACTCAATACGTACGCTAAAGCCTCAGCTGGTCTAGGATCTGCTAGCGACAATAATGCTCCTCGAATGGCCTCCTAAGAATCTACGCATGAAAACACATTTCTAACATTGAGCTTACAAATTCAGTGTCACACACTAATAATTGTATTGTACTACATGCATTCACTGCATGAGCATGCTAGTGGCATAAGTATGAATACACAAGGATGCTGACATACAGGCCGAGGTAGGCATCATGATGTAGCTGAGGGTTCTATATCTCGGAGCACACAACCCTCTAGCCTACCTAAGATACACTCGATATCTAGGGTGAGATCTAGAACTGTATCTACACCCAGTTGGAAACAAAAGGGCCTTGGTACTAACTGGGATATATACGGATATTCCACATACAAGACGATCATCATACTGCTAAAGTAGTGTGGGTGTCCTGGCTATTTCCCAAGCTTTACAAAGGCTACATTTATGTTATCCTAGCTAATGATGTTTCTATCTGTAATTGTGTTTATTTTTTTCTCACTTGTAGTTTTATTTCGGTGAAGTTATGGTGTTATTGGGCCCCTTGACTTTAATTATTGAGTTTCTTACCCAAAACTGTACGTTGGTACCAATATTGTGTCCTTCAGTATCGGTACTGACCCTTGAGTATCGATACCCACCCTTGGTACCGTTACTAACAATGGTTAATGGAAACTGAGGGAACTAAGTAGTATTGATGCTCCTGGCTAGAATATCGATACTCAAGCACTATGGTATCATACTATCATGAGTATCGATACCAAAATTTACTTCAATGTTTTGAAAATTAACTCGGTGTCAATACAACTATTGAGAGTATCGATACTCGATCCCTCAAAATTGGTACTCCCATGAGTACCGAAACCAAAATTGGCTAGTGGAATTTGTAAGATAAAATCAATATTATACACCCCATGTGAGTATAGATATGCAACCAACAGTATTGATACTTGTTAAACGATTATCAATAATCTTAGCCCAAAATCCTCTTATTTAGGTTATCTAATGAATAGTATCGATATTGTTCTTTCAGTACCGATACTCAAACCCAGAAATGTCCTATTTAGGCACGAAAAAATGAGTTCTTATTTCACCCAAAAGCCCTACTGAGGTTCTCAAATTTTATTTAAGTCTTATGTGTGCTAGGGGTCATAATAGGTCCATAAATATGTTGAAAAACACCAAATACAGAAATATACCATGGACATGTTTTTTTGCTTCATAACTCATCAACTAATAACACACACCTAGTGGTCTACAAGTGGTAAAGATGAGTTATAAGTGTGTTACCTTCAAATCCCAAGTTGTTGGAACACTTCTCTACTCTACCATGAAATAGATTTTCATTTTCTTTACTGTTTGCGCTTTCTCCAACCTCTCCTACTAACAAAGATCAAGGGATGAGTTACCAACTGATTTAGAAAGTTAAGAATACTTCCTAAGGCTAAAATCCATAAAAAAACAGACTAAATAACTAAGGTTTCTTAAACTCCCACTAAACCCCATTTTTATGGCCATTATGGTTAAAACTTGATTTTATGATCTTAAATGGAAGCTCTAAAGATGTTGGTTTTGATTCTTACCATTGTAAGATCAGACTAGGGATGAAAGGCAACAAAGCTTCTACCTTTGCTCAAGCTACTAAGGAGAAGAGATGAAGTTATGAAAAAGAAAATGACAAAAAAGTGGGGAGAAAAAGAGAGAAGTCAGCGTGTGACCTTTCCTACAATTAAAGAATTCAACCATTCTATCATAAAATGGATAAATTGTTTCCATGCTCCTCCAAGCTTTGGTCACAATTCAAAAAAATACCTTTTTTCTCATCCATTAGGCCCAAACCAAGGCCAAACTAATGTTCATTTGGTCCAAGTATCCCTAAAAGCTAATGGGTTTATCCAAACCCTCTCGAATTAAGGTGAAATTACTAACTCGGGATTCGAGGCATTTCAATAGATGTTGTTCAAACCTTCATATTCCAGCTTCTGAATGAACATGTCTATCCCAATACATGATTTCAATGGCTTATTTAAATCAACAATAATTGCTAATTGAGCAAATTTCCCTCCACCTCTGCTTGAGTATTATAATCCACCCGAACCACTCTCCCTACTATAGCAGCAATTCGACGGAATAGTAACTTCGAGTAATAGCGATATGGAAGGCCCGACAACCGCACTCAAACAAGAATTTGGGTTGGATGTTTCTTGTCTGTTGAGAACGGCCTGCTCTAAGGTTGCACCGTCAGGTAACTCCCCTATATTGTCCATGGTCCCTTTCTGAGTACCTTGGTATAGTCCTCACTATTTGTAAATTTTACTAGGAAATAGTTATTTCCAAGGTCTATCAGTTGCAAGTCTCCGAAAGGCTTCCACATTGCTAGGATACGATCCATCAGAGTCTTATAGCCAATTGTTCTATCAAGTAGCCGAATGATGTGTGCATGTTGCAGAACTGGCCTATTCGATTCTGAACTCGATCAGAAAATCTTATAGTTGTGACAGGTTTTGTTTCGTCGACGAAGCAATCTTCGTCGAGAACCTCTATATTCTCTCCCGAGGTTCCTGTAGCCGTACTCATGTAGGAAGGTTTTGTCGATTTCCATCCTGCTTGTTCCTCGTTATCCGTCTCTTGCAGTTTACCTACTTCACTTGTTTCATTCACTTCTTCCTCAGCTTTCGTGGCAGTTGCTTCCTCCCCATGCAGATGTACCATCTCTTCATCCACGTTACGTTGTTTTTTGGCTTCCTGGATATCATGCAAAGGAGACCCTGGCCTTTCCAAGACTGGCAGAGCCGAAATCATGGATATCTCCTCCGAGGGCTGACCAATATGGCTCGCTTGTTGCCCTAGAGTAGGGTTCGCGTTGGGTTTTCCTAACGGCACATTAGGGTTCAAGTTGGGTTTTCCTAACGGCACATTAGGGTTAACGTTGTGTCTCTTCCTTTTTAAAAAACTTTTGCATTTTCAACATTATAATACATTTATATTTTCTATCCACAATTTTTATTTTAAGTTTTTCATATAAACCCTTTTTGTTTCACTCATAGTCATCTCTATAATTATCGTAAAAAAATGTAAAAAAAAATTTATCTTAATTTTAAATTTATAATTGATAACCAAAACTTATAAAAACATTTAAATAATCGTGATTCTCTATTTAGTTTCTATTAAAAATCTTGAATCATAAAAATGGTGTGAACCACTTATTTGGTTGGTTTGTTATATATATATATATATATATATATATATATATAACTATTTATAGTAATTAAAGTTATTCATAAATTTATTTGTTCATTATCATTTAATATTAACATTCGCAGTTTAAGTATAATATGAACAAGTTTGTTTTTTTATTATATCATATAAAAATCTTATATGTAATGATATTATAATGTTGATACCTGAGTTAAACCTCACTGAATCTCCATAATATAATTTATTTTATATTTGAAAAATAAGTTATTTACATAATAATTATCGTTTGAAAAATTAATGATCGAAATTTTACCTATTGTCTTGAGATATCGGGTTCGAACACCAGAAATATCAAGGGTGTAAGCGTTCAATGTTAAAAGGTTGGAGTTATCTTTAAACATATATTGTTTTTTACTTACTTTATTAACAAAAAAAATAGTTATAATTATATATTTTTTTAAAATTAATATCCAAAGCTCAAGCAATAAAACAAAGTTTCTTGTACTACCCGCTACCCAATTGATAGTCCAACTCCGATACTCAACTATAACCTATATTAAATATATTTGTTGTGAAAAATAAATGCTCAAATGGGACTTCTATTCAACTTAATGAGTGATTTCAATAATAAAAAAGAATAGTATACTTTTTATAATATTTGAACTTGAACAATTATATTTGTATGATATAAACGTACATTTTCAATAATTAAACTTAATCATCCTAAATTATTAAAAAATAATAATATTTTGGATATTAATTTTGCTCATACATAATTCATGTCACGCCCTTACTTTATTAAACTCAAAATTTGTTGATATAGTTATTAAGAATATTTATATAAAAATTATTTAATTTTATTAGAAAGTGTGTATTTGAATTATATTTAATATTTATATGAAAAAAATATTTAATATAAAATAATATAATTGTTAAAGTATAATATAAAAATATTTATTCTAATCAAGTCTACGATACGAGTGAAATAAAATATTTAATATAAAATAATATAACTTTTCTTAGTCTATAAGTAATTGCAGTGTAATATATGTTTATAATATCTTTTAACAATTAATAATAGTTGTCTAAATTTAAGATCTATAATATTCTCTCTAATCATTAAAATTATTTGATAGATTCTTTAAAATAATATAGTTGATAGACTATAATATGAAAGACAAATATACTTATGCTCATCCAATGCCAACTCTATCGACTTTATTTGGTACAAGTGGACATGGGCATGGGTCGGGTCAGATTTTTGGTCCACCCGACCCAACCTGACAATTAAAAATCCTTCACCCGACCTGAATCTGACCAGAAAATATATTGTAACATCCTAAATCCGATTGGGCCTAAAGTGTCATATTGGACTTCCAAGGCAATCATTGATTTTCAAAACCTATTCATTTTCCTTTCAAACATACTAAATGGAATCATAAATAAAACATAATTAACTATTATAAAAATATTTTACAAAACCAGAGCTTTTTGCCACATAATTTAAAACCAAAATAATACAAACTATGAGTTTAATAAACTGAATACATGAGTAAGGTTCTATGAATGCATATGCCCACTAAAACTACAATACAATACTCTGAAGGAGATGCTGGAAGTCATGTTGTTATGGTGTACCACGAACTGCTCAAGCTACTAACAAGCCAATGGAAAACAACGAAGGCTGAGCTTACAAAGCCCAATAGTATAATCACTAATCTAGAGCAGCATAAAAATTCATAAACACAAGCATGCTAAAGACAGGGTACTAAGTCATAGGTACATGCATGATCTATATAAAGTGCTAACTACTTAAGCCTTTATTATTCTATCACTGAATTAGGGGTCTCACGCTTCCCTTAATCCTCTGCTATGGGCCTCTCCATGAGTACACCACTAAAAGGTCTTTAACTCTAATGACTACACTATTATACATTATTTAAAAATGACACTGATACTCTTGTGCATTATTTGAATGAAAACCTTAATATACTTGGATCATCTAAATGCAAACTTGACTAGTATTTGGTCTCATGTAGCCATCAGACACTACTACTTATTAAGGGAACCTGGTGTCACATAGTATCGGTGCAATTCCCATAAAACATACTAAATGATCTTCTTCTCCTCATAGAATCATCAGGTAGATCATTGAAGGATAATCCGATGTAACATAACATCGGTACAATTCCCACAAACTGAAGCATTGGCTTGGTCTTACATAGCCTTCAAGCAAACTTTAATATATCTAATATACCGGACTGATGGGAATATACATGCATGAATGAAACAAATAGACATGAGGTAGGTTTGGTGCTGTGGTCAGAGGAATTCTACGTGCATCTCATAACAACACCCTAGAATACCTTGAATAAGGAATAGCCTAAAGGTAAGAACTAAAATTTTACGTGCATCGAAAGCTTACCGAACTATATTGAATTAATGTAACTACCCATGCATATATAAGGCCCACAGGACACAAAACACCGTCATCGCTAACCCACTCCTTACGAGTGTTAGGGCCTTGTACCCTAGTTAGCCCCTGAAGTGCCTCGTGCACTGACAATGCCCACAAGGGAAACTAAGGTAACCTGGGTATACCCTAACATAGTTAGACTCATTAAGTGAAGTAATCCTCTCACTTATTGCTATCTCGCTCGTTCTCTTATCTAAAACGTTATGAGAAGGCTTATTCATTAACTGTGGAACTAGCTAGCCCGATATCGGGCTCGTGTTCATTTTTGAGTAGCAGTACTCTATTCGACCTTATCGTATTTCCCTTCAGAACCTCTTGAATGGAAAAGGACAGCTTACTCTTCTTGAGTTCACTAACATTCTCGAAGCTCTTACTTTTCGCTACCATTGAATCTGACATATTCATCTTACCGCTTATCAGATATCTCCTGTAAGGATCCTCGGTCCCAGCTATCCGTATTCTTCCTCGATTGAAGATACTTTGATGTATTGCGCTTAATATGGTTACATCTATTATAACCTACTCCTACGAGTGTTTCTAGGTATTTTTGGTCATTTATGTCCCTCACAAACTAAATCATACTAATATTAATTGTACTTAGCTTTTACGAGCCTTAAACGAGCCAAATCTAACCATCCAAAGTGAGTAGTATTGATACTCTACTTGCAGTATCGATACCTTAGGGTCAAGTATAGATACCCCTATGAGTATCGGTACTAAAAATGCATTTTATTACGTAAAAGAGGCCTTAATATCGATACTTTCACCCTAAGTATAGATAATGCAGGGGTAGTATATCGATACTCACATTGGCAGTATCGATACTCCCTTTTGAAATCCCTAATTTTAGCCCAAATTCAACCAGTATCAATACTCGAGCCCTAAAATAGTTTATTTAGGCTAAAAAATCACTCAAAATAATCCCAAATGACTTGGTATGGTTTGTAAAATTATTCTGAAGCTTTAGTAAGTTGTTTGCGGTCTTAAGGTATCATAAAAATGCATTATTAACACCTAAAACATGATTTGCTTGAGAATTCAAAACAAACCCTAAGACACTCAAATCACTAAATCTTAGTAAAATTTATAAATTTATGAAAACTTAATAATCCAAAGGATTACAAATACACTACCTTGATGTCTGAATCCCAAAATGAAGCTCTTTTCTTGGTCGCACACCTTCCCTTGGTGATTTGGATTAAAAAAAACCTCCACTTTTCTCTTTTAACTTTAGCTATCACCTTTGGAGAGAATGAAGGGGAAAATGAGAAGAAAGTAAAATGAAGAGAAGATAGAGATGGAAGAGATAAAAAGTCTCCATTTTTTTAAAATGGAAAAATTGCACCAAAGGTCTTTCCTCATCTTTAAGAAACTCATAAATATCATTTTTATGGCTAATTAGGCTCAAGTCCAACCTAATTAGGCCCAATGACTTAATTTATAAAATCAACGGAGCACATATACCTATCGGGTAAACCTGAAACTACTAGCCCATAATTTAAGGTTTTATAACTCTTACCTTCTTAAAAGAACTTTTATCCTTGAAATATACTTAGCCCAAACAACGACCCATCCTTAGGTAAAAACTTAGAAACCTTGAAGCGTTTAAACCTTATCAAAGTTAATTCTCAAGGAAGAAGTCCTCATAATTTTACACGAAGCTCGAAACTCATAAAATCGATCTATGATTTTTAATGGACCTACCAACGCTAGAATTTAAGCGAAAACCTTTAAGAAACATGAAGCTAAAGAAATCACATTCTTACTATTTGATATAGCACGCTCGAAACACTCCACAAGGATTATACTACTCATGATTCACAACTATCACTAAATTATTCTCTAGCTAACCTTACTCAATCGAGCTAATTCATTGTGTAACTCGATAACCTTTTTTACTTGTTGAACGTAAGTAACTCATTGTATTATACCTTAATATCTTAAGCCACTTGCCAACACTGTCTCAATACTGGCTACTAAAGATATGATGATAATCCTCAACTAACGTTGATGCCTAAGCTTCTGCTACACAAGTTTGATTCAATATTCATCTATGGTACCTAACTGTTTCACATTTATCCTGTGACTTACATATGCTCTACTCACCTAGTCAAGCATCTTAGGTGCTCACAATTAAAATTTGGTTACTTTTCTAGCGAAACCAGCAACATCTGGCTCTCTAGGAGAGCACACATCATAAAGCAAAGATCTCTAGAAATTGTACTATGACTAGTGATTCTAAGATCCTACGTCTGACACTCAATATCGGTTACCACTACTGAGTGATTTTCTGAAAGCTAACTTTAGTCAAATGTAACTTAACGCACTTGAACTCCTTTGGTCTGAAGTACTAAAATCTATGTTACTATACCAAACTACATGATTCCAAGTGTTGTATATAGCTCATGCTCATATACCAACATGAAGACATCACCGTCGAGGCTTGGCTTACTTTGCTAATTCTCTTACTATTCGTGTACAAATTCGTACTGACAAAAACAGAGGGATTTCTACACGTCGAGACCAAAAACTCACTACCTGGCCTATATAACTCTTGGTACTTAGGGTGGAAGTTCGGAATTACTACATCAAAACATACACCCTGCTAACTTACTCCTCGCGAGTACTTGGGGCATCTGCGCCTATTTAGCAACTGAAGTACCTTGGCACCGAATGAGTTATATCTTGATGTTTCTATCAACATGGTGATTGACATATTGACTAGGGAAATTATAGTGTTCTTATCACTCTCACAGAGATCATCATCTCTAACGTTTAACTTGGGATTTCAAAATTCTCTATCGATCGATTACATGAACCTTCAAAGAATATCAAAGGTAAACTTGCCTATCTTGTTAAGGTCTACCTACTCAGTACTTGAGACTTCACGCTAAGATCCTCTACATGAACATTTTTCTTATTTAGGTCACTTGACACTACAAAAGAATATATGCACTCATTCTTACTAAAGCAACATGAAAAACTAAGACATCTGAAAACATACATGGTCTCTCATTTGCGTCAACGACATCTAGTCCTGCCATTCTGCTATTTTCCAATTGGGATAAAACATCACCGAACTAGGACCAGGTCAATCCTTCTCTACTCACCTGCCCGGGCATAAAACTAACACTAACTAAACTAGGACAATCTCTCACCATATGCGCCAAGGATCCAAATCTATAACATTTCCTAGAAAGCTTGAAGCACATTCCTCAATTATTTTTTCCACAATGCCCGTATTCTTGATACCTTAGAACTCTATCAGAGCCTCTAGAGCTCGTCATAGATAGAGAAGCTGGCGGTCTCCTACGAGACCCTACGTATGTATTCTGACTTAGATAGAGTGACAAAATTGATGCCACTTTTCTCTGCTCACGCGAACCTCTGGTCTTCTTAGCGCCACTGATTGAGATCTGTCCACTGGCACATAATTTCTCATAATCGGACTACCTGATTCGCCCAAAAAAAACTCTTCCTTATAGCTTCACCCTCTCCATGGTCTTAGTTTGTCGTGTCAACTATGAAAACACTTTAGGCAGGTCTACCGCCAACTACTCATGATATCAATGTGAAGTCTCTCAGGAACCTCTTGCACATCAAAGTCTCAGTCACAATTAACTTTGGAGTATAACGGCTCAACCGGAGAAAATCTCTCTCGTACTCATACACTGAGTGGTCTCCCTGAACTAGCTGAAGTAAACTGCATCCTCAAACCATCTATGTGTACCTCACTGATATACTTGCCTCTGAACTCTTCTAGGAACTGATTTCACGTAGGCACCTCTAGCTATAGAGCCATCTCTACAGTCTCCCACCAATTGATAGTATCTTCCTTGAGCAAACCAGTGAAGCATTCTAACTTATCCTCTGGGGTATGGTGAAGCTGTCTCAAAGTCCTCATGGTCTCTTTCAACCACTGATCGACCAAAATCGGATCATCATCGCCTGAACCATAGAAATAGACTATCTTATACCTCCTTAGTCTCTTTACTGGGTCTCTGACAACACTAACTTACTCCTGGTGGTCGACTGAACAGTTCGCACTCTATGAATGTTGTCCACTATTTCTTTGAGAGTGAAAGTCAAACCTCTCAAGAAGGTCACCCCAGCAACTCCCGCATCTAACGGGACCTCGTGATCCTCTACCCTTGGCAGAAACTCCTCACTCATATTATCTAGATGACAGGCTTAGCTCTCCATCCTATCATTGATACCACACTCAGAACTATCGGCTATCGCAATGCTCTACAATATAAATTAAGAAAGAGAGCATCATCAGGAATCCATACTTACATAAGTACTTTAAGTACCTAGGGGCATGTATTCACTGGCATCTTACTAAAACCGACCACTGGGTCCTAGGACCAATACAACCTGACGCTCTAATACTATAGAATGTAACACCTAAACCTGATTAAGCCTAAAGTGCAATACTGGGCTACCGAGGCAACCTCTAATTTTAAAATTCTATTCATTTTCCTTTCAAACATACTGAATGGTATCATAAATAAAACATAATTAACTGTTATAAAAACATTTTACAAAATCAAAGCTCCATGACACATAATTTAAAACCAAAATAATACAAACTCTGAGTTTAATAAACTGAATACATAAGTAAGGTTCTATGACTACATATACCCAATAAAGCTAAAATGCAGTACTCTGAAGGAGATGCTGGAATTCCTGCTGTGATGGAGTCCCACGAACTGCTCAAGCTACTGATAAACGAATGTGATAAACATAAATGATTTGATATAACATTAATTATAATAATTTTGTAAAAATAATTTTAATTACCTAAAATTTTTCAAAACTTTAAAATAAGTCTTATAACTTCAAATTATATTAAAAATATCATTCAAATACTTTAGAATCATTTTCAAAGTCTTATATTTCTCAAAATGTCAAAAATTATCTTTTTAAACAAGTATTGACCAGGTTTTGAAACTTCTACAAGAGTTTCGAAACTTTCACTGATATTAGTTTTAAAAGTTTTGAAATTATCTCAAGAGTTTCGAAACTTTCATTAAAGTTTTGATACTTTGGGTCCAACAGTCATATTTTTCGAATGCTCTTTTGAATAGTTTTGAAACTTTCCTCAGAGTTTCAAAACTTTGTGTGCATGTAGCCTTAAATGCGTGAATGTAATGCTTCAAACGGCTCCAAACTCCCTCCAAGAACCATAAATGGTTAGAAATCAATGAGCATATAAAAGGGGTCTTCAAAAAGCCAAGAAAAGAAAAAAAGCTATTCCAACAATCAAAGAGCATTTATAGCCAAACTTATAATCCATTTTTCTTTCTTACATAGAACACTATTATATTCTTTATAATTTCATTCTAGTGTTCTTAGTTGTGTGAGAGCTTCAATTTACATACATTTTATCTTGTGAGGATATTCAAAAGTTTGATTCTTTGTAATTTCTTCTTAGGAATGGTTTACACTTGAGAATTTGGGATATAAGTCTAAGTGTGTTGAAAGGTTACACCTTATCCTCAAAGGATAGAAAAATTAGTGGATTTGTTGAAATCCTAAGTGCGGAAGCTAAGGTAGTGGATGTAGACTTCATTGAAGAAGTTGAACCACTCTAAAATTTCTTGCGTAAATTTTTCATTTTCTTACAAAAAACTTCTATCATTTTTCATTGCCCATTCACCTACTCTTGACCATTCCATTGAATCGATTGACTCAACATAATGGAAAACATCCTAAGGCTGAGCTTACAAAGCTCAGCAGTATAATAGCTAATCTAGAGCAGCATAAGAATTCATAAACAAAAGCATGTTGAAGACAATGTACTAAGCAGTAGGTACATGAATAATCCATATTGAGTGTTACATACTTAAGGCTTTCTTATTCTATCACTAAAGTAGGGGTATCAAACTTCCCTTAATCATTTGCTAAGGGCCTCGTAATGAGTACACCACTAAAGGGTATCTAACCCTAATAAGTCTATTGTTATACATTATCTAATGTGACACTGATACTCCTGTGTATTATCTTAATGCAAACTTGAACATATTGTGCATATAAAGGTAAACTTGACTAGTATTTGTTCTCACGTAGCCATCAGACACTAGTTACCAAGGGAACTGGGTGTCACATAGCATCGATGCAATTCCCATAAAACATACTGAATGATCTCTTAGTCCTCACTTAGCAATCAGGTAGTTCATTGAAGGGGAACCTGGTGTCACATAGCATCAGTACAATTTGCGTACAAACTAAAGAATTAGCTCAGTCTCACATAACCTTCAAGCCAAGCTTAAACATATCTGATAAACCAGACTGTTAAGACTATACAAGCATGAATGAAACAAACAAACATGAGGTAGGTCTAGTGATGTGGTCGGTTAAATTTTACATGCATATCGAAACTACACCCCAACCTACCTTGAATACAAAATATCCTAGGGGTAAAAATCAAAATTTTATGTGCATTGGAAGCTTACCTGACTATACTAAACTGGCATAACTACCCATACATATATAAGGCCCATAGGACACAAAACACTGTCATCGCTAACCCACTCCTCGTGAATGTTCGAGCCTCGTACCCTAGTTAGCTCCTAAAGTACCTCGCGCACTGACAATGCCCCACTAGGGTAACTAAGGTAACCTGGGTATACCCTAACATAGTTGGACTCACTAAATGAAGTCATTTTCTCACTAGTTGCTATCTCGCTCGTTCTTTCTTCTAGAACATTATGAGAAGACTTATTTATTAATTGTGGAACTAGCTAGCCCGATATCTGGCTTGGGTTCATTTATGAGGAGTGGTACTCTATTCGACTTTATTAATTAGTACTTCACTTCAAACCTCTTGAACTGAAAAGGATGACTTACTCTTCTTGGGTTCACTGACATTATCGAAGCTCGTACATTTTGATACCGCTTATTGAATATCTCTTGTAATGATCCTCGACCCCAGTTATATGTATCTATCCTCGATTGAAGATACTTCGATGTATTACACTTAATATGGTTACATCTATTGTAACTCCTACGAGTGTTTCTAGGTATGTTTGGTCATTTATGTCCCTCACAAATTAAAACGTACTATTATGGATCGTACTTAGCTCTTACGGGCCTTAAACAGGCCAAATATAACCATCCAAATGAGTAGTATCGACATATACTTGCAATATTGATACCCTATGGTCAAGTATCGATACCCCTATGAGTATCTGTACCAAACATGCATTATGTTGCAAAAAAGGGGCCTCAGTATCGATACTATCACCCTGAGTATCGATACTATAGGGTGATTGTATCGATACTAACATTGCAGTATCGATACTCTATTCTAAAATCCCTAATTTTAGCCCCAGTTCAACTAGTATCGATACTCGAACCTTGAAATGGTTTATTAATTTTAGCCCCAATAACTTGGTTTGGTTTCTAAACTTTATTTTGAAACTTTAGTAAGTTGTTTAGGGTCTTAAGGTATCAGAAAAGCACATTATTAACACCTAAACGTGATTTGCTTGAGAATTCAGAAGTAAAACCTAAAATGCTCAAATCATCAAATCTTAGCAAAATCTTTAAATTTATGAAAACTTAATACTCCAAATGATTAAAAATACACTGATGTTTGAATCTCAAAATAAAGCTTTTTGCTCGGCCACACACCTTCGCTTGGTGATTTGGATGAAAGCCCCCTACTTATCTCTTTTAACTTTAGTTATCACCTTAGGAGAGGATGAAGGAAGAGAAAATGAGAAGAAAGCAAAATGAAGAGAAGATGGAGATGGAATAGATAAAAAGTCTACATCTTTCTAAAATAGGAAAATTGCACCAAAGGTCATTCCTTATCTTCAAGAAATTCACAAATCTCCTTTTTGTGACTAATTAAGCTCAAGTCCAACCTAATTAAGCTCAACGACTTAATTTATGAAATCCACCGGGCTCACATGCCTCTCAGGTAAACCCAAAACTACTAGTCCGAAATTTGGGGTATTACAAATATACACCTTTCACTTGACTCGACCCGACCTAAAATAATATATTTATAAAAAATATTATTTTTATTCAATAAAAAATAGGAATTTAATTGAAAGAAAATAGTATATAGAGGTGTATTATTGTAATTATCCCTAAATATATAAGGTAAAAATATAATTTTTTCAGGTCAGGATGAGTCAGATATTTTTCACCATAAATCTGAACTCAACCTGACCCGAACATAACTGTAAAAAAGCTCAACCCGAACTTTAAAAAAAAATTTATCCGATCGAATCCGATCAAATCAAAACCCGTAGGATTCATGTCCCATACACATCCCTAGGTACAAGGTGGGGACTGAGGACACTCTTTTCACAAACACTCGATGAGAAACAAAACTTCGGGACCAAGTGTATAGTATGACCTAATACCCAAAATTAGTCTCTTTCTTTTTCCTTTTTTTTCTCTCTTTTGTTTTTGATTAAGATGTTCTATAATCTATGTAATCATAAATTTTTGTTTGATTTTGGTATAAGTTTCTTAAAATGTGATTTTATTTTTAGATCTAACCCAAACTAAAATTATAGTGACAATATTTATAAACATGTGTAATATACGTTTATTTGTGAAATATTATATATATAATAAAACACGTAAATAAAATTTTCATAATAAAAATATGACAAAATAACATGTTTCACGAAAGAAAAGCTCATAAATTAAATTAAACCCCAAAATTGTCCAAGTATCAAAGTAACAAATAGGGTACAATTTCTTAAAATAAAATATTATTTAATGTTTATTTCTTAAGAGTAATTTTTGATATAGAAATTGGGTAAACTAAAGTTTACAAAAGCCTACATATTTGATAATGGACGATCAATTACCCTGCTACAAGTCGTCGGTGCTCAGACCCATGGGCTTTAGGAACAACAATGATTCCTTTAACCACCGAGGTAAGTTAGTTTGTTCCACAAACCTATATATTTGTATCTTAATATTTTAAATCTTGAAAATTACATTTTTAACCTTAAATTATAAGACTATAGCCCTTAAAAAGAACACCTAATATCAAACTATTTATACTTCTTTTAATTTTCACAACTTATATATTCAATATTTTCTTCTATATAAAATCGTAACAATTTTCAACCCAAATCAAAATGTCTAATAATAAAGTTTGAGTCAATTCAAAAGTAAGTGAAATTTGATGCATTACTTTCTCGAATGTCGTATAAAGTTTGAACATTATCTTTTCAAATTAAGCAACTTAGCTTAATTGATGTTCCCTAATACAATTTAAATATACTGGCATTATATCCCCACTATTACTCGGAATACTAAAAAACTAGTATTTAATAAATATTAAATAAAATTTAAATCAAATTTAAAATCAAAAGTAATTAAAAAACTTATTAAATGCATTCCCCAATATAAACAAAGAAATACTTTGACTATTTTTTAAAAATAATATCATTTAAAAATACAATATTATTTAATGTTTATTTATTAAGAGTACTTTTTTTAATACCATTAATAGTTATGGAACCCATTCATAAATTAATAAATATCGTGAATGTGAGGTGGTATTACCTATGTAATCTTTTCATCTATGTCACAGACAATATATAGAATAGGCCCATCCTTTGGTAGACCCTGGGGTGTAATCGAGCCACCAGCAACATTCATTTTCAAACTGGATCAAATATTGGTTTTAAAAATTTAATTTAGTTTTAGGGTATAATTGATTATTCAAATTTAAAATATAATTAAATTTAATTAGACGTGTTTATCGATTTTTGTACTCAAATTCAAGCTTGATTAGGCTTGCAAGTTACTTAAACCAAGCATTATAAATTTATAATACTTAAATTTTTAATTCAGTTAATAATTTAAGTTGCTCATACTTACTTTAAATTTCTTTTGAGTCAAAATCGAATAATTTGTGAATATATGTATTTCATTTACACCCTTAGTAGATCTCCTAGATTCTTAAAATCCCAAAGTACTATCTTAGTTATATTGAAAATTTATAATTTAATTTATAATGTTTTCATATTTTTAAAAATAATTTAAGATAATTATAAGATAATATATGTTTAAAACTATTATTCATTCTATTTAGTGTACAATTAATCTAAAAAATGTATAACTATTCATATCATCAATGGGTCATATATTTGGTTTGCATATTAAAGTAATATTTTTAATATAATTGGTAGTATATGATTTATTAGTGGATTAATTTGGATTGAATATTGTAAATAGATACTTTCTATTACAATCACAAAAACATCTTTAAACATTAACGACTTTGGAAAATCATCAAGGGAAATCGTCATGTAATTGGAAAATGATAAAGTAGTCGGTAGTTGCAAGCAATATTGTTCGAAGTTGGTAATGACACCTAATAAGTAATAAACGATATCAATATGGAAATCGCAATAACGATACCTCAAGAAAAAAAATATTGTTACTCCTAAAGCAAATTAACCATATTTCTATCTCATATTTATACGATATCAATATTGGATGAACAATATTATAGCAAAATTCAGAAAATAGATTTGAAAATCATCTCTAAGTCTCTTCGCACAACATTTAAGGTCATACTTCATTTGTATAATCTAAGGGGCATAATAGGTTCATTTTATATCATTTTATATGTTTAACAATAATTTATTATTTAAATTATTAAATATCATATCACTTAAACATGCTTAAACAACAATACACCACAAATAAAACGTTACATTTATAAGTGTCATAATAAGTTCATTTTATATCATTTTATATGTTTAACAATAATTTATTATTTAAATTATTAAATATCATATCACTTAAACATGCTTAAACAACAATACACCACAAATAAAACGTTACATTTATAAGTGTCATAATATAACAAAATATTAGGAATACATTACTAAAAAACATCAATAGAGGCTACAAGTTCAGTTCCCTCTAAGTTCATGCTTGCTTCAAGTACTGCAGGACTTTCCTATCTCTCACACTAGCCAACCAATATCAAAAAAAAAATAATCATTCGAAATGATAAGAGAAACACCAGGGACAAATTTGGGTACATAAACATACTCTAACTTAACCCTAACACTTAAACCCTCATAAAACCCTTCTTTGGCTCATGTCTTCAGAGTGAATGATATTACTGTCATTTGAAGTCCTTAAATTTCTTGAAATACTTATTTCCTTGCTCGGCTGAGCCTTTCACTAACAAAGTTAAGAGGACGCCTTTTCCTCCAATGACGAAAGACGACGAAGGAGAAAAGGGTAGAGAGTGAAGAGAAGAGATGGGTGAAAAGGCTCTCTCTCTCTCTCCTCTTAAACTATGCGTCTGACATAAGTAAAATCAAGTTAAAATCAGCCTAAAATTTTAATGATGGAATAATTTCATCATTAGTCCCTTTACATTTGACTATTCCTCTTAAACTATGCGTCTGACATAAGTAAAATCAAGTTAAAATCAGCCTAAAATTTTAATGATGGAATAATTTCATCATTAGTCCCTTTACATTTGACTATTTTTATTTTCTCTAGGCCCAAAGGTTCAATTATCTCCCAATGACCTTACAAGTCTCAAGAGCCCAATTATGACCCTAAACCAAACTTAAAAGTTATCTCGAGTTTACTCTCGTACGTTTATTAATAAATCCGAATTATTACAACATAGGTCAACTAAACACAGTTATAAGGATACTGAAATATATTCGACACCAGCTTGATTCGATCCATTTTTTTTTTAAAGAAAAGAATGATAAATTATAAGATTAAGTCAAACTCCTCAGATTCAAATAAAATGAACATCCTAAATATAATGTCAAAAGTTAAAAGTGATATAAATCTAATAAGAAAAGGTATATAAACACCAAATAGTTAGATCTAAAAGATTATATTAATAATCTAACTTTCTTTTTCTAGTATTTATTAATCCTCACTATTTTTATTTATTTATTTTTTTTAATTACAACTGTCAATTTAATTATTTTAGTAGAGACTAATCTTGTCATGTAGAATAAGGTCACAAAAATAATAAAATTGTTTTATTAAATATTTAATGCTATTATCATACTAATCGATATAAAAATATATAAAAACAATCCTACCACCATCATTTTTATTGGACAATCTGTAAATTTCAATGTAAATCATATTTAATTCTTAAATATGCACTGTTCGTGGACTAAGGGAGCAACCCTTGATCTAAACTTTTTTGTATCAAAAAATATATACAAAAATAAACTATAATAATTAACCGAGTAGATTTAAACTAAGGTTTGATCAAATAGTAATTTTGAAAGTAACAGAATTGAAAACCCTTTTATTTTTCTTATTTTATCTTAATTTTAGAAATATATGATGCTAAATCCGTTTTTAACGTTTGATAGAATCATCATTTTAATTATTTTTCCTTTTTTTAAAAAATATTATAAACGTTAGTGCTTCATTTTAGTAAAAATAACTATTCTTTGAAAAAAAAATCGTTAGTTGACTAATAATTAAATATTTGTTGCTCACAATATAAATTTATTTAAGCTATTTTGACAAAATATAAATTTAAATGTTAAAACATTTTAAAACAAAATAAGAGACAAAATTTAAATTATATTTTTTTAAATTAATAATTTGAGAAGAAATGAGAAGAAAGAAATGATAAAAATATTTTAGTTTTTTAAAATGACTTTTATCCTTTATATATTAAAAAGGTTTCACATCATATTTTTCTAATTTTTCATAAATAATATTTTAATCTAAATATTATATTTTAAACAATAATTTCATGATCTATGTTTTAATTTCTTTTATATTTTGCTAATTTATTTAAAAATAAAATTTTAAATATTTTAATATTGAGCAATAATTATGATATGCTTTAGATATATATTTATATTTATAAAAACATATATTTATTTGATTTATATATTATAAAATGAATGTATTTAAAGGTAATTGTAGTTTTCATATTTATTATATACATTACTCATATAAAAGTTATTATTGGAAAAATATTTAAAACAATTAATTACTTTTCACTTGTCAACCGAATAATTTTAAATATAAAATATAGTTTTTTCTTTATTATTTTTGTCAAACGCTTTTTTTTCTTCTCTTCATGTTTTATTTGGCTCTCTCATCCTCCAATATTCCGCCATGGAAGCACCTTGAGAAACCCTAACTAAATCCACTCTAGCGTTCCTTAAAAAAAAAAACAAAACAAAACTTAACTGCCAAATGGGTTCTCTTGTGCCTTTCCAAGACCTCAATCTCTGCCCAGAACCACCGCAAATCGCCAGCTCCTACGCCGTGAACGCCTCCACCTTCACCACCAACACCAACAGCATCAGCGGCACAGCCACCTTCAATTTCTTAACTCCCAAGCTTGAACCTAAACAAGAACCTTTCGACGAGCCAACACCTACACAGACGATTCACCAACAAGAAAACTTCCTCTTTTCCGTTTCAAATTCTACCCCTGATTTCATTCCTAACCCAAGAACTATCCCTCAATCCAACGTATCCCCTTCCACCGATGATCAAAACGCCCTTTACTCCGAATACTTCCGTATCTCCGAGCTCTTCCGCTCTGCTTTCGCCGAAAGGATACGAAAATACGGTGACGTCGAAGTACTTGACCCGAATTCTAGGGCCATCGTACCCGTACCCGAACAATATCAACTAACCTCCGAAACCAGCCCAACCGACAGCTCCAACCCCGAACGAGCTTTATCCGTCGTCGTTTCACGTAAGAAGGCCGGAAGATCCAATGAGCTGGTTCGGGTTACAAATTTAGGAATCGAAGACCAGCTGCATTTCCGGGACATTGTCCGAAAAACCCGATTGCTGTACGATGCCCTACGCATTTTAGTCGTCTCGGAGGAAGAGAAGAGAACCGGACCTGGACACGGTCGACGGGCTCGTGGCGATTTGAGGGCGGCTGGAGTCATGAGGGATCGGGAACTGTGGTTAAATCGTGATAAACGAATAGTGGGTGCACTCCCGGGTATTGAAATTGGTGATGTCTTCTTCTTCCGAATGGAGCTTTGTGTTGTGGGTTTACATGGACAAATTCAAGCTGGGATTGATACCTTGCCTGCGAGCCAAAGCTCGAGTGGAGAGCCAATCGCCACCAGCATTATCATTTCAGGTGGGTACGAGGACGATGAAGATTCTGGCCACTCGGTAATCTATACCGGTCAAGGTGGACAAGATAAGTTTGGAAGGCAATGTATGCATCAGAAGCTTGAAGGAGGGAATTTGGCATTAGAAAGAAGTATGCATTACGGGATTGAGGTAAGAGTGATTAGAGGGCTTAAATATGAGAATAAAGTTTCGTCTAAAGTTTATGTTTATGATGGTTTATATAAGATTCTTGATTGCTGGTTTGATGTGGGGAAGTCAGGTTTTGGGGTTTATAAGTTTAGGCTGACGAGAATTGAGGGACAACTTGAGATGGGTAGTTCAATAATGAGGTTTGCTGAGAGTCTTCGGACTAGGCCATTGTCCGTTAGGCCAACGGGGTATTTAACTCTTGATATTTCCATGAAAAAAGAGCGAGTTCCGATATTTCTTTATAACGATATGGATATTGATCATGATCCTATGTATTATGATTATCTTGTGAACACTGTGTTTCCTCTTAATGCATTTGGTCAAGGGAGTAATGATACTGGATGTGACTGTGTTTCGGGGTGCATGGAAGGGTGTTTCTGTGCTATGAAGAATGGAGGTGATTTTGTGTATGATTACAGTGGGATTCTCTTGAGAGGCAAACCGGTGATATTTGAATGTGGGAATTTCTGTCAGTGCCCGCCAACCTGTCGGAACCGTGTATCACAGCATGGGTTGAGAAATAGGATGGAAATTTTTAGGTCAAGAGAAACAGGTTGGGGAGTGAGGTCCTTGGACTTGATACAAGCAGGTGCTTTTATATGTGAATATACAGGGGTTGTTCTCACAAGGGACCAAGCAGAAGTTTTCAAGATGAATGGTGATACGTTGATTTATCCCAATCGCTTTTCTGAACGTTGGGCAGAATGGGGGGATTTGTCTAGGATATTTCCAGAATATGTGTGTCCATCATATCCCTCAATTCCTCCTTTAGATTTTGCAATTGATGTATCGAGGATGAGGAATATTGCTTGTTATATTAGCCATAGTTCCAGTCCTAATGTGCTGGTGCAGTGTGTGTTGTATGAACACAACAACTTGATGTTCCCTCACCTTATGCTTTTTGCAATGGAGAATATCCCTCCTTTGAGAGAGCTTAGCATAGATTACGGTGTAGCTGATGAATGGACCGGGAAGCTCTCTATATGTAACTAAATATCTAAGAGATTTTTTGGTTTGATGTGGGGCAGTGAGACATGATTTACTGAGGTGAGTTCCACTTACAATTGTTGCAACCATTTCCAGTCATATATATTCATTTAAAATCATAAAAATTTGCTGTGTGACCATCTTATCTTTAGATATTGCCGTTGATTTTGTATTTCTCACGCTTTCTTGTAGTCTAGTTGTCTGACATGCATGTTTGTAGGAGCTAGGAATTTATTCCTTGGTTCAGCTTCATGGTGTATACATCAAGTGGTCCTCCATATGCGGGAGGATGTAACATTTGGCACTTAACAGTTCTAAATGCATGTAGTTGCCCATATGCGGGAGGATGGAACATTTGGCACTTAACAGAGCTAACTGCATGTAGTTGTTTATCTTCTAAGTGCACGTTTTGTTTTCTACAGCGCAATGTATTTATTTTATGTAATGTATATGTTGTAGTAGTCTACATCTTGCTGTCTTTCCTGTCTAATTCTACAGTTTATCTCCGCTCAGCTCTATGAAACTATTGTTTTTAATCATTTCTGCTCTTCAATTTTAAGGGCCGTAAATGACATAAACTTGTTTTTTTTTTCTTGGTTATTTCATTATTGGATCTTTCCTTGAGTGACTAGCTAAAAAATTTAAGAATGACCCTTCTGTTTGTAATCTTTGGTTTATCCAGTATATTCGTTTTCCCCTAGGTTAGGAGAAATTGGTTCGTTATCTCTATCATCTATCAATAACAGTGAAGATTGCCGTACTATGTTTAGTCTTGAGGGATTTGAGTTATCTAGAAGCTTATATATCTTCTGGCGTGTTTTGTATTGTATTTCTATGGGAACTACATTTTGGACAAATTCTACATGTTCAGTTATGACTGGAAGAAATATACCATATTAGTTTTGTTTCCCTTTTGTAGTTTAAAACAACTAAGGTCTTGCCATTTAGTATGACTGGATTAGCTGACAGCTAACCCGTTATGCGAACCATTCACATCAAATGATTGATATAGGAAATTATAAATTGTTTTTTGTTGCAACTATTAGCTCTTAATCTGTTGTTTGATAATGCAGTATGTTTGCTTATTCGATTCCGATGATGCAAGATCGTGGATTTAAAAAATAAATAGTACCTTTATTCATGCCAAGATCTTGAACAAAAGACTGAAAAGAAGTTTTTGGATATTCTACTGCAAATATAGTACACCATGAGTAATTCATTATATCAAGTTGCTCACTTCAGTGAATTTCTGCAGGTGGGGATCAGACGATGCATCTATAACTTTTTGTTGTAGCGGTGTTATCATTGTAAGTACGTTCATTATGCCTAGTCATTCACTTAAGTGAATTTCTGCAGGTGCCGATTCAACAATGCATCTAGAACAGCTTTTTTTCTCTTCATCTGATTCTGAACATTTTGTACCTCACCGCTTTCTCTGAATGTTGTTTCAATGGTATCAGAGAAGATTTTGCCTTCCTGCTATTATGGTTTTACCTATTTTGTTCGCATTAGGTTGGTCTCGGTTGATGGTTATAAAATATGGAAACTGATGAAAGAAACTCGGTAGATAATGGTTTCTACTGTATCAGTTTATGATCTTTTCCTTTTTACCGAACTTTCGCAATGAAACCCTTTTTTGACATGCTTTTCCTTGTCGAGAAAGGACATGTTTGTACAGGAATTGTATTGGTGTATTTGTGGTTGGAATCTCGGATGTTTCTTTGGTTTTAACCTACTCAGTATGGATGAATTCTAAGAGAACTTCATTTACTCTATACTTTACATTAGGATGATATAAAATTGTCTGTTGTTGCAGATTTATACCAGTATATGTTGGACGTTGTTATACTCGATTTCTTTGAGTTTTTTCTCTCCCTATATTGGTGCAATCTTTGGCAAGTATCAATATTGGTACATTGTATCAGAGGGACATATCCACATCTATGGAGCTTTTTCTTACATCTTATATAGCCTACATAATTTGTGTATAACTAAGATATTCAAAGCTCATTGGTCGCATTATTCAAAGATCATCTCGATCCCCATGATCCATTCCTCTATCTCAGGCCTTTCAGGTTTTATTTTACGAGAAAATTATTGCAGCCACGTATATCCTTGAATTTCTAGTATAAAGAGGAATAGAAAAGGATGCATATAGCGGTTTCATTCTTAATTTTTTTTATTAAATTTATATATATTTTTATTAATAATTTAATTTTATATTATCTTAATTTTATAGTTTTAAATTGTTAATATAATTTTTTTAAAAATCCATCCTTTTAATATAAAATTATACTTCAATTTCTGAACATAAATAACTCTTGATAACATAAAAATAGAACGAATTATTTAAAATTTAATTATAAATACACAAGTATTAGTTATATATATATATATATATATATATATATATTTGCTTTCAATCATGAGAATGTCTAAAGAAAGACAGACTAATATAAGACTAAAAAATGGCGCAACCGAAAATTTGAAAAGAAATTTAACAAAAAATGTTTAGCGCTACTGGAAATGTGAATTAAATGTAATATATTAGGTTGTAAGTATTTTAAAATAATTTAAAATGGCTTAATGGGTAACTTATGTTGCCGGTAAGTATCGATGCCTTTTTTTTAAATATCGATATTTTTAAAATTTAACATTTCAAATCGTAACCTGCTTTTCAGATAGCAGTCAACTTATTTTGTTGTCGTGTGAATGAATAAGGCAACTTCAGTTTAAAATCTGGTAACATTTTAAGGACAACCTCAAATGTTAATTTTATTAATAACATTGACGATTTATAATTTATTTTGTGACTGTTAGAAGGGTAACATTTTCAACCGATATTGTTACATAAATAGATAACTTTTTTCGGTTTCGACATAGAACATTTGGTGTTGTAAATCGATTATATTGATACTTTTTCCCCAAAGATTGATATTTTTGAATTTTAAAAAAGAAGGAAAATGAGAAGGCTGTAAAAATATCAAACTTTTCAGCAAATATTGATACATAGGGAAAAGTATTGAGTAATTATAGATAACATAACCAGTTTAGGGAAAGGCCAAAAACAAAGAAGAAAGGGTTTTTGTCTCTGAAATCTGTTTTCCATCCGAATAATAGGCATAGATACAAAAGATAAAGGGCGTGAACAAAATTGAAATCGCAATTTGAAGAAGAGAGAGGTATGTACGTGAAACCCTAGTTTATAGTTTTTTCAATTAACAATTTTGGAATTAGGGATTAAGGTTTAGTTTTTAGGGAAAAGCTGTAATACAATGGATCAATTATTGTTATAGGTTGAATGAATGAAAAATATTTGGTTGTCTAACATTATAGGTTGGGGTTAGTAAAACAAGTAGAATATAACATTATAGGTTGAATGAAAAAGATTGGGTTAGATAACATTATAGGTTGTAAATGAAATTGTAATGAAATGGAGAAAGTATTGCGTTGTACGTAATCGGTTACAATAATAATCTGTTACGGCTATAATCGGTTATCAAAAGTAGTTACATTTACATAACTATATTGGATAAACAAATTGTTTATTACAACATATATTGCTCAAATGTATATTGTAATGAATGGAAATGAAGAAGAAGATGACATCACATGGGCAAAAAGTGTGGGAGGAAAAAATGAATGATATTTCAATTACGGTTCGAGAAAATGACTTCGAGGATTAAGAGATTACTGATATAGAAGGAACACAAGAGCAACAAATGCCCGCATATATGCACTTTTAGTAAGTAGTCATGTATTAGTCTAATACTTATTTGAATGGTTATTGATTAAAAGTATTTAAGAAGTTTATACTGATTACAAATTTGAAATGTTTACAATTTGATATATCGACGGTTTAAGAGAGATGTTAATAAAAAGGATTGGTTCGATATGTAAATTGAATTGAGAAGGTTAACGTAAAAGATGATGACATATTGAAAAAATATAGAGAATGGGTATTATAAACATTATTGATAAAGTAATGTTGATTTCAGGTGAGAAAAGAAACATATGTGAAATGAAATTTGATGATCGAAGAGGAGAAAAAACCTTATGTAAAATTGGCAAAAATCAGAAAGAAGAATATAATGCATTGAGGATTTTACTAGAAAAAGGCATTCCTTATACTGTTCAGATTAAATAACTAGTTGAACTTGTAACCTTTTTTTTATAAAAGTTATATAGAACATGACATAACATTTTTTTTATTATTTACTAAATGTAGGAAGCCTCGACAAGATGTAGCTTGATAAGATTGTATTAATTAATGGAAGAGTTGAAATGAAAGAAAAAAGAAAAATATTGTTAGAGAAATATGATTTGAGATTTGATTAGAATAATGACAAGACCAATTCGTAGGGAGTTGTGTCGGGAGTTGATACAGAATTTTGATATAGAAAAATGTAGAATTAGTTTAAATGGATATTCATTTCCTTTGAGGGTTTAGGAAGTTATAGCGATGTTGGGGCTAAAAAATGAAGGATTTGTGTCAAAGAAATAATTGAAAGGGTGGATTGGAAAAAACTTAGCATGATGTATAATATAAAGACCAAGGTTACATTAGTTGATCTTGAGAGAGAGATAAAAAGAGGTGATTATGATGGGGATCAACTGAAGGCGAGAGTGTTAGTGTACAAAGTTGGAATATTTCTTTGTCCAATAGGTGATACTTGCCCGAGCAAGGATAATTTGAAGTTGTTGTGTGAGGAAAAGATGAAAGGTCAACTAAATTGGGCGAAGTTTGTCATTGACAATTTGATAGATGGAATAGTTAGCTTTTAGTAGCCCAGAAAACACACATACCTAAAAATTTACATTGCAATATTAAAGGTAAATGAGTATTACAGATTTCTTTGGTTATAATACTTTTTAAATAAACTAAATTATAGCAATAAATTAATTAAGTTCATTATGAATACAAGTTGTATTTTATGATTTTTGGTTGAATTTTGCAAGTGTGCAGACTGCAAAAAAATGGGTTGCCACCCATTCTTGCATGGGCAAGGAAGATGTGGTTTGAATTATGGCAAAGTTGAAAGTGGAAAGGCTTAGATTGAAAGAAAATGTAAGAAAAGTAAGATTTTGTTTTTAAGCATTGAACAACATTGTTTAATATTATAATTTAATTTTGAAGGTTCTTCTCGTAGAGAAAGATAATTTTGAATAGAAAGATTTTGCTAAGGGGAGTCGTATGAAGGAAAGTATGATGGAGAAAATTGAATTATTTATGTTTGAGTTGGTGCATATTAAATAAATTGTTTTTGAGGTTTTGGATAGACAAATAAGAATTGAAGAATCGGTTAAGACCCTCAGGTTTGATGGAAAGGAGTACGAGGAAAAATTGAATGTAAAATTGGACAAAATGGATGTTGAAGTTGAGAAAATGAGGGGTTAAATAAAGGAGATGAAGTGTTGTATTATAGAAATTGAAAAAAAAAAATCGTTAATGAAGTTGATGAACTGAAAAAATGGTTTAGTTTTGAATTAAGTTAGTGAATTTAGGGTAGATGAACCATCAAAAGTTTATCAGATTGGGGAGGTGTCTGAGTCTGGATTGGGGACACCTAATATATTTATTGATATGAACTTGGTTTTGATTGTCTTGAACCGCGGAAAAAAGTAAAAGATAATATGAATAGTAGATATTGAAATTGATATTGTTTCTTGTAATGTTGTGACTAATATAAATTTAAATCTAAATTATAGGTTGCAAGATCGACGAAAAAGGTTAGTGGCAAGCAATTGTTGTTAGAGTGGAAAGATGAAAAATTCATTAGAAATTAAAATGTCAAAGAAAAGGTTATGTTGAGACATGAATTGTTAGTGGCAAGAAATTGCGGATGAATATTTGTTTGATACATAAACGGAAAGAAAATTTGTGTTCTTGATTATTTATATTGTTGATGAATATTTGTATTCATATTTTTATTTCTAATATTTCAGGTTCAAATACCATTGGGGATTATGAATATGCCTTGTGTGATTATATATGGAATATCCTCTTGCCAAAGAGGTAAATACTATATATTGCATTCCTCATTGTCAGGGTTAAATAAGTATTATATATGTCAAATAGGAAAGTCCGATATAATTTATTTCGAATGTTTGTACATCAAATTGTCCTCAAAATGTATCAAGACTTTTATAATCAATATCGATATTTTTTATTTCAAGTAGTTGTTTCAGTTTAAGTTTACTTTTGGTATCGATACGTTTGATGATAAGTCTGATACAATTTATTTCGAAAGTTTGTGCATCAAATTATCCTCAAAATGTATCGAGACTTTTATAATAAGTATCAATATCTTTTATTTCAAGTAGTAGTTTCAATTTAAGTTTACTTCCAGTATCGTACGTTTGACAATAAGTCTGATACTATTTATTTCGACAGTTCTTCAGAAAATTATCCTCAACATGTATCGATAATTTTTATATCAGTATCGATATTTTATATTTTAAACACTAAATTGCAAATAAAGGATTATGAAGTATTGATACTTTTAAATAAAAGTCCAATACAATTTATTTTTATAGTAGAGATCATATATTATCCTGAAAAAGTATCGAGACTTTTGATATAAGTATTGATAAAATTTTATATTAAGACTCTTTGACCAGATGGCTCGTTCAAAGATGAGTGAAATTTTGAAACATAAAATGCATTAAGAAGATGAAATTTTTATCATAGTACAAGAGAAACATACCACTACTCCCTTAATTTACGTACACTCAAACATTGAGGAACCATACAATTATAATAGAAACAAATAAAGTTAAAACCCAACTTACTCTCTTATTCTTTGTTCGTATGTAATTTGCTTTGATTCTTTTCAACAGTCAATTTATTACGATTCTTGCACGTGGACTAATAGGCTCATCACACGAAGAAAAATACCTACAAGAACGATGAACCAAGCTCTCATGGTTATTGCATCAAAAAAATATTCTGTCGAGATTATCAGTTGACCACGATGTACGCAATTCCATTGAATATCGACAACCACACACTGGAAATATTGTAGGTTGACCCATCAAAACGTTATGCTTCGTTAGTTGTGCTTAACATCGATCGAATATTGCTTTCATAGTGATAAGAGGATTTAAGGTTCAACTCAAATTTGGGGGAGGTAGGGAGGTCATTTTACAAATGGCATGGTTAAATTATATAATAATTTAGGTTATATGTATGAAACTGTTTATATTATGCAAAACTAAAACAAAATAGGTTTAATAGTATAACATTGTAGGTAGTGTCTTTTTTTAATTGTCAATCGTTTATGTTATTATGTTTGAAACCATTTATATTATGCAAAAGTAAGACAAAATAGGTTTATAAGTATAACATTGTAGGTAGCGTCGTTTTTAATTGTCAACTGTTTATAAACCATTTATATTATGCAAAAGTAAGACAAAACATGTTTATAAGTATAACATTGTAGGTAGTACATTTTTTTAATTGTCAACTGTTTAGGTATATGTCTGAAATCATTTATATTATGGAAAAGTAAGAAAAACAAATTTATAAGTATAACATTATAGGTAGCATCTTTTTCAATCATTAATCGTTTATGTTGTATGTAGTAAATCGTTTATATTATGCAAATGTAAAACAAAACATGTTTATAAGTATAACATTATAGGTAGCGCCTTTTTTAATTATCAATTGTTTAGGTTATATGTTTGAAATTGTTTATATTATTCAAAAGCAAAACAAAACAGGTTTATAAGTATAACATTGTATTAGAGGCTTTTTTAATTGTCAACCATTTAGGTTATATATTTGAAACCATTTATATTATGCAAAAGTAAGACAAAACATGTTTATAAAATAAAGTAGATGACCCTATTCCCATATGTAATGGGATAAGGGGGAGGTAGGATAGTAGGCTGCCCCCAACGCCAGGTTGAGAGCAGCTTCCGTGAGAGACCTCCGGCAATCAGAATTATGAATTGCCCATCGTGGGACTCGATCCCACGACCACAAGATTAAGAGTCTTGAGCTCTACCAACTGAGCTGGACAGACAATTCACAAAACATGTTTTAAGTATAACGTTATAGGTAGTTTCGTTTTAAATTTTCACCCGTTTACGTTATATGTAGTAAAATGTTTATATTATGCAAAAGTAATACAAAACAGGTTTATAAGTATAACATTATAGGTATCATCTCTTTTATTTGTCAACCGTTTAGGTTATATATTTAGAACCGTTTATATTATGCAAAAGTAAGACAAAACAGGTTTATAACATTATATGTAGTGCATTTTTTAATCATCAACTATTTACGTTATATGTAGTAAACTGTTTATATATACAAATGTAAAACAAAAAAGATGTATAAGTATAAAATTGTAGGTAGTGCTTTTTTTCTAATTGTCAACTGTTTAAGTTATGTGTTTGAAACCGTTTAATTATGCAAAAGTAAGACAAAACATGTTTATAAGTATAACATCATAGGTTGCACCTTTTTTTATTGTCAACTATTTACAATATATGTTTGAAACCATTTATATTATACAAAATGAATACAAAACGGGTTTATAAGTATAACATTGTAGGTAACACCTTTTTATTGTCAAATGTTTATGTTATATGTTTGAAACCGTTTATATTATGCAAAATTAAGACAAAACAGATTTATAAGTATAACATTGTAGGTAGAGCCTTTTTTAATTGCCAGTCATTTAAGTTATATGTTTGAAAACATTTATATTATGCAAAAATAAGACATAACAGGTTTATAATTATAACATTGTAGGTTGCGTCTTTTCTAATTGTCAACCGTTTAGGTTATATGTATCAAATTGTTTATATTATTAAAAAATAATACAAATCCAATTTTTATTGTAACGTAATAGGTTGATATTATGTCCCTAAATATCAATACTTTTGAAACGATTTAAATTATTTTTTTCATTGTATCGATACGTGCCTCCTGCCCAATATCCTCTCTCCCTACGAGGTGACGATTCATCAACTAAAATTAAATTGTTCAAGTGTCTACAAAATCTTACCGTCGACTTTTAATACCCCAAATATTGGGTCGGTGACCATAATGAAAGGATTTAAAATTTTGAGGATTTAATTTGAATAAATGGTAAAGTACAAGAAATGAATTAGGAAATTGTGTTTCAGACCTATTAGTAAAATGAATGAATGAAGGGGCATTTTTTTCGTTTAGGGGGAAATGAATTTAAAAGTTTATTTTATTAGGGATATTTAAGAAGAGGAAAATGTGAAAGTTAGCTAAGTTATCTTCTTCTTCTCTTTTGCTCGTCCCGTACTCTCTTCCATAGCCAAAGGTAAGTTTTTCTTCAAGTTGGTTTTTCCTTCAGTTTATGGGCTAGTTTTGAAACCTTAAGTGATATAGAGGTTTAAGGAAAGTTCAAGGAGGATTAAAACTAAGAGATGAATGATTTATTTGAGATTGAAGAAAATGGGTTTTTGAGTGATATATTGAAATATGAGTTTTTATTGAGGTTTACAAGTATATTTGACTTGTCAAAAAAGTAATTAAGAGATTAGAAGCCTTGAAAGTGATTAAAAACATGTATGAAAAAGTAGTGTGATTCTTAGTATGGGATGTTCTTTGGAGATTTTAGATGTTATAAGAAATTAAATGGAGGAAAGTTACTTAGGTTTAGTGATGATAAGTTTAAGGGTATTATTGGAGGTAAAAGAAAGAGAATTAAACGAAATTTGGGTAAAAATTCAAATTCAAATTTGAAAAATAAGGGTAAGGGTATCGATACTGGAAAAATAGTACCGATACTATAGGTTTAAATTTGAGAAAATTCGATGAACAGTATTGATACTAATGCAAGTAGTATCGATACTGCTGTGGGTATCAATACTAAAGAAAGGTATCGATACTATGGATTCCAGAATGCAAAAGTGGTATCGATACTGAAAGGAGTATCGATACCATAGTATAGAAGTATCGATACCATAGTAGGGGTACCGATACTGTTGAGGCTAGAATTTAAGATAGGATGAATTTTAATAGAAATTAAAAATAATAGTACTTTTTAAGTATTATTAAAAGAATAAATGTTAGAAAGTATACTAACATTTGTATGATATGTGTAATAATGGATGCTTGTGTAGATCGTAACTAAGCTCCAGAGTTAAGTAAGAAAAAGGGCAAAAATAAAGTTGTTGAATAGCTGGACATCCTTAAAGCATACTAGTGAAACATATCATGTGAGTTCATTTATTTTACTTATATGAGATGAGGAAGACTCACGATGAGTCAACCTCGAAGGTCTTGTTAAATGTATGTTTTACAGTATTTTGATATATTTTCATAATGTGTATGGGAATGATATTATGAATAAGTTTTAGAGTATGAACTACTCTAAAATGAATAGATGAATGTTGATGTTGTTCAATGGTTATCGATGTTGCTAAAATAAATGTTTAAATCTGTGGATTTGACTTAAAAACCCATTGTATGTGCATTGAGAGTTATAGGTGCATTTTGACATACTTTGTGCATGATAGTATCGATCGATTTTGTTTAATGCATAATGGTGCATTTTCGGCATAAAAGGTGCCACCCATGGTATTCATAATGAGGTGAATTACCATTTTGACATACTTCGTGTATGAAAGTTATCGATCGATTTTGCTTAATTCATAACGGTGCATTTTCGGCATAAAAGGGGCCACCCATGGTATTCATAATGAGGTGAATTACCATTTCAGCACTTCGGTGAAACACATGTACCTTGCATTCTCAGTTGACATACATTGGGCAAAATAAAGGATAATTGGAAAATATTGATAGATAGCTATGCTGGCCATACTAAAATGGTTTCGATGACTATGTGAAAGAAAACTTGGGTTACTAGAATAGTTTTAATTATTCTTATGAATTATACGATTTAGTTCGTACTTTGATAGTCATGATGTGCTCATGTATGAATTTCACTTCATTAATATTTTTATGCCTCTTTAAGTAAAAACAGAGTGTGTGTTGATTTCACTCATAGGTATTAGCAAAGACTAGCCAAGTAAGGAGTGCAGCAGAGATCATCAATCCAAGGTTGACTCATCAGTAACTATAGGATATTTATGTCTTCTTTTGATAATTAGATGGCATGTATTTGAATTTAAGAAAATGCTTTAGAATGTATTAAAGTTATAATTTTGTAATATGTTACAACGAATGTTTTATTTTATATTAAAATGTTTTGTTTTATTTTCGAAACAAAATTTTATGGGTTTACAAATAAGAAAATGTTCCTAAAAGTCATGGGACACTTGTGACTTGTGTAAGAAAACGTATACGGGAAATGCATGTTACATTTATTGGTATCAGAGCTATAGGTTTAGCCGATTCTCTACCAAAACCATGTTTATTTGACTTTAAAAAGGGGTTACATGCCACTAAGATTGTCAAGGTTACTGATATAGTGTCGTTAGAATATGATTGATGTCACTCCTTACTAACTTGAGTGTTATTATTATGTATTTCCTATTAGATGTCGGAATCTTTGAACTCGCGAAGAGCGGCTGAACAAGAAATTAGGAAAGGATCGGGTAGCGAAAGCTATGAGGCTAATAGCGAGTATCTAAATTCCATCTAAAAACATTACTGTTCTTGCACATCAGGGTATGCTTGTGCCAGAATTTGAAGCTTTTATGCAAGCTCTCGATGCCATTCTGACTCGGTTCCACCCTCTTTCACCTCACCCTACTCCTCCAACACCGTAGATGTTGATCCCAAAAGACCTAAAGAGTTTAGGAGCTCCTGAGTTTCGGGGAGTAGAGGATGAAGGTCCTATGGAGGTTGACTTATGGCTTCACTGCTCGGATTCAAAAAAGCTGGATAGAGCTGTATCTTTACTTCGGGGATCAACTCGAGTATGGTGGTTAAATACTATGATGTATGCACCACTAGAGCAAGTGACCTGACAGTTCTTTCAGGAGGAATTTAAGAACAAGTATGTTGGTGAGCAGTTTAGACGGGCGATGCTGCTAAAGTTCCTTAATTTGAAACAAGGTGATCAAGCAATACATGAGTACGAGGTTGATTACAACAAGCTGAGTATTTTTTCTACTGAGGTAGTTTCCAATGACAAAGTTTGATGTGATTGGTTCGTTGAAGGTTTGAGGCCAAAGTTGAAAGAGATAATGTTGGCTTTGAACTTGCCTAGCCTGCAAGAAGTTATAAATCGAGCTAAGGTTATTGAAAGAGCTCAAGAAGAGACTCTAGCAGCTGAACAAAGTATTCAGATGTGGAAAAGAGTTGTAATGTCTTCAACTCCCCATCATGCTAAAAGAGGTAAGAGATCGAGTTCCAGATATATTGATAGAGATGGTTCTACTGTAGTTTCGCAGAAAACAAAACAATCCCAATCTTTTGCTGCTAGCTCGAGTAGAGTATTTGGAGAGAGAATTCCATGTCATACATGTGGCAAATTTCACCGTGGAGTATGCAGATTTATCAATGGAGCTTGTTTCCAGTGTGGTGAAACTGGTCACTATACCAGAAATTGTCCTAAGAAATCCGGGGATAATTAAACACAATTTGAGAGATCTATGGAAACTCTAATAGGAGCAAAGGTAGAGGTAGATCCAGAGGATAATCTGAGTCAATGTCGCGACAAGAGACTCGGGGAGTAGCCAGGATTTACAATATTAAGACTAATGAAGACCGGGATGACCCGAAGATCTTAACAGGTACATTTCATGTTTTTGATGAACATGTGTTTGTTTTTGTTGACCATGGTTCTACACACTCTTACATTAGTACAAATTTAGTTAGAACTAGAGGAATTCCTTTAGAACCAATTTTAGTGAGATGATAGCGATAAACCCGATGGGTTACAGTGTGAGAGTAACGTGGGTATGTAGAAAATGCCCGATAAAGATTCAAGGGGTTGTGTTCCCGACAAACTTGATGGAGTTGCCTTTCAATGATATTGAAATCATTTTGGGCATGGATTGGTTTTCTCCACATCATGGATGGATTGATTGTTGCAAGAAGCAAGTATTTTTGAAGGATGCGTAAGGCTCAGAAATCGTAGTGATCGGCGAAAAAGCGAAATCACCATCCAATGTGATATCAACCACGACTGCAAAGAAAATGATGTCAAAAGGGTATATAACTTTCCTAGCTAACGTGATAGACACTCGAGTATCATAAATGAGAGTAGATGATATTCCAACGGTTAAATGTATGTTTTACAGTATTTTGATATATTTTCATAACGTGTATGGGAATGATATTATGAATAAAGTTTAGAGCATGAACTGCTCTAAAATGAATAGATGAATGTTGATGTTGTTCAATGGTTATCGATATTGCAGAAATAAATGATTAAATTTATGGATTTGACTTAAAAGCCCATTGTATGTGCATTGAGAGTTATAAGTGCATTTCGACATACTTTGTGTATGATAGTATCGATCGATTTTGTTTAATGCATAACGGTGCATTTTTTGCATAAAAGGTGCCACCCATGGTATTCATAATGAGATGAATTATCATTTCAGCACTTCGGTGCAACGAATGTACCTTACATTCTCAGTTGACATGCATTGGGAAAAATAATGGATAATTAAAAAAATATTGATAGATAGGTATGCTGGCCATACTAAAATGGTTTTGATGACTATGTGAAGGAAAACTTGGGTTACTAGAATAGTTTTAATTATTCTTATGAATTATACGATTTAGGTCGTATTTTGATAGTCATGATGTGCTCATGTATGAATTTCACTTCATTAATATTTTTATGCCTCACTAAGTAAATACTGAGTGTGTGACGATTTCACGTGTAGGTATTAGCAAAGACTAGCCGAGTAAGGAGTGCAGCAGAGATCATCATTCCAAGGCTAACTCATCAGTAACTGTAGGGCATTTATGTCTTCTTTTTATAATTAGATGGCATGTATTTGAATTTAAGAAAATGCTTTGGAATGTATTAAACTTATAATTTTACAATATGTTACAACGAATGTTTTATTTTATATTAAAATGTTTTGTTTTATTTTCGAAACAAAATTTTATGGGTTTCAAATAAGAAAATGTTTTTAAAAGTCATGTGAAACTTGTGACTTGTGTACGAAAACATATACGGGAAATGGGTGTTACACGACTAAACCAAAATTTACAAGGATTTTGAGAAGAATTCCATATATACGTTCAACAACATTTCCCATTTACTAACTTAAACTATGGTTTAGGGTTTAATATTTTCATTGTGTATTAAGATTGTACAATATGGTTTTAGATATATATGTTCTTATATTTTTTCTTTCGTGTAACAAAATATTATATACAAAGCATTATGCTACAACACATACATTGCATTGTCCTTTAAATGGCTCCAAAATGTCATCAACACAGTTTTTCCCAAAGCAAGTCTCAAGGGAAGTCTTTTGAACTGAACATTAGAACATAGACACAGAAAGATAAATTTGTGAACCATTTCAAAACAACAAAAATTTGTATGGAACGTGTTATGGACATGGACTTAATGCTCAATCCTAAGTATAACTTTGGTTTTTTCTGACACTTTTGTAAAGTAGGATTGGCTTGAGTTTCTTAGTGTAGAGCTTAAATATTATCCCAACCTTGTTCAAGTATTCTTTAGTAATGCATCATTAGAGCGTAAATTTATAGGAATAATATTGTAGCAATTAGTACTTATGTATTGAGAAGGGTTCTATATATATCTCCAGATCCATAGTTATCGATTTAGATTTTAATGATGAATGAATTATCAATGAAAATGATTTAGACGATATTAAACGTGTGGACATGAATAGTCACATTAATCTAGATTTGGAAGCTAGATTGTTTCATCTTCTTCTCTATTGGTTTATTCGACCCTTTGGTGGAAAAACTTCGTAAATTTGAGATGTTATTTATTGGTGGATAGAGAAGTATAGATAAAAAATCACTTTAAACATTGTAAGACTCATTTTCCTTACTCTATGTAATTTAGTGATGAGGGGTGACTCCATTACTACTTCACTACCTTGGGCATGTGTCATTACCTATATTTTGCAAATAACATGAAATTGATGTTCCGATTGATGACCCAGTTTGTTTGTCCTAGAAGTTTGATATTAGTTCTGTTCATAAATATGGATACACATTTTTAGAAAAAAAAAGGATTGGATTTCAAAGGGTGATAAGAAAGTTTCCATTGAAGCGGCACATAAGAACAAACATATGGATGCGATGGGCCATGACGACCATGGACAACACGATGAACAAAGGGAAGACATTGCACCTGAAAAGAAAAATACTATATCGTCACTGATAGAGTACATGACTAATTTTTGGTAACATTTCAATTGTCAACTAGGGCACTTGAATGAGGAAATAGGGGTAATACGAGACGCTATCTCATCAATGCATGACAGGATTCGTTGCGAAATGCCTGATATGCATCAGGAATTCAGTTAACAATGTTGTAACTTCTAATATTAACATTTATTTTTAATGTATTTGGTTTTCTTATAACATAGAAGGAGATTAAAAAGGAAGAAATTACAGATGACGACGACGACGATGAATATCCAAATAAATATTTAATATCACAAACACCAATACAAAGAAAACTCCTCATTTTTTATGTCAATGGAGTGTTTGCCTATTTTTCAGATGAGCCTAAAAGTATAAAATATAAACCAATTTTATATAAATGATTTAAAGCCCGCATTGTACTATTTTAACGCTGTAACACCCATAACCTGTATACGTATTGAAATACGAGTTAAAGATGTCACACTGACTTTTTATACGTTCCATACTTGAATAACTTAAAATAATATTTTATCATCAAATTTTAATATGATTTTAGGCATTAATTAGGCATTTCAATGTTGTTTCTCAAGACCTATGAAACTACCAAATTACAACTTACAAAATCAAACATTATTGTTCAAGCAATTTTATCAAAGCAACCAAAATAGTTATAATATACATGCCACTAATAATTTAAAGATATATTACAAATACTGTAGGTCGGTATGATTTCCAAAGATCATTTATAAAATCATCTAGGAAATATTCCATTCATAAAAATATCCAGATCATTCTTTAGAATCACTTTAGAAAATTCGTTTGACTATCTTTTCAAAATATATCATATAAAAAGATATTGGGTAATTTCATACAAAAAAATAATCATAATTCCTTTATACAACATTATGGAAATATTCCATAATTGAAATAAAATCATACTTTTAAAAATAATATGAGGTTGACTTATTGCAAGTCTTCTTCAATCAGAATAATTAAATAAATAAAATGCACTTAACTTTGCCTCACTAGTAAATATTAACGCCGATTTTACTTTTACTCCAGTCTTTTGTTTTTCTTTTTTTTTTGCTCGAATTGACTTTGGTTGCTATCACAGTCTATCCGAGAATAAATTATTTGACAAAAATAATTTCAAAATATATGTTAGTATCTAACTAACATATCAAATATGCATTTACCTAAATTCAAAAACACAACCATCAACAATTCGATAATAATTTCTATAATTTAATCAATTTTATCTCTACTTCTCAAAATAATCCTTCTAGTCCTAGAAAATATATGTTTCTTGAATTTAAACCACTTAACTTCCACAATCTAACATTTAGCCCCCAATAAATCATTTATTACTCTCAACCCTTACATTTAAAAATTTCTCACATTTATACCATCATGAATGCTTTCATTCCAATTTAATCATCATATGCAACATTCTTCATTAATTCCAACTTAGTATCTCAACCTTGTAACTTTGCAATTTCATCACTAATATTTTCCCAAGCCTTTCAAATTGATCCTCAATCTTTCATCACTTTCCAAATTAACCTAATTTAACATTCTAATAAAATTTCCAGCATAGCACTTTACTTTTCAAAATCTTACATCTTAATTCTTTAACTTACCAAACCTTGCAAAATGGTCCCTAACAACTCAACAAGCTCCAACTACTCAAAATCATCATTTCAAGTATACAAGAACATTCTAATACTCAATCTAACCCATAGAACATTTTTATAAAATTTTCCTAATAAACCTTCACCATAACCAAATTTCTCAAAGTAGCCCCCTAAAAATTTATATTTGATTTCAAGCTTGAATCATCTTCTACATATCTTTTCCATTCTTTCCAAAGCATTTCTATAAAAATTTCAACATTTTCTCCTATTTATTCATGATGGAAGAAAGTTTCAAGTAAGTCCCTATAGTTGTTTTTAATCAATTTTCATGCTTATTTATGCTTCTATAACACTCTTAAGATCCAACTTCATCCTTATTTCAACCAAATACTACTTCCCCTTCATCCACCAAAATACCCATTTTACCATTCAAGCATGAAACAATGTAATACTTATACCAATTTGTAGAGAAACTAATGTAGACATTTTCCTATTTCACATCTTGGTCCTAAAATCAATGAAATGGATGAAAAATGAGAGAAAAAAAAAATATCATTTTGGTTATAGAGGTTTCGTCCAGTAGCCGATGAAGAAGAAAGAGTTCCTTGAAATTTCACCCAAAATATTTCTTAATTTCACCTTAAAAGCCATTTAAAATAAATTAAAAATTCATTTTGGCCCAAAAGTCAAAAATTGCTATTAATGAGTCCTAATATTTAACTCCATGCCATCCTTTTATCTCTAATTTAATAATATAAAAAATCCTATTTATCACTTCCCTCTTTGCCCTTACAATTTTACAAAAATTCAATTTAGCCACTAAATTAAACTATTCGACTTTATAATGCAAATTTCACCAAATTCCACTAATCCACCACAAATTATACTAATTAAAATATCAATATCATTTTTGTAACCCCAAACTACCTTCCTTCAATTTTTTAAAACTTTTGATTCAATTCGGTTATTTGAACATTTATCACACTTTATCCTTTAATAAACTTTTATAAAAACTCCAGATCAAAAATTTGAGACGCACTAAAATTCCATTCTTGGGATGAACTACTCATATACAGAAACAAAATATAACTTTTGAAATTTAACATTTTTAGTCCTTAAACTTTTTCAACTTTAAATTTTAGTCCCCAAACTTTTAAAATTTATATTTTTGACACTTATCAAAATGTTTGGGGGTATTACAAACATATTTTTTTACTAAAGTTGTACATGTTATATTGAGAGTAGGTGTATCTCAATTTTTTCAATTTTGTTTGGATAATTTTGTTATTGTCATTTGGTATTAGAAGTCGAGATAATCAATGTTAAGTTATTCAAATAATTGATAATTGTATGTTTATGGTGCTAATTGTAAAAAAATTTAGGCATAACAATGATCATGCACTTGACAAACTACACGGTTTGTCTTCTCAATTTCTATTCATTTGGGTAGGATGCATATGTTTCTCAATTATTTCTTTATCATCTTACAAAAAAAAAATTGGTGTTGAACTCTTTGTAGGATTAGGACAAGTGCAAAAAAAAAAAAAGATTAATTCACATTTTATAAAGATTTGTATGATATTTGGAATCAATATAATCGATTCACCTCGACAAATACATTGTTGATGGAAGATTCATTAGAAAAAATTGGTTATAATCCGATAAGTTGTAATTTTTTAATGTTATTCATATCATCAATAAATTTGTTCATTCTTACTTTCTCTATTTCAATAGTAATACAGTTACATATGTCCACAAACCTTTGAAGAATCTTCGAACGACAATGCGTTAGGTAAACACTTTGTTTTCCACTTATGCGGAAATAGAGTACATTATTAAATAATGGTTTGTTAGATGATTTTAATTATTTAAATATGTTCTTATAAATGTTCAAAAAATATTTTCTCAAAAAAAGGCAAAATATTCAAGAGTACTTATAGAAATCGGCTAAGGTGCATAATGTTCCCGACTTTGTCAAAAATAATCCATTTTGGTCGGTTTAATTTCATTGTGAGGTGTATTTCAAGACTTATGTAGCATTTTTAATTTCGGATTATTGTTATATACATTGTATATGATATTGTGGATCAAAACTATTCAAGATTAGTGTTTTTATTTCTTTCTTATTGATACAAATCATATGATACCTCAATTATAAATAGAAGTTATTGTGCTTTGTTACATTCATGCTGAAGAGTTTAAACATCTTTCTTTCATCTCGTTCTATCAAAAGAAACCATCATATTTTATCAATATTTACATAATGTAGAGCAATCAACCAATATCTGATACATGCATCATAAGGCTCACATCAAAGGAAGAAGTAATAACTCTTCCAAATGATCCACTCGTCCAAGCCAAACAATATCATAATTGTAATGACCTATTGAATTGGATCCTGATCTTATTTAGTCAAGATGTCTTCTGGAGATACTACCGTATGTCTCATATATTTCCAACGGTTCTTGAATTGCATCAATATGATATCAGAAACTCAAGATATGACCATTTTAGTGAAGACAGTGCATGCAGAAAATCCTATACGGGATTAATACGGGATTTTGTAAGTATTACGAATTTTCAATATTTTTATTGATTATTTGTAATATAATTTAACATAGTATGATGCATTATTCTTTAGGATTTGATTTATTATTTTATTATGAATTAAGGTTGAGTTAAAACATTATATTTAGTTATTATTATTTTATTAGGAATTAGAGTTAAGACATGTTTAGTTTGTTATTATTTTATTCATTAGTTATTTAAGACCATTAGAACTCATCCTCTATATAAAGGAGGCTTCATTCAACTTTATAAAACATATTTCTTTGATTAATAATACAACGAGAGTTTATTTTTGCAAGTGCTAATTGCCTTGTGCTTTTGAAGCTTATTCTCGTGGAGTTCTTTCAAGTTCTTGTGAGGGAGATTAATCTTCACACTCCAATTTGCCTTTTCATCATGACTAGGAGGGTTGGTTAGATCCATATTATCGAGTTTTCCTTTTCATTGCGACTAGGAGGGTATGATAGGACACTTATCTATCAATTTTCCACAAATCCATCCGCACCATCAAGCATCTTTACCGTTCACCTTCATAAGGGAGATCTTTTGATTTTTTTATTATCTTAGTTTTTTTTTCAATTTCTTTATCTTTTGTTTATCTTGTTCTAATCTTGTTGCATTGATTTCAGTACCTAAAAGAAACCCTAAATAATCCTAGCTACCATCACCACCTTCTCCTATTCATTACCCTTTTTTCTTTATCGAGTCTAGAGCTTTCTAGGTTTGATTCTTCAACAAGAGCAACGTTCATTAATCCGCCACCACTTCCCTATCAATTGGTATCAGATTTGTTACGATTCGTGGAAAAAATCAAGCAATCTTACTTGTTTGTGCATAGAAAACCGCCAAGGTACCTCAACAAAGCTAGTTCGCAAAATATTCATCGTTTCAGTTTTTTGTTTAATTTTAATTTAGATTCAATTTCTTTTTGTTAGTTTTTTATTTTTCATAAAAAAACAATATAATTGCAAACGAAGAAATTTAGGGCTTATTTTATTCAGATCTCATATTTATCCTAAGAGTAATCTCCAATCCAAAATTCACACCAATCAGAGTTCATTAGAGCCTTCAAATACATGGTTTAAGTTTCATCGATAGATTTAGTTTAGAATCATGTCGAATTTCTTGAAAATTGTAAAAGAGGAATTTCATGGTGAAAATTTCCATATTGAAACTGCATATATTTAAGATCATTAAAAAAATCAAAATTTTTGGAGATCAATAACACATTCGAACAAAGCGATCATGAAAAAATAGACTGTTTGAGGACTCGCTGTTCAACAGAGTCTACTGGATACTACTGAAGGTATTTTTTTTAATGATATTTTACAGGTGGTTTCTAAACACATCGAACAACATTCAAGAATTTTTAAAAAAGTTTTGGACACCGGTAACCCCCTCAAAAATGTTGCTCAAGTTGACCCAACGTTTTATAGGTTTCTGGTTTGGTTTTTTTTCTTTTGACTTTTAGTGCTTTAGGTTCTTTTGTTTCCCCTTTTATTGTTCTTTTATATTATCTAACACATTATTTTCATTGTGTTAGTAGGACTAAAGTTTTTTCATACTTATTCCTTCTTTGCATTCTCGTTCTCTTGGAGTCTAACCCTTGTTTGGCCACTTAGAGCTTTTAGGTTTTCTTACTGCCTTTGCTAGTAATCAAACTCTGATACGAACTCTGAAAGAATACTTGGTAAAGTGAGTTTTAAAGAGTACAAGATCAACTTACTTGCCTTTCATTGTGTTACTTTCTTGATGTGACTTGTGAGGTTTCTTACTTTGTTGAATTTTCTTTCTTTTATTTTTATTTTACTTTAAATGTTTCGTTGAGTGTTGTGATTTTCAGGATGTTTGATCCATGACAAATTTTTAGACCTAATTGTATGGTTATATGTCATTCTTTAAGCACTAAAGATACGAAAGAAGCTGATATTCAAAGAACAAACTTATTCCATTCCCGATGTTTGATACAAGGTAAACCTTACTCCATAATCATTGATAATGAAAGTTGTGCAAACATGGTGAGTAGCTTCTTGGTAGAGACACTCAACCTACCTTGTCAACAACATCCAAAACCATATTTTCCGCAATGGATTAATAAAGAGTCCAAGATGAAAGTCATCAAACAATGCCTAGTCAAACTACAGATGAATAAGTATTATGACGAAATTTGGTGTGCCGTGATTCCAATGCAAGCTTCTTACATCCTTCTGGGAAGACCATGTCAATACGACAATGATGTTACCTACTATAGTAAGGCAAACGAATACGACTTAAACCTAGTCGGTAAGCCTTACACTCTAGGCCAATTCCACCAAAAGAAATCTTGAAAAATCAAATGAGAACTTGTGAGGAGGTAGGGAAAGCAAAAACAGGAAAAACTGAGAAAGTGGCAAAAGCCAAAGAAGTCACTAATTACAAAAGCCAAAAGAATAATGGCTCCTGGGAGGTGAGTGAACCTAATTGTGAGAAGAAAAGAGTGAATCAAAATCTATGTGTGAGCATAAATGAATTGAGAGAGAACTTTCTTTACAAATAACCTTGCATCCTTGTTTGCTTTAGGGAATCAATTATTTTGCTTTCTAATATTAGCAAGGATTTGTCTGTGTGTTTTCATCTCTTTTAAAGGATTTTTGAGAAGTGTTAGGTGATCCACCTGATGGATTACCACCAAAAAGAGCAAAACAAACCAATCTAATTCAAGGTTCCATCATACCTCGTCAAACATACAATCTTGAAGAAACCAGAGAGTTATATTTGTTACAAAAAGGCTACATCTAGGAAAGCTTTAGTTGTGACGTCATTTTAATGATGAAACATGATTTGAACAACTCCACAGGCTTTATAGTTCATGCATAGGGAATCCATATAAATGATGAAAATGTGAAAGCAACATGGGACTAGCCCATACCATCTTCCATCACCAAGAGTTGTCGAACGGAGCTAGGTGACCCTCCTCATGGGTTACCACCTGAAAGCCCTAATCACTATGCCATATCAATAAAGAGTCACAATTTACGAGAGTCCAAAGGTAAGTATTTTATTACTCATTTAATGATATTGTAACGTACTTCTTCTCCTTTTTACAGGGTAAGACTCTTGAAGTTTTCATCTATACTAAACACAACTCCTTTAAGTGCATAAAAGACCGTGGTAAGCAAAACACAGTTGACGATGCACTTCCATGAAGGTTATGCAGTCCACAAATCTCATCTCGAGAATTCTTAATTCATAAACCACACTTATGAGACTTAAGGGGTTACTTTCACAAACCAATTGACATGTTTTTTCAAAACACATTCTTATCACACACGAGTCAAACCATGGAGAATGATACAAGTTTCACAAGTTTTCTTTCAGCACATCTAATTCTCTTTCTCTTATATTTTTAGATTCGAGGACGAATCCTTTTGAGGAGTGAGGGAATGATACATGCACTAGAGCCCGTAATGATAACACATGCTTCTTTGGACTAATGTTTATACTCGAACCTATTATAAGAAAAAAGTGTCGAAGATTCAAAGCATATCTATTCGGTAAGCATAATGTTAATGAATCATTAAGTGATTCTAATGTTTCTCCCTTTAATATTTCAGATTCGATGTCGAATCTTTTTGAAGAAAGGAAGGATGATACAAGCATCACGAGGCTCACATTAAAGGTATAAGTAATAACTCTTCCAAATGATCCACTCGTCCAAGCCTTGGAAAAGAAGACCAGAACAATAGCATACTTGCGATGACTTTTTGAATGAGATCCTGATCTTATTTGGTTAACATGTCTTCTGGAGATACAACCATATATCTCTTAGATTTCCAATGGTTCTTGAATTAATTGCATCAATATGATATCAAAAACTTAAGATATGACCATTTTAGTGAAGACAGTGCATGCAAAAAATCCTATATAGGATTAATACAGGATTTTGTAAACATTACAAATTTTCAATATTTTTATTGATTATTTGTAATATAATTTAACATAGTATGATGCATTATCTTTTAGGATTAGATTTATTATTTTATTATGAATTAAGGTTGAGCTAAAAGATTATTTTTAGTTACTATTATTTTATTAGGAATTAGAGTTAAGATATGTCTAGTTTGTTATTATTTTATTCATTAGTTATTTAGGACCTTTAGAACTCATCCCCTATAAAAATGAGGATTCATTCAACTTTGTAAAACATATTTCTTTGATTAATAATACAACGAGAGTTCGTTTTCGCAAGTGTTGATTGCCTTGTGCCTTCGAAGATTTTCTCCTAGAGTTTTTTCAAGTTCTTGTGAGGGAGATTAATCTTCACACTCCAATTTGCCATTTCATCATGACTAGAAGGGTTGGTTAGAGCCATATTATCGAGTTTGCCTTTTCATTGCAACTAGGAGGTTCAATAGGACACTTATCCATCTATTTTCCACAAATCCATTTGCACCACCAAGCATCTTTACCATTCACCTTCATAAGGGAGATCTTTTGATTTCTTTATTATCTTACTTTATTTTCAATTTATTTATATTTTGTTTATTTTGTTGTAATCTTGTTTCTTTTATTCCAGTACGTAAAAGAAACCCTAAAGAATCCTAGCTACCGCTGCCACCTTCCCCTATTCATTACCCTTTGTTCTTCATCGAGACTAGAGCTTTCTAGGTTTGATTCTTCAACAAGAGCAACGTTCATTTATCCGCCATCGCTTCCCTATCAATAGCTCATCAAAAATCTCGAGCAATCAACTAACAACTCAATAGAAAATCTTGAGCAATCAAGCAACAACTCATCAGAATATTCATTCAAAGTTACTTATATATATATAATTTTTACTATTACTCTGTTACAATTTCTCTAACATAATTCTTTCTTAGTAAATTGTTGTGATATATGTGAATCTGTTATTTGAGCAGAACTCGTTCATCAATGTTCTTTATGTAAAACCAAACACCATTTGTAAGATTATTTTCTAATAAACTTCAACTTATTTTTATGTCAACATTGTTTAACCCTAAAATGTCATTCATATATATATTATATGCTTTTATTTTTTCAATTCAAAGGTACTACTCGTCAATCATTGTGAGACATAAGGTGGAAGATTGGATATGTGAAGAATGTTTTTCTTTCAACGCATGACTTCAATCCGTTCAGCTCGTTCTGATAGAATTAAGAAGATTAAAACCGTCTAAGAGGCACTCATATGTGTTTTAATAAGAATATAAACAATAAACGTAAACAAAGCAAATATATAATACACTGATCATCATTTCAATCTTCATAGTCAGTGAACTCGTTAGATTAAGTTTAGACTTGTTAGATGTTAAATTTAGTTCTTAATTCCTTTGTTCTTTCTCTTGTTTCCTCCGATACACAAATAATTCAAATGTTGCAAGTTTTTCTTCTATATTTCTAGATGAATCTTCTTCTAACTTTGGATTTGAACTGCAACATGTATCTACTTTAACATAATCAATATAAAATTCAAAATGGCTTATCAAATTCGATGTGTACATCTCAATCATTTTACGAAGTAATGTATTATTGTTCAAATAGCCCATTATTTAATCTGGTTAAACCAAACCTATGGAGAACCTATAGCTTAGTGACGACAATTTTATATTTTCCTTTGCACCAATTTTGTTTGACACTTGAATCATCAAATTGAACAATCTAATGTCTTCTTCAAATGGAATTTCAAATTATTTTGCCTCAAAATACACAGTCACTGAAATTCTTGCCATTAACAACAATAATATTTACGCTCACACATAAAGAAGAATGTAAATACAAAATGAAAATTTTGGGAAATATAAGTCTAGTTAAAATAAATTCTTATTGCATTTCTCTTCACAATACGTGTGACTTATGTAGTATTCTTATTTCATCCATTTCATACATGTGACTTCACAGTAAATATTATCATCTCATTAATATTTTTTTAAAAAAAGTATCGACCCTCATGTCGAACTATTTCGATACTATATATGTCACACCCCAATTTATATTGATTTTGATTTAAATTTAATTAATTAATTTAAGGGTATAATTTGTAAGATCTTGATAATTAAGGTACTTTTTAGAATTTCTAAAAAATGAAGGACCCAAACTAGAATTTACCCCCTCTTCAGTAAAAGAAAAAGAGAAAATATGAGGTTTGGTGGGATTAAACCCGTGTCTAGCAGGTCAGTCTGTTTTGCTAAATTCAAACTCGATAAGCTAGTTTTAAGCGTTTATCTCTCGATTCGATATGGATTTTCACTTCTAAGTTCCATTTTTTATGCAATTTGTTTTGCCTTGTACCCGAGATATTATGGGACGTCAAAATCAAGTGTGAGGAAAATCGAGTGGAGTTTAATTGGTCAACCAATATGCATGAAAATTTAGGTAATACATTCCTACTTTTTGCATGCTTTTCGGTACATGTTGATATTGGTTATTGTATGAATAATTATTATTAGTCCATTAGGCATAACTAATTATTTATAGGCTCGAACTGAATTCTGTAAAAAGTTAGTAAACTGAATAAATAACAGATGACTAGCATAAGAAATTGGGAGGCCGATAGAAAATAATTCCAAGTCCAATGATTATTTAGTAAATCAATTGACCACAAGATCCGTAAATGTTAATTATTTACTTTAAAGGACAGATGCTAAGAACACTTGGATAATAAATTACAAAAATACCCTTGTGCTATAAAAAAGATCAGAATTGTCCTAAAAGTGGAAAATAACTGTGAAAGGACATACTTGATCCAAACTAAACTACTGAGGCAACTATTATATGCTTGTTTCATTTAGAAAACTTCTGATATCCGATTTTACTTTTAAGATGGCAAAAGATTTGGAATTCTGATTCTTGAATAAATATATGGAGACTAATTTTTAGGAAGTAATGCTAATTACAAAATTGAAAAAATGACGAAAATACCCTTAAAGTGTAAAAGGACTATGGATAACCGTGATAGTGGAAACGACTTGAGAAATCATATTTTTTTTTATCATTTTGAACCTTTAAATCACCGACTAAATTCCCAATCAATTTGAAAAACCCAGAAAATCAACTTCTACTTTTGGAATTCATAATACATTGATTTCTTAGTTTTTAAATGATCATTTGAAGATTAAATTATTGAATGTACAACACGTCACTAAAGTAATTGTATTGACTGGATTATCTTCGAGTTTTGAAATGAATAAGATGCTCTTGGACCTCTCCTAAATAGTTGATTACCCTCAAGCCCCTAAATGACAAAAATAACCTCTAGTACCGATATGACCTAAATACCCTTATAACTTAGAAATAAATGATGCCATATGATAAAATCTGGAAATACCAATAAACCTAAGTGTTGTATTGTCCTTAAAGGTTTTAGAGTACGACATAAACACTCCAATCATTGTGGATACGGTTACGATACATAAATAATCCCTCAAGATCTATTCAGTGATAATTTTGATGGTGATCAGTTTAACTAGTGTTATCGGTATGAAGAAGTGAATACTTTGAAGGATATTGGTTCGAATGCTTAGTGAGTTCCACAATGTTGAGATTTGTTCAACTTGATTTGACCCAAAATCTTGATAATTCAATATAAATCTTAAGTATCACAAATTACCGTTCTACACTTATTATGTTAACTAATCTAGTTGTTTCCCAGTAGTAAAATGACTAAAATGCCCCTAGTGGCCTAAAAGAATATAATCACTCTGGTTATATCTGAACCTTAGTAAATTATGATATAAAAGTTACTAAATACCTTTATGGTCTATTTAAATCTCAAATGTTCCCAAGGCAATGATAACTCCGTAAAAAGACTCAATTTTAGTCTTTTCACTTAAGTTATTGCTCGTCTAAACAAAGTATGCACTGCATTTTTAGTTGCATATAGGTTATATTAGCCTGTGGTGGATAAGTTTTGCTTAGGCAAGATTTATTTGGATTGACTGATGCTGTTAAGGAGAAAGGGTTGTTTGAGTTGTGTTTGTGTAGGAATTCTACAGAGGAAGAACATTTTAGTCGTGACACTGCAAAGTTACAAAGGTCAACGGAGCAGAAGAGAACGTGAAGAGCAGATTTATCTCGCCGAAGCAAGATTTATCTAAAGAAGCCTGAAGCAAGTGTGGCGAAACCTCCTATTTCACATGCCAGCTTGATGACCTACTTCACGTGCAAGCAAGCCTTGATTGTTCTAACAGCCGCTAGCCGCCTTTCATTTTTAAGCTTGGGAAATTAATAACAGCTAATTAAGGAAACTCCAAAAGCATGCAAAGCCCTAGGAGATTTTTCCTTATAAATATTCATTCGTAGCCGCAAAAAGAAAGGAGGCAAGGAATAAAAAGATAGAAGAGCTTTACCTAAGGCGTGAGCAAGCAACTGCAGTGCTTTCCCACCGTCTACCCACCAATCTTCCTTGGTGTCCTCCATAGCTAGACGATAGCAGAGCGATGATCAGACCTTGAGAGAGGGTGATCATCAAGGCAGGCGTGGTGCTGATTAGGATTGTCACGACAGAGCCTCCAGTTTTGGGAGTCGTTCTTCCTTTATTCTTAATTTTTATTTTATTTGGGGTTGTATTAAACGGTTAAATCTTGGATGATCTTTGATAACACCATGAATGGTTTCCTTGGTGTTAAACTTTGTTTTGCTTAAAGAATATTTTTATGTTTATGAATGATGAATTATGTTTGCTTATGACTATTTTTAGTTTAAATATTTTGCCTTAACACTGTAAGAGCATCGAGAGATCGCCTGGGGTTTCGGTAAAACATATCTTGGCATTGTGAGAGAATCGAGAGATAGACTTTTGTCTAGATAGTGATTCTTAGATTAGAGAGAATTAAGATAGATCAACATGAGCAAAGGAATGAATCCGGGATGGTGAAGTTCTAACTTGTCTACCTTAGAGATAAGGAGTGAGTTTCAAGCGACTAAAAGGGATAATTGCTAGAGTAGGTTAAGACAATGTCTATAGTTAACGCCGGGAGTTATTACCATAGCAACCGTCCAAGAATACCTAGTAATCCTGTCGGGCAGCTTAGTGAGGCTTAATAATTCATTCAGAACTTAGAATAATTGTTGTTAAGACAGTAGTTTAGCATCAGTGCTCTATGACACGTCTGAATATGAGAGGTTGTTGGCATTATATTTAAAACAATACTTGTTTTATTTTGTTTTATCTGTTTGCATATTTCCTTTGTCTCGACTACATTATTCTGAAATCTTTGAATCATTCTTCTTAGTTTATTCGTATCAATTCTTAGTTCGAATACTTAGTAGGATTTAGTTTGTGGCATTAGTTCTAGTTGTGGTGAAAATATATTTCTAATCCAATCCTTATGGAGATGATACTCACTCACTACTATATTACTTGCATTGATTGTGTATACTTGTACAGATTTGCTTGCCTTAGCATATACATTTAAAAGCGATCAAGTTTTTGGCACCGTTGCCGGGGATTGGCAACTAACGAAAATTTTTTTGCCATAATAAGTCCTTTTTGTCACTTTATATTTATTTAGTCTAAAATAGTTTTTATTTTCTTTAATAGGTTTTTATTGCATGACATTGAGATCTGCTGGTAAACCTTTGGAACCATTCGACCCCGAAGTTGAGCAATCGTTAAGACAAAGGTTACGTGCCCAAAGAACCAAAAAACATTTGAATCAAATGCAAAACGACATGGGAGATCTAGGAGACCCAGATGCAGTGATTAATCTCCAAGTTGCAAGACCAAGAGAGATAATAGATTATTTAAACCTAATTCTCGATGACCTTAATCCTGGCATAGTGGCACCCGAGATACAAGCCACTCATTTCGAACTTAAACCAGTGATGTTTAATATACTGAACTCTATCGGCCAATTTGGTGGTACACCCAATGAAGATGCTAGACAACATGCACGTGCTTTCCTTGAAGTATGCGATTCATTTCGACAACAAAGAGTACATGAAGATGTGCTCAAACTGAAGCTTTTTCCTTACTTCTTACGTGATAAAACAAGAGCTTGGCTCAATAGAGTTCTTTCTGGATCAATGGAGTCATGGGCAGATTTATGTAAGAGTTTCCTACTCTGATATAATCCGCCCATTATGAATACACAGCTTTAGAATGACATCGCGAGTTTTCGCCAAGGAGATGATGAATCAATGTATGAATATTTGGATAGGTATAAAAGTTTACTTTGCAAATGTGTTAACCATGGATTCCATGATTGGACACAAGTGGTGATGTTTTACAATGGAGTCAATGCACTAACTTGAATGATGCTAGATGCCTCAGCGAATGGCACCTTACTAGACAAATCACCCGAGGAAGCTTTTGACATTCTCGACAGAATAACAAATAATGACTATCGATTTCCAAGTGCAAGATTGGGAACTGGCAAAAAAACCCTTGGAGCATATGAATTAGAGAGTAAAGATTCGGTAGCAACTCAACTTTCTGCCATAACCAACATGTTGAAAAATTTGCAACGTCCTAATAAGGTAAGAGAAGTCAAAGCAACCAATAATGTGTGCCTGTTGTTTCATGGCAACCATCATGAGAGCGAATGTCCTAAAAACCATGAGTCAACCAATTTTGTGGGCAACTACAATCAGAACAAAAATAATCCCTATTTGAACACGTAAAATCTTGGTTGGAGACAACACCCAAATTTCTCATGGAATAATCAAGGAAGCAACAATCAAGCCGTAAATTACAGGCCACAGCAAAATAATTCCGACCTTCAACATTTTCAAAATCAGCATCATCAGCAGCCCTAGCAGAACAATAAAGGTATAGCTTCTTTCTCTAACACTCATTCCAATACTAACTCTTTGGAATCATCATTACAGGAATTCATGGCCTCGACAAAAGATTTAATGACTTCTACAAAGACCTTGATGCACGAACATTCTACAATAATTAAAAATTAAGGAAATTTGTTACAAAGCCAAACAACACTGTTGCAGAGCCATAGTTCATCTCTCAGAGTGCTGGAGAATCAAGTGGGACAAATTGCCACAACATTACATTCTCGCCCACAAGGAAATCTTCCTAGTGATACTGAAGTCACTATGCATCATGGGAAGGAGCAATTCAATGTACTAGCACAAAAGAGTGGAAAACAAGTCGACCAAGATGACAAGTTTGGGGGAGATCACCTGAACAAGTCTTGCCAAGGCGTAACACAACATGATCAATCTGAGAATGCTGAATGAGAGCAAGTGCCTAAAGAGAAGAAAAGAAGTGAAGGCTCGGAAAAGCATCAACCAGATAACAAGAAATTCATGGTCACGGCCAGCGATTCCTTAGCACCATCAGTAGTAGATGTGAGACCTCCACCACCATTCCCTCAACGGTTGAAGAAGTATGATGATGACATCCAGTTTAAGAAATTTGTTGATGTTCTGGATCAGCTATGTATCAATGTGCCCCTACTTGAAGCCATTGAGAAAATGCCTTCATATGCCAAGTTTCTAAAAGAAATTGTTACAAAAAAAGAAAGGTAGAATGTGTCACCACAGCAAAAGAAGTTTGCTTAGTAGTGAGCAAACTCCCACCAAAGCAAAAAGACCCTGGCAGCTTTGTGATACCATGTTCCATTGGTAATGACTTCATAGGATGAGCTCTTATTGATTTGAGATCAAGTGTAAACTTGATACGAAAGTCAATATTCATGAAACTAGACGGATATCACGCCCATCCCACATCAGTCATCTTACAGTTGGCTGATCGGTCTTATATGCGAACCGAGGGCAGAATTGAAGAAGTTGTAGTAAATGTGTATAAATTTGTATTTCCAGTTGATTTTCTCATCCTGTATTGCGAAGCAGATGAAAACGCACCAATCATTTTAGGACGCCCATTCTTAGCCACTGGCAGAATTTTAATAGATTGTGAAAAGGGAGAATTCACATGAGAGTTAGAGAGCAAAGAGTCACGATCAATGTATTCAACTCTATAAAATACGTGGATGATCAAGATAAATGCCAATGCATTAAAAAGATTGAAGAAAAGGTAATCCTTGGACGAGGTAAATCCCTAAGGCTCGATGAATATAGTACTTTGTACCATGAACCTACAACTGAGATGCATGAAGTAGAAAACTTCGGTCGAGACAAATTACTTTCAGAAGACGAATCTGACAATTATGGCCCCAACCATAGAAATCTGAGCAATGAACACCCTGAAAGTGATACCAAGGTAAGATGCGAAGGAAAGAAAAATGACCAATTGAGATTTCTTCCTAGGTCAGGTATGAAATTTGAACCTTTAGATTATGATGAAGTTAAGTCTCAAGAGTCATCTTCACAACATGTACCGAAATTGAAACTTAAAACTTTGCCATCACATTTGAAATATGCTTATCTAGGAGTTGATGAAACCCTACAAGTGATTATTTTAGCCAACCCAACCTCCGAACAGGAAAATAGTTTATTGAATGTTTTGTCAGAGCACAGGAAAGCTATAGGTTGGACAATGGTAGATTTTAAGGGAATCAATCCGACCATATGCATGCACAAAATCAATCTTGATGATAGCCACTGCACCTCGGTAAAACCCCAAAGACAACTCAACCTGATCTTAAAGAAGGTAGTCATGAAGGAAATAATAAAATGGCTGGATGTGGGAGTAATTTATCCTATATTTGATAGTTCATGGGTTAGCCCAGTACAATGCATACCAAAGAAAGGTGGTGTGACCTTGGTCAAAGCGAGCAGGATGAGTTACTCACCACGAGAACAGTCATGGGCTAGAGCATATGCATGGACTACATGAAGCGGGAAAAGCATTTTATTGCTTCCTCAATGGATACTCGGGATATAACGAAATTACCATATCACCCGATAACCAAGAAAAGACAACTTTCACATGCCCGTATGGTACCTATGCATTTCGAAGAATGCCGTTTGGACTGTGTAATGCTCCAGCTACTTTTCAAAGATGAATGATGGCAATCTTCTCAGATATGGTGGAAGAGTGCATGGAAATATTTATGGATGACTTTTTCGTTTCAGGTGAGGACTTTGACCGATGTCTCAGCAATTTATCCAAGGTGTTAAGACGATGTGAATAAGCCAACCTAGTACTAAATTGGGAAAAATGCCATTTTATGGTAACTGAAGGAATATTGTTGGGTCACAAAATTTCATGCCATGGCATCAAAGTCGACAAAGCCAAGGTGGATGCAATTGCGAATCTGTCCCCACCTACTAATGTGCGAGGTGTACGCAGTTTCCTTGGACATGCAGGATTTTACAGGCGGTTCATAAAATACTTTTCTCAAATCTCTAAATGCTTATATCTTTTGCTTCAACAAAACCATCCATTTGAATTTACTAATGATTGTTTGAATGCCTTCACAAATTTGAAGAAAAAGCTTTCGGCAGCACCAATTGTTATACCACTAGACTGGAACAAACCATTTGAGCTCATGTGCGACGCTAGTGACTATGCAGTCGGAGCAGTGCTAAGGCAACGAAAAAGTAAAATTTTTCATGTTATCTATTATGCAAGCTAAACTCTTAATGATGCACAAGTGAACTATACCACCACTGAAAAAGAGCTCTTAGCAATAATATTTGCATTCGATAAGTTTAGGATATATCTAATAGGAACTAAGGTAATTGTGCACAAAGATAACTCAACCATTAAATATCTGATTAATAAAAAAGATGCAAAGCCTGGACTAATTCAGTAGATATTATTACTGCAAGAATTCGATTTAGAGATCAAGGATAGAAAAGGTATAGAAAATCAAGTTGCAGACCATTTGTCTAGGCTAGATAACAAACCTGATTATCCTGACATTATAGAAATTAAAGAGGATTTCACTGATGAGAAAATACTATTTGTCACGGCTGCACCGTGGTATGCTAACATAGTTTATTTTCTTGTTAGTGGTATTGTTCCTCTTGATTTATCTAGCCAGGGCAAAAGGAAATTTCGACATAATGTTCTACATTACTTCTGGGATGAACCATTTCTATTTAAGCAATGCAGAGACCAAATAATCCGAAGATGCATTCCAGAAGAAGAGCATCAAGATATCCTATGCCAATGCCACTCGTCACCATATGGAGGGCATTTTGGTGGAATGAGAACATCATCAAAAGTGCTTCAGTCCAGATTTTATTAGCCAATCCTGTTCAGAGACGCGCATGAATTCTATAAGTGATGTGATAAATGCCAACGAATAGGAAACATCTTGAAATGGAATGAGATGTCATGGCAAAACATTCTGGAAATCAAACTTTTTGATGTATGGGGAATAGATTTCATGGGATCTTTTCCAACATCATTAAGAGATACGTACATTCTCTTGACAGTGGATTACATATCAAAATGGGTTGAAGCCATTGCAATGCCTAAGAACGATTCCAAGATGGTGTTGAAGTTTACGCACAAACATATATTCACCTGCTTTGGAATACCACGAGCTATCATTAGCGATGAAGGCACACATTTTGACAATAAACTGATTGCCAAGGCATTGAAAAGATATGGAGTACGACATAGAATCGCTATGGCGTATCACCCTTAAACGAATGGACAAGCAGATCCTTGAGAAAATGGTCAACCCGAGTCGAAAAGATTGGTCACCGAAGCTAGATGAAGTACTATAGGCTTATCGCACAACATTCAAGACACCGCTGGGAGTGTCCCCATTCAAGCTGGTCTATGGGAAAGAATGTCATTTACCGGTTGAACTTGAACATAAAGCTTATTGGGCCATCAAAAAGATAAACATGGATGCTCAGCCTGCTAGAGAAAGAAGACTCTTGGAGCTGAATGAGATGGATGAATTTAGAGCACATGTATACGAGAATGCACGCCTTTACAAGGAGAAAACAAATCGATGTCATGACAGAAAAATATTGACGAGGCAATTTTATTCTGGACAACAAGTACTGCTCTACAATTCACGCGTTAAAAGTTATTTCCAGGCAAGCTAAAATCGAGATGGTCAGGACCATTCATTGTTCACCAAGTCCATGATAATGGAGCAATTGAAATCCAAAACCAAAACGATGGTTTTATCTTTAAGGTGAACGAGCAGAGACTCAAGGAGTACAAAAGAGCCCCAGTCATGCGTGACAAACCGACATCGTTGGTACAAGATGCCCAAGAGTTTGCTTTACTTAATTGAGCAAATATTCGTTGCCTAGGCAACGAAAATCTGAATTCTGTACATAAATAAGTTAAGTTATTTTCTGCTTTAATCTATTTTATTTTATTATTTTCTTCTTTCATATTGTAGGCAAGCAAGGAACACGTGGCAGCATGGGGAGTTGGAACATGCATGAAAGAAAAAGGACAAACTAGGGTAAAAGGTTTTGGTGACAGAGTAAAGGGGGAAAGATATCTTTTCTCCTCCTTTATGTCAAATCACATATTTCTCATTTAATGAGAAATCTTTTCCCCACCATGTAAAGACTAAAATACCCCGAAACCACCCATCACTTTCCAAGAAAAACTACCCACCCACCTCTTCTTTATCGTGTTTCCCTCTTTCTCCATAAACCAGAAATATTTTTCTTCTTTCTCTCAAAAATACCTCCACGTCGCCACCACTAAATTCAGCCAAGAAAAATGGTGAGATCAAGACCAACCCCAACCCCTAAACAGAGTTTCAAACATTTCCAAACAGACGAAGCAGAAGCACACTTCAAAACCATTCAGCAACGCCAAGTATATTTGGAAGATGGATTCGTTTTTCCAGCCGAGAGCGAGGAGCCGTTTGGACCCGAGGTGATGGACGTCAGAAAGAAGCATACATGGGAGAAGTTTGCTCGAAATCCTAAAATCGTAACACCAGCAATGGTGCGAGAGTTATATGCCCATCTCGAGGATCCCTCAAACCACACAGTATATGTTCGAGGAAAATTCATTCGTTTCTCCCCCTCTGCACTCAATAAATACTTTAAGTTGGGGAAAGTGGATGACTAGCACAAGAGATTTGTGGCCGAAGTAGATCAAGAAATGTATAGAGGAGTTCTATAGGATCTATGCTTTGGGTGGGCCAAGTTCAAAGGGAATGCCCCTACAAGGAAATGAGTAGATCACCGAGCCCTAAAATTACATGTGAAATTATGGAACGACTTTCTCAAAGGTAAGCTGATGATAACATCCCACAACACTACTGTCCTCGTCAAGCGACTGATGCTCTTGCACTCGATCATATATGGTAGGAAGATCAACGTGGGTGAAATCATCTTTGAGCAGATCCATGACTGTGCCAAACGGAACTGGGGTAACCTACTATTTCCAAGCATAAAATCCATTGAAATATCCATCCATAGTGCTTCTGGTATGGGTAATGGTGTGTAAAGTCCATGTGGCATGACTTTAGATTTGGCCTTCCTGCAAGTAATGCAACGCTCACATAACCTTTCCACATCTCATTTCATTTTGGGTCAATATAGGTGTTCTTGAAGTATAGCCAAAGTGTTTGTTATCCCAAACGTCCTATTAATCATCCTCCATGGGCTTCCTTAGTGAGTAATTCTCGTGTGGAACCTTGAGGGACACATAGTCTTCCTTTATTGAATAGAAAATCATCATGATTAAAGTATTTAACAATCATCCCTTTCTTACAAGCTTTGTAAATTTCTCCAAATTCAGAGTCGGAAACATATAAGTCTTTAATAAAGTAAAACCCAACAACTTATATTCTAAAGTGTTTAAAAGGACATACCTTCATGGCAATGCATTGGCAACTATATTCTCCTTACCTTTCTTGTACTTGATAACATATGGAAAGGTTTCAAGGAACTCTTCCCGTTTGGCATGCTTTTTGTTGAGTTTATACTGCCCCTAAATATATATTTAATGCCTCATGATCAGTATGAATAGTGAACTCCCTAGGCCAAAGGTAGTGTTGCCATGTTTCCATTTCCCTCACAATAGCATACATCTCCTTGTCGTAGGTAGGATAATTAAGCATAGCTCTACTTAATTTCTCACTAAAATAGGTTATAGGACGTCCACCTTGAGACAATACTGCTCCAATTCCTACACCTGATGCATCACATTCAATTTCAAAATTTAAATTAAAATCAGGTAAAGCAAGTACAAGGACATAAATTAAACAATCTTTAATACCATTAAAGGACTTCTCTTGATCTTCCCCCAAAAGAATTTAGAATTCTTCTTAATAAAACTTGTTAGTGGGGTGGCTATGGTGCTGAAGTTGGGGAGGAATCTCTGATAAAAACTTGCAAGTTCATGGAAGCTCCTAACTTGAGAAATGCTTTGTAATACCCTAAATATCGGGTCGATGACCATAATAAAAGAATTTGAAATTTGGGGGAATAAATTAAATAAATGGTAAAGTATAATAAATGATTTAGAAATTATGGTTAAGACCAATTAGTCAGAATGAAAGGGGCATTTTGGTCATTTAAAGGGAAATGAAATTAAAATTTATTTTAATTAGGGTATTTAAGAAGATGAAAAAGGGAAAGGTGAGAAATAAGCTAAGTCTTCTCCTTCTTTCCTGTGACCGTGCTCTCCCCATAGTCAAAGGTAATACTTCATCTAGCTAGTTTTTCCTTTCATTTTTGGTTTGGTCTTGAAACCTTAAGTGATGTGGAAGCTTAAGGAAGGGTTAAAGAGGATTAAAACTAAGAAATTGATGATTTACTTTAGATTAAAGAAAATGGGTTTTTGAGTGATATGTTGAAATATGAGTTTTTATTGAGGATTACAAGTATATTTGACTTGTCATATAAGTAAATAAGAGATTAGAAGCCTTGAATGTGATTAAAAACATGTATGAAAAAGTAGTGTGATTTTTAGTTTGGGATGTTCTTTGGAGATTTTAGATGTTATAAGAAACTAAATGGAGGAAAGTTAGTTGGGTTAAGTAATGATGGGTTTAATGGTATTATTGCAAGTAAAAACAAGAGATTTAAACGTAATTTGGGCAAAAATCGAACTGAAAAATGAAAAATCTGGGTAAGGGTACCGATACTAGAAGAACAATATCGATACTATTAGTTTAAAATTTGGGAAATAGGATGAACAATATTGATACTGATGCAATTAGTAATGATACTACTGTGGGTATCGATACTAAGAGGAAGCTATCGATATCATGGATTCCAGAATGCAAAAATGGTATCTATACTTAAAGGGAGTGTTTGTACCATAATATAGAAGTATCGATACTGTTAACTTCCTAAAAAAGGCTACTTTTAAGGCCTTTTTCACTTAAGTTATTATTTGTTTAAAAGCCCATTTTAGTCATTTTAGGATCATGTAGTTGCATATAGTTGCATTTGTGGTGGTATTATTGTTTTATTTCTTAATGGTGTTGTATAAGAGAAAGGTGAAGTTGTTTATGGTGTGCAGGGAATAGTAGACAAAAGGATTCTTTGGAAAGTAATGTCGCGGCATCACACGTTGCTGAAGCAGATTGAAATGCCTTAGCATTCTGGCGCAGAAAACGAAAAAAAGATACAGCAGGCTCTACACGTGAAATGATTGTTCTAACTGCCTGCCAAAGGACCACTGCCACCTGGAGGATAAGTTTCACGCATATGGTGTGATTCTAGGGGTATGAGGGGTATTTTACACCCAACAACCTCATCATTTATTCCTAGATATTTTTATTACAAATGACACCTCATTGGAGAGAGACAAGAGGGGCACATGCATACGCATCGAGCAGAAAAATCATAATTTTATTTTCCTTTTCCCTTCATCTTCCTTGGGTTTTCCTCCATTGATAAAGCTCCAAGGAGTGGCAAGATAGGCGTCCAAGAGGAGCTAACGAGCTAAGGTGGTTTGTGGTGGCTGAGGAGACCTCCGGTGGCGCGCGTCGAAGACTTCTTCTCGCTTCTCTTTTGCTGTTATTTTCATATTATGTTTGGGTTATTGGAATGAATATTTTAAGGCTTGTTCTTTGGATATTTCGAACCCCACCATGAACTAACTTATTTGATGGTGGTTGGTTTAATGGTTGTTTAAACTTTATTTTAATGGTATATTTATGTTTATCTTGGTTATTTGCTTCCTTTGCTTATGAATACTTCACCATGTAAGCTTATCAGAGGCATGAGAGTGTCCATTTCTTAGATCGAGGTTAGGTGTTTGAGAGAAACCTAAGCTAAAAATACTTGTAGTATTCGAGAGAAACACAAGACAAGATCCTCATAAGTAATGGGCTATAGTATTTTCAAGGGCCTTTGAACTGACCTAGGAATATTGTATCCTAATCCCTTAGTACTCGAGAGAGACTAGGATTTGAAATGAAAAGAAATTTAATTTCAAGTGGGAGACAAGGTATTTCTGAAGATATCGCCTTAGAATGAAGTATTGAGGTTTGGGTGCAAAGGAAAGCTGAGTCTAATATTCATTGGACCTTATGAGATTTTGAAAAGGGTCGGACCAGTAGCATATCAATTAGCTTTGCCTTCTGATATAGATAATATCCATAATTCTTTTCATGTGTCGATGCTCAGAAGGTACCGATCAGATCCATCCCATATTATCACACCAAAGGAAATAGAAATCCAACCATATCTGACTTACGAGGAAGAACCAGTGCGGATCTTGGCTTGAGAAAGCAAAGAACTGTGTAAAAAGAAGATTCTTCTAGTTAAAGTACTTTGGCAAAACCATAAGGTAGAAGAAGTTATTTGGGAAAGATGGGAGGACATGAGGAAATATTTCCACACTTTTTCGTATAAAGTATTTCTTAAAATTTGAAGATGAATTTTCTTACCGGAGAGAATTGTAATACCCGAAATATCGTGTTGGTGACCATAAATATTAGAGAGTATACTAACATTGGTATGGTATGTGCACTTAATGGATGCTTGTGTAGATCATAACCAAACTCCTGAGTCAAGCAAGAAAAAGGGCAAAGATAAAGTTGTCGAATAGTCAGGCATCATTACAGCATACTAGCGAGGCTTATCAGGTGAGTGCATTTATTGTACTGTTATGAAAGGTAGAAGACTTGCGGTGAGTCAACCTCAAATGTTTTTTTAAATGTATGTTTTACAATATTTTTGTATTATTTTTCATAACGTGTATGAGAATGATAATATGAATAAGTTTTAGAGTATGAACTGCTCACAAATAAAAGTTAAATGCATAACAATGCATTTCGGCATAAAAAGTGCCACTAATGAAAGTTAATTGCATAACCGTGCATTTCGGCATAAAAGGTGCCACTAATGAAAGTTAAATGCATAATAGTGAATTTTCAGCATAAAAGGTGTCACTCATGGTATTCATAAAAGGTGAATGACCATTTCAGCACTTCGGTGCAGTACATGTACCTTAAATTCTCATTTGACATACATTGGGCAAAATAAAGGATAATTGGGAAAAATATATATATAAAAAGATAGGTATGATGGGCATACTAAGAATAGTTTCGTGGACTATAGGAAAGAAACTTGGTTTAATTGAAATGGTTTTAAATGATTCTCATGAAATATACAAATTATTTCGGATATTGATAAACGTGATATACTTGTGTATGAATTGTAGTTTCCTTTACATTATTATGTCTCACTAAGTAAATACTTAGCGTGGGTTGATTTCACGCGTAGGTAAAAGCAAAGACTAGCAGAGTAAAGAGTGTTGCAGAGATCATCAATCCAAGGTTGACTCATCAATAACTGTAGGACAATTATGTCTCTTTTTGATAATTAGATGGCATTTATCTAAACTTAAGAAAATGATCTGGAATATATTGAAGTTACAATTTTTGTAATATGTTCCAAAGAATGATTTATTATTGTACTAAAATGTTTTGTTTTATTTTCGAAACAAAATTTTATGGGTTTTACAAATAAGTAAATATTTTTAAAAGTCATGTGACACCTATGACTTGTGTACAGAAACGTATATGGGAAATTGGTGTTACATGCTTGTTGATCGTGGCCACTCTTCAATAGCTTTAACCTTATCTTTGTCAACCTCCAAGCCTTCACAACTCACAATGAAACCTAGGGAAACAACCCTGTTATTACATAATGTACATTTTTTATAAATTATCAAACATTTTTTCCTTCCTCAAAACATGTAAAACTTGCATCAAATGTTGAACATGTTCTTCCATGGTTTTACTATATATTAGAATGTCATCAAAGTAAACCACATGAAAACTTACCCAAGAATGGCCTAAGAACATGATTCATTAACCTCATAAATGTGCTTGGTGCATTGGTTAAGCCAAAAAGCATAACCAACCACTCATAAAGGAATTGCTTCGTTTTGAATGTTGTTTTCCATTCATCACCTTCCTGCATTCGTATTTGGTGGTAACCACTCTTAAGATCAATATTGGTAAAGAGGTTAGAACCACTGAGCTCAACAATCCACACACATGCGCCAGGTTCCATCCTTTTTTGGCACAAGTAGAACCGACATGGCACATGGGCTAAGGCTTTCCCTAACGTAGCCTTTTGCCATCAACTCAAATACTTTTCTTTGCAATTCCTTACTTTCTTTGGGGTTGCTTCAGTAAGATGGTCGGTTAGGAATGACGGCTCCAGGAACAAAGTCTATTTGATGTTCTATGCCACGAATAGGTGACAGCCCACTTGGTATTTCTTCCGGAAATAGGTCATAAAACTCCTGCAATAAAGACATAACAAAAGCAGAAAAAATTTGATCAATGTAGTTAGTGTTTAAAAAAATTTCCTTGTACATGAGCACAGGTGCTTCCTTTGCCGTCATTAAATACTTTTTCAACTCCCTCTCTGTTTAGAAAGAATGATGATTTTCCTTCCCTCATTTTGATCACACTCGTTTACTTTTTCCTCCATTTTGGTCTCTCTCTCTTTGAATCTTTTAAATTTTCCTCTCAACTGAATTTGGTCTTCATGTATTTGCTTTGGTGAAAGTGGAGCTAAAGTAATCTTCCTTGCCCCATGGGTGAATGGCTTTGGTGAAAGTGGAGCTAAAGTAATCTTCTTTTCCCCATGGGTGAATGTATACAGTTTGGTATACCCGTCATGGATCACCCACCTATCAAATTGCCAAGGCCTTCCAAGTAGTAAATGGCTTGCGTGCATTGGAACGTCATCACATAACACCTTGTATTTGCACTTCCCAATGGAGAAAGCAATTCAAACTTGCTTGGTCACCTGGAGTTCTCCTTCATCATTGAGCTATTACAGTTTATAAGGTTGTTGATGCTTTGTTGTTACCAAGCCAAGTGTATCTACCATTAAGGTACTAGCAACATTAGAGCAACTATCTCCATCAATAATAACAAAGCATACATTTTCTCCAACGTGGCAGCGAGTATGGAAGATATTTTCACATTGTTGATCTCCTCCATTGGATTGCGCACATTTAGGCTCATTTTGACAAAAAAAACCTCTCCTTCCACGACATGCTCTAAGTGTTCTTCATCAATGGTAGCATCTTAATTCTCTTTTTGTTCTGATTCAACTTCTTTGTCACCTCGAAGAAGCATGGTGTTGCAATTTGGACATTGGCTTGTAATGTGTCCATGCCCCAAACACTTAAAACATTGTATGTTATGGGAACGATTTAGAGTGGCAGTAGTCTTACCCTTGTTGGTTTCGACAACGAGCTTACTTCCTTTGGGTGGTCCTCCTCTTTCGTGAGATGGCAATGGAGGAGTCTTCTTGTATGAACATTACCCCCATTTTGATGTTACACTCCCATAAGATCGTGTGGAACCCTTCCTTTTGAGTTGTTTTTTCACCTTCATGGCCATATGCACCATGTCTTCCATCTCCACATAATGTTGCAACTCAACCACATTTGCAATATTCGGATTAAGTCATGCTATGAATCTTTCCATTGTATCTTCTTGATCCTCATCAATGTTGGCTCGAATCATGGCCACCTCTATCTCTTTGTGATAATCTTCAACACTTAGGTTACCTTGTGAAAGGTTTTGAAGACGGTTGAATAACTCCCGATAGTAGTGGCTTGGAATGAATCGCCTTCACAACACTTGTTTCATTTCATCCCATGTAGTGATAGGATGTTCTCCATTATGTATTCTACTTGATGTTAATTGACCCCACCATATTAGTGTATAATCCGTAAACTCAAGGGCAGTGAGTTTTACCTTCTTGAGGTCGGAATAATCATGGCACCCGAAGATGTGCTCTATCTTCTTTTCCCATGCTAGGTAAGCCTCGGGATCCGTCTTAGCACTTTTTAAATTAGATTTAAAAATGCTTATAATAATAATAATAATTTTTATTGCATTCTTTGCTTTTAGTTAGGGGGAGATTATGATTCTTAGTGAAAATTAATTTTATGTTCAAATGTAGTTTAAGGATAAAATTGATTGAGTGAACATGATTATTTTTCAATATATGAGTTGACAATACCACTAGAGCAAATTAATTTAACATTTTGAGTGTTTAAAATCATATTTTTAGCATTTTGGTGCAGGAGGAATCGATACCCCCTTGAAGGGGAACCGATTCCCCCTTTGAAGGGGAACTGATTCCCACTGGAGGGAATCGATACCCACCACGAGGTTTGTTATTTTTAACGCCCAAACTGCACATTCTCTCAAACCCTCTCTTTTCTTCTTTACCGCCGTTCACTCTCTCCATCTCCCTAAATCTCTACTTTAATTTAAAACATCAATTTCTAGTCGGAATCACTTCATATTTCATCTCCTAAACCTGCTAGAATTATTAAAATCATGCAAACTTCATCCAATCTCACTCAAATTCGAAAATATTCAAGGTATTTTTCTAAAACTTCTATTTTATAAATGTTTTATTTTAGGACTAGTTTTAATTAGTTCTAGGTTGAAAATTATATCGGGCATTGATTGTCTAGTGTTTAGAAACTAGATTTTACAACAAATTTCATAAAAAACGAACAACATTTCAAAGTTTTCTGAGAATTTCAAAATAAAATAGAAAAATTATTTTCAAAAATTAATGATGTTTTTATTTAATTATGTTGTCTTTCATGAAAACTATACATATTAAGACTTTCAAACTTTATTTTTCAATAGTTTTTCAAAACTTTTCCCATTAGGATTGGTTTTAGAGAACTTTGAAATATTGAGGACTCATTTGAGTTTTGGGATTGATATTTGTTACATACATGTGCTTAAAATTGCAGGTTACTCTTTCCATTCCGATTATCTTACATTATGTCTCATAAACATTCTAGACCTTCCTCTAGTCGATCAAACCAACCTCCTAACTCACCTCCAAATACTCCTCCTATCCAATAAATTCCTAATACTAATCCCGATGATCCAAATATGACCATTCGTAATTTGTGCTTCAATGAACCCGGTCGTAGACAAAATCTTTTCTTTAGGTATTCTCAATACTTTGAGTCTTACAAAATCCAGGAAGAATGAATCCCATCTCTTCAATCCATGTTAGACATCAATTTTCGACATCTTCCTACCCTACAAGAGTGGAAATTTAATAAACTCTTCGAACTTTAACCAATAGTTTATCATTAACTTGTTCGTATCTTCTACTCTAATGCCGTTTGCATTCAAAAACCGGGCTAAAACCGCAACCATAGGAATATGATCCTATCTTCTAGGATAATTCTTTTACATTGACCCAGATTACATAGGCAACACATTAGGATTAAATAATGCAGGCTTAGACAATGAAAAAAATGGTAGGTTATCAATATAAACGAAGGGATATTGCGAGTATTTTAGATCTCCATGACCGTTTTCTTCATCTTATGATCTCTTGGTGGTTTCGACCATCCGGAATCAGATACTACACTCTTCAAGCCTTGGATCTCTTTTGGCTACATTGCATCCAAAATAATCTTAAAATAAACCTACCTCAGATTATCTTTGCCGAAATTGTTGAAACTATAAACCTTGTTCCTAACAAGAAACTCTGTTCATCTCTAGTTTATAGTTGCATTATGAGTAATCTGTTTTCAAAATCCGAGCTTAGGGTTGGCCTTGATGTGGCTTTTCCACTTAAAAATCAAATCAATCTCTTTTCTTTAACTAAATCGGGATGGAAGGTCAACGAAGAAACGGGTCTATGGGTTTGTACCAGTGAGCAACCTCCGGAAGCTGACGAAGCCGACGATGAGCCGGAGCAGCACGAGTAGCAAGCATAGTAAGAAGATCAAGTGCCTCCATACTTCCGATCATTTATAGAGAATCTTGATATGAGGTTTGCATCCATCGAATCACATCTGACTGCTACCAACGAAATGATGAATCATAATTTCGAAACTTTGGACGAGAGGGTCGATGCACTTTCACGTGATGTGGCCAACATTTGGACACACTTATCTCCTCCTAATCCACCGATGGACGATTAGGCCCTGCTTTCTTGCTTAGCTTCGACCTTATTGTTTTCAACATTTTTGAATGCTTTTGGATTGTTTTACTTTGGTTGTTAGATGTTTGAATTTGTTTTATATTGTTTTTGGATGATTTGAACTTATCTATATATGTGGATTTGCTTAAATTTTATTTTTGTACATCATTTACATCATTTTAGATATATGACCAATTTTACCATTTCACTTTCGTTTATGAATATTGATTACGAAACTAATGGCTAATATCTTCTCTTGATTGTGATATTAGCATCTTAAGCTTTAAATTTTTAAATATCAATTGGCTAAAGTTTTCAAAACCCTGTTTAAAAATGTTTTAGAGTCTTTTTGATTTAACAAAAAGGGGGAGAAGTGTTAAAGTAAGGGGGAGTTTCTAAAGAGTTTCAAAACTTGGTTTCAAAATTTATTTTCAATTAGAAAATCTTAAAATTACTAAAATGTTTTGTTATATCAAAAAGGGGGAGATTGTTGAAAACATTTTGATGTTTTGATATAACAAATTAAGTTAAATGAATTTTAAGATTTTACAAAAGATTTTCTAAGTATATTCGATATAATTATTCGAATATCAAAAATTACTCAAAGTCTTTCAAAGTTCATTTTAATCCTTACTAAATTGTAAAAATATGTTAAATAAATTTACAAAGTATTTCGAGCCTTAATCGATTCAAAAATCATTTCTTAATTAAAATCAAACCAAAATGGGCAGATTGCCCAAGGGGAACCGATTCCCCCCCAAGGGGGTACCGATTCCCCCTGAATGGTTTGGCTCCGAGAAATAACAGAATGCTCGAAGGGAACCGATTCCCCCCCAAGGAGGTACAGATTCCCCCTAAGGAGGTACTGATTCCCCCTATTCAACGGTCAAAATATTTGAATTTTACACTGCAGGAACTGATTCCCTATGAGGAGGTACCGATTCCCCCACGCTCCAAGCAGTTTTATTAATTATTTTCACACTTAAACGGCTCCATTGACTCCACTAATCATCGCCAACGTTCAGAATCTATTGAAGGAGTATTTAAACAAGATTAGAAGCCATTAATCAACAACAAGAAACAACAATCAACAAGAATCAAGAGAGAATCAAAGAGAAAGCATCAAACCTCAAGTTTGAGCATTTTCAAGCCTATTTCATTCAATATTCATTTTTTCTTTCAAGAACACTTATTGTGCTCAATTGTATTATTGATGTATGGTACTTGTACCTTTTCAAATGATTGTGGATCTAGGAAGGAAGCAAAACAACCTGCAAAGTGAATGGCTCAAAATAGAATGGTTAAGGGTGGTAGACGTAGGGGTGAAATGGTAGGCTATTTAAACAATGAGTAATGGAAGCGGAAGATAGTTGATAAGGCTATGGTTATGGAGATGAAATAATGGGATGGTTGTGAGGATAGTATCTTGAAGAAATCTCAAAGAAGAACCAATGCTATAGAGAGCAGAGACCCAATCTTTATATTGCTTCTTCAAGGGGTGGTATTAAGTACTTTGACCCACTAGTTATATGAACTAGGAACCAGAAGTATCAAGATGAAAGAAAAGGGGTTGACGCCACAAGTATAAAATACTTGATAAGTCGATAAAAAGTCACCAGGACTTAAGAAGAGAATAATCTCACTTTAATTGAATAAAAGGTGTGTTACAAATGATGGAATGTTTTCCTATTTATAGGAAATGGAGAGACATGGCCGAATAAATACAAGATGATTTGGCCAGCCTATGTATCTCCCTATAAAGACATAATTTAAATGCTAAAAGAGAGGATGGTTCGGCCCTAGATGGAGGGAAATAATCCTTGGCCGAATAGTTCTTGTGTCTCCTCAAGTTGGCGCCAATTTGGATGGGAGATGATGCTTGGCCGAATAGGTAGAGGGCTCTTCATCTTGGCGCCTAAATGAGTTCACATGCAAGGCACATGGGGCTGGTCATATGCACGGCACATGGATGTTCTAGGAAGCCTTGTGGTGCACCCATGTGCATTGGATGATGGCTGGTCATGTGCTTCTTCTTAGGCGTGCATGTGTCTCCTCCAAGCTAACTTGAGTGTTGAGCTAGCTAGCAAGCATGGGGCTGTTTGTGAATGATCTTCCTAGCCGAGTCCTTTTGAGCTCCATAACAGCATGTTCAGCTACATTCAGCTACCTTTGTCATCACTTTTAGCAACTCAGCTTCAAATAGTCCAACTAGCTAAGTTTAGCTAGCCTGAAGTTTCTCCAGCTGAATCGAGCTTCCCTTAGCATTTCATGAGCTGCCTTGTACTTTGTGAGCTGTTTGTGAGCTATGTATGACGTCCAAATCATTCACCAAGCTACCTCAACGTGCATCACACTCCATTGTACCTATATGTGCAAGGAAACAAGGTAAGTTCATGGTATTGAGCTAAAACGAGCTAAATACCTTGCTGTTATGTTTGTTTATGGTAATGTGAGCTAAGTATGATGGTCATGAGCTAAGTACATCATCTCCTAATATGTGTAAGTTAATGTATAAAGCCTAAGAGTTAATATGAATGCAAAATAACTAATGAAATGCATTATAAGTATGTTGCCTTGATGTATATATAATAATCATGCTTAATATGATAATAAAACTATCCTAACATGCTTAACATATTAAAATAACAATGTGTAATATGAATTCATACTAAGTTACTTAACTAATATTTCTTATCATAAAATGTATTATAATAGCATATATATTATAAAGCTAATAATAAGTAAATTCAATATAAAGATGTTCAAAAGTACTCCCTTTGTAGATGAAAACGTGATGATATCAATTATTCTTCAGTGTTCTTTCTTTGTTCTAGAATTGTGCAAACATCTTGCCTTGTGAGGATTTTCTTGTAAGTTTGCAAATTTTGTATTGTTCTCTTTGGGAGAGAGTGTTCTCAAGAAATTGGGGTATAATTCTTGAGGGATTTGTAAGGTTACTCTTTGTCCTCAAAAGAAAGACAAATTAGTGAATTTGTGGAAAATCCTTAGTGTGGATAGCTAAGGTAGTAGACACAGACTTTGGTTGAGAAAGTCGAACCACTCTAAATCGATGTGCAAATATTTTCAATTTTCTACAAGAGCTTCCACCGAACTTTTTTATTGCCAATTCACCCCCTCTTGGCCTATTCCTTCGATCGATTAACTCAACAATTTTAAAAATAGATTTACTCATTCTTCAAAAATTCATAGAAATAAAAGGATCGTAACTTAAATTTTAAATTCAAATTTGTTAAACTCCACCATTTTAGAAAACATATAATCAAGGGTACCAATTCTGGACGCTGTGGGGGTGCTTGTCATTCCCCACGTGTAACCGACTCTTGAATCCTTAAAAATAGATCTTGGTACACACAGACCAATTTTTATCTTTTAAATGGTTTTTCTAAAATTCGTTAAAAAGATTTTTTTTAAGTATTCGACTTACCTAACCCAAAGGTAGATGGCGACTCTAATTCAAATTAAATCAAATTAATCAAAAATCTCAATTATCCCAAAGTAAAATCATAATTGTTTTAAATTTGATTTTAGTTAAAAAAGGTTAAGACACTTTGCATATAAGTATCGATATTGTAACGTTCGATCTTGTCGACATCGTTTTTTGCTCGGGCGGGGAAATGACCGATATCGACTTAGGGGCTTTCTCTTTTAAAAGAATTTATCGAAATATGAAGAGTCACACCCAATCATTTAAGGTGCGATTGAGACACCATAAAAACTAGGTGATTTTAATAAAACATTTTTTTATCAAAATATCGAGTTTTGGGGGTTTGTAAAAATCCAAAAATCAGGATCGGGAGTCGGTTACGCGTGGGGAAGGATTAACACCCCCACAAGCACCCAAAAATTGGTACCTAGTTGATTACCCATATTTAAAATCATAAATTTTGAGTTCGATCTTTATTTAATTTAAAAAATCATTACGGATGCAAAAAGTTGAAAAGGATATTCATTTATTAAGACCGATAGCTTTCACCCCCAAACGTAAATGTGGGAGATTAGCTATTATGTCTAATAATCGAACATTGCCTCGGTTTTAGAAAACATGATGCGGTTTTGAAAATGATGTCGACTTATTTAGGGAATCACCAGTAGTCACCTCCTGAGCATGATAACGGGAGATATACTATTAATTCCTTAATAAGTGAACAGTGCCTTAGATTTATAAAAACAATGTGATCAAGCAAAATTTTATTTGTCCTAATTATAGTAAAAATGAATTAAGGCTTTTTCTAACTTACGGTGACAAAATATGAAAATTAAAGAACCTAGGGGCTTAAATCTAAAAACGTAGGCTCTAATATTAATCCTATTTGATTTTAATTGATTATTGAGTCGAATAACCTAAATGGTGCCTCGAGCTTTTAAGCGAGAGCCACTTCGAATTGTCCCCTAAATTAAGAGACTAATTTGAAATCTAAGTTAAAATGGAGGCTTTGTTTAACCTATTTAATTACGTCAATATTAAGAGTCTTCTAGGGACTAAAAAGGTTAAGGTATAAAGTACCGAGTTCTAAAAGACTTAAAAGAATAAAAAGCTAAAACGATAACTTCTAAAGTTAGGGGGCTAACCTAATTTTTATCTAAATTATTAAATCTAATAACTTTTTAGAAAATATTAATTATTAATTAATTTCATAATTAAACAATAGATTCGAGTAATCGGGCGTATAAAGCAAAAACTCAACTCCAATTGTTCCCTAATTAAACTAGAGTGTCGTCCTAATTTCAAAATTTAATTTGAATTTTAAAATAATTTAAAACTTAATCTAAGAAATAAAGCTATAATATATCGAAATAATTAATAAACTTAATTAAAATAATTAAAACAAGAAGTAAATAATAAAATATAAAAAAGTAAAATAAATAACATAAAATAAAATAAGTACAAGGACCTAATAGCATAAATATAAAATTACCAAGCTAAAAAGAAAAAATTGAACATGCAATATGGGCTAAATTAAAACGACACAAAATGTAAGGGATAAATAGAAATAAAACAAAATAAAATGACTAAAATACAAGAAAAATAAAAGTTAGTAACTAAATCAGAAATAAATAGTGACCAAAATGCAAAAATTAAAATAACAGTAGCTAAATCAGAAACTAACAATGACTAAAATGTAAAAATTAAAATAACAGTACTAAATCAGAAACTAACAGTGACTAAATTAAAATAAAAAAATATAATAATAAAATTATAATAAATTAGAAACGAAAGGTCTAGTGACTAAAATATAAAAAAGGTAAAGTTTAGGGGATAAAAACAGTTAATTTACCAAAAAATTAAAACATGCATAGAAAAAAAGGTAAAATAACAATTTTGGTCCATAAAGGGACCAAAATATAAAAACACGGTAATTTCAAGGGATTAAAATTGCAAATAACCCATAAATTATCATATATATAAGCCTACAATGTTATTTCATTCAATTCTGACAAAAACAGAAAGAAAAAAACAAAAAAAGTTTCAGATTCTCTCCCCTTCCCCGGCCGGCAGTAGGCCGGCCATCGTCAGCCTGCTCCGGAAATAGCCTGTTGGCTGGAAACACCAAAACGGCCCCAAAAGCTCAAAATTCGATCGAAACCGTTCGGCTACCTGGACTCCGGCAACGCTCCGATCAAGGTGCGACCACTCCACTTTTCCTTATTTTTTTGTATTATTTTGGCTGTAAAATAGTTGGGTTGTTGATGTTGTTGGGTTTTATTCGAAAAATAACTCTATTTTATTTTATATTTGAAACATGCAAGAGTTTAGTTCTTTTAGAAAATTATTGTAGGTATATTTTTACGAAAACAGAAGTGACCTGGTGTTATTCGAAAAATGAAAAGGAAAAGAAATTTAATCTACTGAGTTTCGAAACTTAATCAGAGCAAGAACAAATACGAAAAATAATTAAAAATAAAAGAAAAATGAAAAAAACCTTCGGTGCAGTTTATTGCTTTGAATGATATTACATTGTGTTTTTTTTACGATATTCTACCAGAAATTTTGGTGATTTTGCATTCGGGTTTTATACCCATTTACAATGAAATCTTGATAATTGTTATTTTTGTCTTCTTTTCTTTGTTTCAGACGCAGGGTAGCGTGGTTCTCGGTGGAGAGTTCGGTGTGCTTGGATGATTTTGCCGAGACAAGTGCAAAGGACGGTGGTGTCTGATTGGGGGAACAAATGGTGGATACTGATTGGATATTGGGTTGGCTGTAATTGATTGGGGGGTTTGAGTGGCTTGGTTTGGGCTGGTTCAGGTCTTGGCTTGGGTTTAGGGCTTGGTTGTAAAATGGGTTTGGTTATTGGTTTTAAGTTAGGTTATATTTTTGGGTTTGGTTTATTTTAGGTTTTAAGGTTTAAAAATGGTACTTACAGTTGCCCCTCTTTCCTCATTGCTATGAAACGAGAATAAAGCAAAGATAAAAGCACCATTTTTCATCGTGGTCTCTTCTTATCATGCACTCTTCACTGGGAATGTCAATTCATCTCTTTCTTTATGTCGAATTATTGAGTCCTTGCTGTAAATGATGTTATCTTGCTTTGTTCTCTTGGATGAGTCTCCATCTTTAGTTCTTTAAGCTATGGGTTCTTCTCATCATGATCTTTCTATTAAAAATGTTGATCCCTCAAATGATGTGTTACTGATTCGAAGTGTTGTGAAAAAGGTTAAACAAGCTCTTCATTATGAATTCTCTACTAGCGATGTTGGTCTCTCGAGTGAGGTATTACTGATTCAACTCCATATGTGATGAATCAAGTACCAGAAATGTTGAAAATATCCTGCCCGAAGGTCTTATGGATGGCCCGAAGGTTTTATCATCTTGCTCAAAAGTCTTATAAATGGCCCGAAGGACTTACACATCATGCTCGAAAGACATATTGATGGCCCAAAGGACTTACTCATCAAGAAACCCTTGAAAATCAAGCTTAGTTTCTTATTTGTCATCAAGGAACTCCTACATATCACGTTGGTTCCTCGAGTGAGGTGTTGCTGATTCAACTCCATATATGATGAATCCAGTATTGGAAATGTTGAAAACACCTGTCCAAATATCTTATGGATGACCAGAATGACTTATCATCTTGCTCAAAAGACTTATAGATGACCCGAAGGATTTAAGCATCATGCTCGAAAGACTTACTGATGGCCCGAAGGACTTACTCATCAAGAAACCCTTGAAAATCATAGTTTCTTATTTGTCATCAAGGAACCCCTACATATCACGTTGGTCCCTCGAGCTTAGTTTCTTATAAAAATTCATTGAAAATCTTCATCAAGGAACCCCTACATATCACGTTGGTCCCTTGAACTTAGTTTCTTATAAAAATTCATTGAAAATCATCATAAAAAACCCCCTGAAAATCAGGCTTAGTTTCTTAGTTGTCATCAAGGAACCCCTACATATCACGTTGGTCTCTCGAGCTTATGTTCTTATAAAACTTCATTGAAAATCGTCATCAAGAAACCCCTAAAAATCAGGCTTAGTTTCTTTAAAACAATCTTTTGAAAATATCATGTTGTTTGGGTAACGTGCCCCCACATCAAAGTAATGATTCTTCTTAGATTGGGCTCCTCAATTCTTGAGGTTTTATCAATCGGAATATATTTCCCTTCATTCAAGGCTTGAATCCTGTCTTTTTCTTCTCTTCTTCTCTTGAAAAAACTATAAAGATATGCTTTGATGCATGTGAATGCAATAGATATGTATATAAATATAATGCATGACTTTCTTATATACGGAAATGTTTATCAGTAACCCTCTTTTGACTTCCAAATAAAGATCTCAGTTTTCCTCCACTTGATCACTCTTGTATGGAGTCTACCCCCAACATCAGCATGGTTAAACTAATCATCCAGAACAATCATCTTCCTCTCTTCTTTTGTCTTTTGTTTTACTTTTTCAATATGATTCAGAAGAAGTGCTTCATCATTTGAATTCTTCTTACGATCAGGTAGATGACTGGGCACCTTATACGTCTTTGACCTGACCTTTCAATCAGAATTGTTTCTCGAGAGTCCTTTGCCAACTAAAACATGAATGGTTTAATTCAATGTGAGCTCTTTTTCTCTTCATTCTGCCATTAGCACTCCAAGCGACGGGTGTCATTCATCGTGTCTGTTTGATTCAAATCTTGTTATCTTAACGCCATCTGGCTTTGGTAATGCCCTACTGTGGGTATTCATGGCTCTCTTTCTGCCAAAATTTTGATCTCTAATGGTTTCACTCTTATGTTGCTCATCGGCAATGTTAACAAATAGCTTGAAGGCTTCTCTTCATGATGCCAAACCATATGAACACTTAAAAAGTGATCAAAACTGTATTTCATTCTTGCTATGAGCTGGGATATGTTCCGTCTTCAACTAAGGAGATCATCTTCTTATGACAACGTCACAATGAAGTGTTAGAGGTCCTGTCCTCTAGTCTTTATGATCTATCAGATTATCTGCTTTTAAGAAATGCTTCATTATTTCGGCATCGTTTGTTCTTCTCCAACTGAGGCAGAATGAGCCTCACCACCTTCCAGGACATTTTCCACTTAAGATTGTCCTGTTTGAATTTTTTTTCTTTTTTCTTTTAGAAATATGAAAAAATGTTGAATAAAATTCAATAGTGTTGTCATTTTATTTTGGCTCATAATCAAAGAAAATTGTAAAAAAAGAGTTCATTGAATATCAAATAAGTCAAATTTTCTTTTAATTATTCAAAAATTTTATACATTTGAAAAGTGTACAGATTAAAGTTGATATAAGGCTTAGGCTGACTTGGGAAGGTAATGTGTTTTGGATTAATCTGGGGAGGTAATGTAGTTCAGGATGGCTTCTTGCGTCCTTGATTCTGGCGTTTTATTGATATGATGTAGCAGCCGTCATGCTTCTCTTCTGGAAATGTTTACAAGTTCTCAGCCCTCACGGGAGTCTTTTGACTGTGCAATGCTTTATCAAGAGATGTATATAATCGTCATTGTGTACAGTGGTTGACAATCTTCGTGTTCGAGTCACCTTTTCTGGTTTTCAACTTGATGCTCGTATGGCTTCGAAACGTCATATAAAATTTTACATCTTGAACCCTCATTTTATTATTTTTCTCTATCATGCATTAAAAATTTTAGAAAAAAATTTTACAAATAAAATTAACCCTGAGGGGCAGAATAAATATGAAGATAGCCACTCCACTAAGAAATCCATGTATGATTAGAAGGTACTTTTCAGGCACTAACGTAGGATAGGGCTCGCGGTTATGAAAGAAATAGATAAATAGGCCCAAACAAGTGTTTAAGGGTTCATGAACCAATGATTTATTCGTTATGATGTCTTCAATCTTGTCTTGCTCGATTCGAATATGCTTGTGCGCCTTTTATTCTCTCCTTATTTTCCCTTGGTGTTTCATGATCTTCGGGTGAATTGATTTGAACCGCTCGTCTTGAAGTGTTTGATCGGTTTTCTTTCTTCTTTCTTTCTTCTCTTTTCTCCCTTTTTTCTGTTTTTCTATTTTTTCTGTTTTTTTCTTTTTCTTTCTTTCTTTTCTATCTTTTTTTCTTTTCTATTTTTGCTATATCTTTCCTTCTTTCTCTCTGTATTATCAACTTGATTTGATCTTTGAGCACTTTGTATTTGGTCTGCATCACGGCATCCTGTTATTTCTCACTTTATTTCATCATGACTTGCTTTTGTAGGGGAAATCTGGATTGATGATCTTCACTCATGCGAGCAGATGTCCTTCTCTTTTGCCCCCAGTGTTGAGGGTGATCCTTGGTTAGGGTTGAATTAGAAGAAAAATACTATAGGCTTAAAAGGGGATAACAATGGATATATATATACATATATTTAAAGGGATAAATGAAACAAAGTCGTTCATCATCTCATACATGGTAGTCTTTGTAAAAGAGGTATCCCTAGGGGGGACGAGTATTTAAAATTAACCTTATTTACATGAAAACAATGAAATCAATGCAAGATAGAATTATTTGAATGATTCCCTTTATTTTTTTCTTCCATTTGCTCATAGTTTGTCCCAATTATTCAAATTCTCTTGCAAAAACTTGATCTGCAACACTCTATCTTGTCTTTCTTGCAGGAAAGGTCCTTGTCATGCCCCCAGGATTTATTAAGGTTGGGAAATGAATGTTGGTTCCGTGTCTAGGAAGAGAAATGTGTGGCTTTAAAGTCGTAATTTTGAAAAAGGTAATGTTATGGAAAGGTTATTTCTATCTGGGAAGGTAAAAGTTTGGATTTTGGTGCCTCGGGGAATAAGGGCATGACTTTATTGTTTCAAAGGGAGGTGATGTCAAAGTTTGGTCTTTTAGGAGTATAAGTGTGTTATTTTGGGTAAGGAACCCAACAATGGTTATTTTGGCTTTGGATAGGGTATGGAAGGTCTAATATTACCCATTGTCAATGGTCTATAATTAATAAAGTAGTAAAAGAACCTTATTCATTCGATATTCAAAGAATTACAAGATTAAAACTTGATTTATTTCTCATACCCTTGGAAAATGAAATAAGTTAATCAATAAAATATTTATTGAGAAAACAAAGAAAGAACAAAAACACGTTCAAAAAGGATAAAGCCAGTGCCAAAAGGCTTCACGATGGGTGGAAAATTTTCTTTTTAATTGGCCCCAGAATGTCTCATTACGAGTTAAAGGTCAATACTCTGGCTCAAACAAAATCTGGGCCTTGCTTCTTAGTTCCCCTCGGATCTCGATGACGTGCTTCGAACTTTAGATAGTGCTAACATCATGTCTATAGCTCTTAATCCTTTTTGGTACAAATGGGGTGACTTCTTCTTACCTCAAAAATTTTATCTCAAGACTCTCCGCAAGTTACTCCCCGGATCTGTGATTAATGCATGTTGAGACGCAACATACCATGTACTGTACAATGTATATATACTAATGAAAATGCACATGCAAATGCAAAGATGCAAAAATTAGAGTGTAAAATACGAGATGCAAATGCAACAAGGAATTGATCCCAAAAGTAACTGTTCCTTGAACAATTTTTGAAAAACCGATAATGTCTTGGTACAATGGGGAAGTGAAAATATGGTCCGTCTGTAAGTTGTCCCGCTCCTGCGAGTATTTGTATAATGCATCATCTTCAAAGTTTTAACTTTATCTCCTACTTTCAAAATTTTTTGTCGAGCTAGATCGCGACGTTCAATCATTGGTTTTGACGTCGAATCTTCTTGAGTCCATCTTGTTATCTCAGTAGGTAAATGTATGGCTTGCCTGCTTAGTAGGTAGGCTCTCTATTGGCACTTCTCGATCTACGTAGAGCACCTTCGAAATTCTTTCGATCCCAATGAAAGGCATTGTTGTGGGTAGTGTTTTTCAAGAACCTTCTAATTGATCAGTTATTTAAGGGATTAATACATTGAATTCTATGTCATGTTCATGCAAAAATGCAACAAAACTAGGCAAAAGGAAATCAATATTAGTCATATAAACAAGACAAAAAATCAAGTCATTTAAAATGATTAGTCAAAAAATGTAATCTTAGCAAAAATAATCAAATTTGGCTCAAAGTTGAGATTGAAAAAAATAAAGCATGCAAAGAAAATTAATATTCTAACCACATGTGTTCTAGCTCTCCTAGGTTATCCACATTGCTCTAGCGGGGTAGGCTTGCTAAATTCTCTATATGAGGTTGGGTTCTAGCAAAGGTTCCAGAGCAATTTTTACAACCTGCTAAGTTACCCCCAATTTTGGTCCATTAAAGACTTGCGAATCGGGTTCAGCTTAGGGGATCACATTACTAAAAGCGTAACTCGGATCTGATATCGGTATTGGCAACTTAGGGTGCTTTTCAGAGATACTTTATCAGACCCACACAAGGAAGCCCAATGCTCCTCGTGAGGTGTGACGTTTCTCTCTAATTAGGTAAACCGGGTTTGAGCTCCGGTTTAGAGCTATGATATGCAACAATCCTAAATAAATTCACATAAATGTAAGCATTATCCAGAGAAAAAATCTTTTTTTTTTTGTTTTGAAATAACATAATGAACTGTAAATTAAATAAGATTGAACTCGTAATTTCTAAAATTATATATGCAGGGTAACTAACTCGTGGCTTGACTCTCAATTTGTTTAAAAATCTAAAGTCCCCAGTGGAGTCGCAAAGCTGTCGACACCGTTTTTCGCCCGGGCGGGGAAAAGATCGATACCGACTCGGGGGTTTTCTCTTTGAAAAGATTTTATCGAAATGTGAGGAGTCGCCACCAATCATTTAACGTGCGATTGGGACACCATAAAAACCAGGTGATTTTAATAAAAAATAATTATCAAAATATCAAGTTTTGAGGATCTGCAAAAATCCATAAATCAGGTTCGGGAGTCAATTACGTGTGGGGAACGATTAGCACCCCCACAAGTGCCTAAAAATTGGTACCTAGTTATTACACTATATTTAAAATCAGAAATTTTGAGTTCGATCTTTATTTAATTTAAAAACCATTACAGATATAAAAAGTTGAAAAGCATATATGTTTATTAAGACTGATAGCATTCGCCCCCGAGGGTAAATGCTGTAAATAAGCTATTATGTCGAATAACTGAACATTGCCTCGTTTTTTAGAAAACATGATGTTATATATCACCAATAGTCACCCCCTTAGCATGACTGTGGGAGATATACTATTAATTCCTTAATAAGTGAATAGTGCCTTAGATTTATAAAAACAATGCGATCAAGTAAAATTTTATTTGTATTAATTAAACTAAAATTGAATTAAGGCTTTTTCTAACTTACGGTGACAATTATGAAAATTAAAGAACCTAGGGGCTTAAATCTAAAAACATATGCTCTAATATTAATCATATTTGATTTTAATTGATTATTGAGTCGAATAACTGAAATGGTCCCTCGAGCCACTTCGAATTATCCCCTAAATTAAGAGACTAATTTGAAATCTAAGTTAAAATGGAGGCTATGTTTAACATATTTAATTATGTCAATATTAAGAGTCTAATCTAAGTTCAGAGACTAAAAAGGTCAAGGTCTAAAGTACCAAGTTCTAAAAGACTTAAAAGAATAAGGACCTAAAATGACAACTTCTAAAGTTAGGGGGCAACCTAATTTTTATCTAAATTATTAAACCTAAAGCCTTTTAAAAAAATATTAATTATTAATTAATTTCATAATTAAATAATCAATTCGAGTAATCGGGCGTATAATGTGAAAACTCGACTCGAATTGTTCCCTAATTAAACTAGAGTGTCGTCCTAATTCGAATATTAAGATAAGTTAAAACTTAAACTAAGAAATAAAACTATAATATATCGAAACAATTAATAAACTTAATTAAAATAATTAAAACAATAAGTAAATAATAAAATATAAAACAGTAAAATAAATAACATAAAATAAAATAAGTACAAGGACCTAATTGCATAAATATAAAATTACCAACCCAAAAAGAACAAATTGAACATGCAATAGGTGCTAAATTAAAACGACCCAAAATGTAAGGGCTAAATCGAACTAAAATAAAATAAAAAAGACTAATATACAAGAAAATAAAAGTTAGTAACTAAATCAGAAATAAGCAGTGACCAAAATACGAAAATTAAAATAAGTGTAGCAAAATCAGAAACTAAAAGTGACTAAAATGCAAAAATTAAAATAACAGTACTAAATTAGAAAGTAACAATGACAAAATTAAAATAAAACGAAATATAATAATAAAATTACAATAAATTAGAAACGAAAGATCTAGTCACCAAAATGAAAAAACACGTCAAATTTGGGGACTAAAATAGTTAATTTACCAAAAAATTAAAGAATGCACGAAAAAAAGGTAAAATAATAATTTTGGTACCTAAAGGGACCAAAATGTAAAAATACGGAAATTTTCAAGGGATTTAAAACACAAATAACCCATAAATTATCCTATATATAAGCCAGAATTGTTATTTCATTCCATTTTCATGATAACAGGAAAAAACAAAAAGCATTTCTGATTTTCTCCCCTTCTACGGCAGGCAGTAGGCTGGCCACCGCCAGCCTACTCAGGAAACCGCTCGGTGGCCGGAAACACCAAAACGGCCCCAAAATCTTAAAATTTGATTAAAACCGTTCGGCTACCCAGACTCTGGCGATGCTCCGATCAAGGTACGACCGCTCCACTTTCCCTTATTGTTTTGTATTATTTTGGCTATAAAATAGCTGGGTTGTTGATGTTGTTGGGTTTTATTCAAAAAATAACTCTATTTTATTTTATATTTGACATATGCAAGGGTTTAGTTCTTTTAGAAAATTATTGTAGGTATATTTTTAAGAAAACAGAAGTGACTTGGTGTTATTCGAAAACTGAAAAGGAAAAGAAATTTAATCTATTAGGTTTCAAAACTTAATCAGAGCAAGAACAGATACGAAAAATAATTCAAAATAAAAGAAAAAGGAAAAACCTTTGTGCAGTTTATTCCTTTGAATGATATTACACTGTGTTTTTTTATGATATTCTACCCGAAATTACAATGATTTTGTATTTGGGTTTTATACCCATTTACAAGGAAATCTTGATAATTGTTATTTTTGTCTTATTTCCTTTGTTTCTGATGCAGGGTAGTGTGGAACTCGGTTGAGTGTTCCGTGTGGTTGCATGATTTTGTCGAGACTGGAGCAGAGGATGCTGGAATTTGATTGGGGCAGCAAATGGTGGATCCTAATTGGGCACTTGGTCTGCTATAATTGATTGGGGGTTTGGGTGGCTTGGTTTGGCCTGGTTTGGGTCTTGGCTTGGGTTAAGGGTCTGGTTGTAAAATAGGTTCGGGTATTGGTTTTAAGTTGGGTTATATTTTGGGGTTTGTTTGTTTTAGGTTTTAGGGTTTGAAAATGGTGCTTACATATATTATTTTAAGCTTTTAAATCATTTAAAAGTATCGATCATCATGCATCAATTCTCAATATGTACAATTTCAAACACTTTCCTTTTATTATTATAAACTATTAAAATTTAATTGGTTAAGTTATAAGGCTATACTAGTTTCCTAAGTAACTTAAGAGGTGCTCTCGTCTGTAAATAAGGTCTTCCATAAGTAAGGCATCCTCTTCTGGTGGCATAAAAAACTTGAATCCAAAGAGTTTTATGGGTGGGATTAAACTCGATCCTAATGTTGAATGGAGCTCCTAGTTATAAAGAGATCCTCTTCTTATGGCACGAAACCTGACACATATTTTATACATACTTATGTCAATATCAGTGCTAGAAGTTATTCCACCAGAATAGGATACCTTCATAAGGAAAATTTTCTTTTCACTCTTTATTTATTTATTTATTTATTTATTTTGCAATGTTAAGGTATCAATACTGGTACCAAAATTCTTCACCGTCTTATGAGTCTTTTGTCTTACAGTCGTTATCCTTTTGATTGCGATTCTAATCTTCACGTGGTTCAGTTTAGACAAGATTTTCTCACTTGTGATACTGATATGACAAATGTCACACCTCCACTCATCATTTTTGTTTCGTTGTGGAACAGACATAGGTTGCATATGGTAAACAAGCATCAAGAATAATTATCAATCATCAGCGCATAAGTATATCGATATATTAAATTTATCTACAAAGTATCGATTAACATATATTAAGTATATATATTACATATTTCAAACTTTTTTCTTAAATAATTTTTCTCGATTCACTCATAATAAACATCGATACTTCTCCGCAACTATCCATACTTTTGAATTATAAAATGAAAAATTAGAAGCATGCAAAGTATCGAACCTTTATTCAAATGCCAGAGCATAAGTATAAATATAAATAAAAAAATATCGACAATCATAATATATGTATCGATATTTTAACTATCGGTTGTCTTCATCAACTTCTTCAATATATAAAAGTATTGATCATCATCACCTAAGTATTGATATTTTAAATTTTGATCTTTTTATCAAGTTTTTCAATTTTTAAAAGTATCTATCATTATTGCATAAGTATCAATATTTTAACTTTCGAACTTATCTTCAACTTTTTAAATATATAAAAGTATTGATAATCATATCTTACGTATTGATATCTAAATTTTTTTATCTATTTTTTTAATTTTTTTGTCTTGATTCACTCTGAATAGATATCGATACTTCTTCACCGATAATACTCTTGGCCGCAATTGGATTTATTAGAAGTTATAGATATCGATTCACAATGATAATTTTAGGAGCAACCTATTTTATTATTAAAAATAATAATATTATTAAGCGCAACCTATTTTATTAAAATATATTAACATTATTGTCGACATTTATTTTCATCCGAGGCTTTATATTTATATAGAATACATGATAATATATAGTTTGATCAAAAATAATATATGGTTTTTGAAAATATATAGTATAGTTTTAAAACATATTATTATATAGTTTTGAAAACATATATATAGTTTTTTAAAAACATATGTAATATATATATAACATATTATATGATTTTGAAAATATAATATATTATATAATTTTTTAAAGTATATATATATATATATATTAAGCTTATTATTATTTATGTTATATATTATATATATTATTATATAGTTATATAGTATTATAAATTAGTATTATATTATTATTATATTTATACACTATATTTAATTTTTTATTCATTTATTACTTTAGGTCCAATTCATGTCCAATACATGGAGTCCAAAGGTCCAAGTCCAAAAGCGGAGCCCAACCGGGTAGCCTGACCCAGCAGGGGCTTGGGTTCCATGTTTTAGAACCAGCGCCGTGTAACCGGGGCCGTTAGATCTGGCCCTTTGATCCAACAACCAAGATGCATCAGATGAACGTTTTAATGGTGCGTGAAGGCCACGAGCCAGCATGATTATCAACCGGCTGAAATTCTCAGTGCCAGAAATCGAAAAAAGCACAAAATCGGGGAGTGGATCGGAGGAAATCTCCCCCGTTTCTCAGTAACCAACGTCGAAAAATCAGCCATAACCCAAACATGCAGCAATGAACCGAAGATCCCTCCAGAATCGGGGTTGCACCATCCCATTTTAGTCGAAAATAACCATTGGCGGTGGGGTATAAATACCCCCACCAAGCCAACACAGTAGACACAAGGAAAAATGAGGGAAATGCAAGCAGCATAAACAAACCATACACAACAACATCAAGCAGCAAAACAAGCAAATAACCAAACAAAATACAAAAATATTGAGAGCCTTCGTTAGAAATGCATAGGAGTCTCATCGGAAAAGGTAAGATGTCGACATTCGAAGAGTCACGGATTTAAAGGTAAAAATTTGAAATTTCGAATCTAGATATACGCTTGTAGGGTCCTTTTTAGGACGAACAGGTTCTGACTTCGTGTTCATCGGGTTAGGGAGAGCATTTTGGTGTAGTTGGGATTTTTTTCGGCCACCGAGGGCGGTGGTCCGAGTGGTGGGCGACCACCAGGGGTGGCCGATTTTCTGCTGGCCATAGGACAGAGGAGAGAGCTTTTTGGGAGATAAATATTTTTTTGAAGGATTGGGAAAAACAAATTTGTTTTTTTATAGGGGAGTTGGGTGTAAATATTAAAATTTTAAATTATTTTCGCAATCAATGATATTTTGATGCATAATTCATTTTGGTCACCTATTGTAAAATTTCCCTGGAATTTTGAATTAATTCAATTTAGTCCATATTTATCTTTTTATATTTATGCAATTAACCCCCGCTAATATTTATTTTTTTCCTTGTAACTTTCAATTAATTCAATTTGATCCTTGATTTTTAATTATTTCCAATTTAATCATTTTAATTTTAATTTTCCTTTATTTCTTTTATTCATTTAATTTTTATTTATTTTTATTTATTTTTTAACTATTTTATTCTAACCTTAATATTAATTCTTTGCATTTTTCTTTTACCTTATTTTATTTTATTATTATTCAATATTAACTTTTTAGGGTAATTTTAATTGATCAAAAGGTGAGTAATTTGGCTCGATTTTAAATTTTAATTTAACTTTTAATTTTCACAATTAAGGCAACTAGAAAATTAAATTGGTACTGAAAGGGCAGTGCAACAGTTATAATCCTTCTTTGACTGTAATCGACCAAGTCCGATTAATTTCTGGTAAAACACATATCATGTAAATGGTAAGTTAAGGTGTATGGTCAACCTAATTTGAAATGATCGATGGCGGCTCTAACACATCAAAATTAAGTCAAAATCTGATTCCGGGCCCACCCGAAGGACGGTTACGACAGCTTGGTGATTCCGCTGGGGAGAGGTAAGTTAGTTATGCCAAAATTAATTTTCGGCTGTCTTCTTAAGCGAAAATTATAAGTTTAAATTATTAATTTATCCTTTCGATCATTGTTATTTACCTTTGATTTTTTATTTTTCAAATAAATAGTTTTACTGATGTTATTTAATGATTTCAGCTTTTTCAAAAATTCATTCATCTCAGGCTCTATTCTCGAGCTCCAAGCCATTTTTAAGTGGAGGCGAAAGTGATGCCTTCGTGTGAATTTATTCTCCGAACATGCCTAACAAGTATCCTTCAGGATTCATATACCTTTTGTCTTCATGTGAATTTATTCTCCGTATAGACATAAGGGAATATATCCTCTTGAGTTTAACTCGGTCCATAAGAGCTTGTAATGGTCTTAGGGTTGAAGGTTTGGCAGGCCCAAGCGGGAACTAGCAAGGATAACTCGGGTACCTTTTTTTAGAACCAAACTGTAACGCTGCAAGGAATTAGAGCCCACCCCAAAAATCCATTTCAAAGCCTAGGATGTCTTGATTTATTTACTGCTTTATTTTCTGTTCAAAGCATGCGAATTAGAAATATATGTGGTTAGGATTTGTTCGAGAAAATAACATGAGGATAGAGATCATGTCCGGGTTAGGAATAAAAGCATGTGGGGTAGGAATTTTTATTTTATTTTCTCTATTATTTTGATTTTGATTTCTATTTTACTAACTTATTTCCTTTGATTTTTTGTTTCATTTCCATCTTTTATAATGCAAGAGGTTTTGATCTCTAAAGGTGTTTGTTTAAACTCGAATAGTTAGCATTGATGGACAAATGGGTTATAATGCAAGAAGTCAAGAATGTAGAAGTACGACTATGGTCAGAAAGGACTCAGAAGGAAAAAGGAGACAGTTTGCAAGATAACTATGTGTCAGACCTGGCTGGTTACGGCTTCATCAGCCTCAAACAAAATGATACCCAGGAATTGTGTAATATTTGGGACAGTTGGAAAGCTGACATGAAACATAAGTTTTGCCAGCAATACGGTGATATCGCACACTTGCTCTACATCAAGGTAGATGAACCTTTAATTTGAGGCCTTGTCTAGTTTTGGAATCTGAGATACAGGTGCTTTACCTTCAACCAAGAAGACATGATGCCCACCATTAAAGAATACACCACCCTATTATACTATAAAATAATCAAAATGGATCGGGTCTTCATCAAATATATCAAGAGTCATCCTTTCAAAAATGGGTTGGAAAATGTTGCAGGGATTGATGAAAAGTGGGTCACTGACCGGATTCAACACAAAGTCAAAGGTGAAGGAAATGCTTGGACTCACTTCAAGCAGTTAATAAAGAATCACTCTGATAAATGAAAGGCAATCGATCTCTTTGAACTAGGTGTCTATGGCCTGGTTATCTTCCCTAAAACTTTGGGATATATTGAGGCAACCATGGTGGAACTATTTGAACAACTGCCCAAAAGAGTAAATCATGTTCCAACAATTTTAGCTGAGACCTTCCGTTCACTGAGTCATTGCAGAAAGACTGGCGGAGGGCGTTTTATAAGGTGCACACAATTACTTCAAGTTTGGATCCACAACCATTTTTAGAAAATGTATGGGATTTCTTACTGCCAATTCAATACCACTTACTCTCATTTGGAGGAATCCCTTACAAAAAAATGGCGAGAAGGTATTCTAAAGGAGAAATGGGTAAAGGTATTCACTCACCTCTATGACAAGGACATCGTATAGAGAGCCCCTTGGTTAATTCATTGTGACATTATTTACTGGTGCGGAGACTAAGGAATAGTAACGTTGCTTGGGCTATGGGGAGGAGTTGGCTATTATCCACTATTAGTGCTTCGACAGTTTGGGGCACGTCAGTTTGTTCCAGTCACACATGAGATATATGGATCCAATTTTGCATACAATGAGGACAACTACAAGAAAAAGGTCAAAGATGTAGATGATTCATGGAAGAAGATATTCCCTACGGAGGTTGTGTCTGCAAAAGATATGGTCACTCTAGACTATATGGAATGGCGGAAGTTGAGGAAGAATGATAACATTCCCACACTAGACCATGAGGATACTCGGACCATTGAAGAGCACCTTAAGTTGGTCCCCTCTGAACTGGAGAAAGCAAAAAAGGAATTTGAAGCTGAAAAAGAAGAACTGAAATAAAGATTAAGAGAGTTAGAAGCTGAAAAAGAAGAACTGAAATAAAGATTAAGAGAGTTAGAAGCTGAAAATTCCAATAGAAGCTAGATGCTGATACTCAAAAGAACCGAGCAAACAAACTGGAAAAGGAACAAAAGAAACTATGCTTTGAACTGAAAGATTTAATAAAAGGGTATCAAGAGCAAGTTTAGAACAATTCTAGCTTGAAAAAATCTTTTGAGTATTGGAAAAGTGAAGCCAGTAGCCTGAAAAGGAAGTTCAAGGGACAAGATGAAAGAGAGACACTGAAAGAGTAGTTATAGACTTCCCAAAGACGTATATTAGAAAGCCAACATCAGAACAAACGGTTGAAAACCAAGATAGCTGATCTGGAGAGGTCTCTTCAAAGATAAATGGAACATGATGACAAAACTATAGCAGAATTAAAAGTCATTGTGGGCAAATTCAAGAAGCATGCAAATGAACTCCAAATTATTCCTTTTGATGGAGGACTCCAGTGGCGTTTCTGTTGGGAACAGACGCAGCAAATGGTGAAGGCTAGAGATACAAACGCAGCAAATGGTGAAGGCTAGAGATGTAATTATTTAAAACTTCTTAGAGCAGGTACAGAAAGAGGCAGGCCAATTGCATGGTTTGGCGAGAGAAGCTGGAGTGGTTCGACAAGGTATTCAACCAGTGACAGAAGAAGCAAGAAGACTTGTCAACATATTAGAAGCAGTTCGGAGTCTAGAGGATCTAGCTAGTATGTACCTTTGAATTGTTTTTGGTCTCTTAGAAGTAACACTTTTGTCCCAATAAAGACTATTTATAATAATAGACACGTTTTGGATCAATGCCTCAAAAATTTATTGTATCATGCATTTTTGCATATTTTCTTTGCATTTTTCATTTCTTTACATTCAAATTAACTAACAAAAAATGTCTCATCGAAAAAAGGAACTAACACTGGACACATCTTATCAAGCACTGGACACACCACATCCTCACAATACCCGTTCAAAGAAGAAGAAGATGAAAGCTAAGATCGCTCATCTTGAGGAAAATATGCTAAAAATGAAAAAAGAACTTGAGGAGAAAATGAGTCAGAATAATAAAAATATCTTGGATTCTATCACCATAAACCAAGAGTCACTGGTTGATCAGATCATTGAAAAGTTGTCTGGTCTAAATCAAATGGGTACCCCTAGAGTAGGGTCATCTGAAAGGGTGATTGTATCACCTACCCCGCAGCTGGTTATCTTACCTGGAATCCTACCAGGATTTCAAGGGGACTCATATGCTACAAAAGCACAAGCTTCATATGCTGCAAAAGCACAAGTTTCGTATGCTGCAAAAGCACAGGCCTCTGTAACCAACCCTCAGAATAACCTGGATGATTATCGTATTCTGGATTTTGATGAGGAAGATAAAGCAAAGAAGATGGAGGAGAAGATCAAGCAGTTGAAAGATCAAATAAAGATAGTTAAACAATACGATAATTATTATGGGGTTGACTATTTGGAATTAAGTATGGTCCCGAATTTGATTATTCCTCATAAGTTTAAAGTCCTGGATTTCGAGAAGTTTGACAGGAATAGTTTCCATTCAGCCTACATTACCATGTTCTATCGAAAAATGACAAGATATATAGGAAATGATCAACTCCTGATTCACTACTTCTAGGAGAGTCTAGCAGGTTCTATCATCTGGTGCTATAACCAGCTGAACGTTCACACATCAGGACATAGAAAAATCTCGTCAATGCATTCTTGAAGCAATATAAGCATGTAAATGACATGAGACCAGATCGTGTCATGTTACAAAGTACGGAAAAGAAGCATAAAGAGAGTTTCAGGAAGTATGCACAGTGATGGAGGCATTTTGCCGCACAAGTTCATCCATCTTTGGATGAGAAAGAAACAAGAAAGCTCTTCATACACACTTTAAAGGCTCTTTTCTTCGGGCACGTGGTAGCAATCACATCAGGGAACTTTTTTGATCTCGTTATGGCTGGAGAAATGGTGGAAACGACCATAAGACAAGGGAAGATAGAGGGAGGTGAGTAAAGCAGAAGGCCTCACATTAAGAAGAGAGAAAGAGAGATCAACAACATCAACACTTTTAATACAAACAAAAATGTTACGATCTCCAAGTCTAAACCAACTACAACTGTACTTTCAGGTACTTCTAGACAAGATACGAGGGAACCAATGAGGGAAAATGAGCATTTCGATCTGATTTCCATGACATACAATGAACTTTACCAGCAGTTGTTTAACACATATTTGGTGTCACCATACCAGTAGAACAACTAAAGCCCCTATACTCCAAGTGTTATGATGAAAACGTACATTGTGAGTATCATGGTGGTGTCCCGAGGCATGCTATTGAAAATTGCCTCGTCTTTAAGAGGAATATTCAAAGGATGCGCAACAGGAACTAGATTCATTTCAACAACACAGAAACACCTAACATTGCAAAGAACCCCCTTCCTAACCACCAAGAAAGTGGGGTTAATGCAACCATCGAGGAGAGAGAAAAAAAGGTCAAGACAAGTGTTTCTGAAGTGAAGTCTCCTCTAGCTTGAATATGGAGACAAATGGTATAGGCAGGATTTCTTGTGCCATATTCTAGCACATCGAAATACGAAGGTGGTAACAATTGTTGTTATCACTATTAAGAGGGACACAAGGTGAACGAGTGTTCCAAATTTAAAGCTTTGATCCAACTCATGATTGACAGGAAAGAGATGGAATTCTACGAGGAAAACAAGGACACAACCAAAGATGATGTTTGTGCGACTGAAGATTCATCTGACAAGGGGTATGGCACAGGCCGCCCTTTGATAATCACCCCTAAGGTGAAGATGGAGGATAAGGCACAAACAAGGGTGGTGATAGTGGCCCCAAGACCTTTTCCTTAAAAAGACAATAAACAAGTTCCTTAGAAGTATGAATGCCAAGTGAGCTCTTTGAAGGAAGATGTTAATGAAGTGGGGTATTTTGTTGTGAAGTATTATTCCCAAATGTCTAACCTACCCCAGAGAATGCTTGGACCATTCAAAGAAGATGAACTAGCATTGAACGAGCCTATAAGAGAGGAGGAAGCTATGGAGTTTTTTTCCCTTCTTTTCCTTTCAGGTCTTTGGATGTTAACGATGTTGATGATGATGATTTTGACTAGGAGGTCGACTTTGAGCATCTCAAGTGTCTCGGGGAAATCGTTGAATGTGACAATGAAGAAGAGTGCAACTTAACTTCCTATCTATTAAGAATGGTGGAAAGATAAGACAAACAAATATTGCCCCATAAAAAGAAAATTGAAATTTTGAACTTGGGCACTGAAGAAGAAAAGAAGGAAATTAAAATTGGCACGATACTCTCGTTTGAAGCGAGGCAAAGTTTGATAGACATAGATCAAGAGTTCAAGGACGTGTTTGCATGGTCGTATCAAGACATGCCTGGGATAGACATAGATAAGGTAGTCCATAAACTACCAACCAAATCATAATACAAACCTATACAACAAAAGCTAAGGAGGATGAGACCTGAAATGCTCTTTAAGATAAAAGAAGAAGTCAAGAAACAATTTTATTTTGGTTTTCTTAAAGTGGGCAAATATCCAGAATGGGTGGATAACATAGTGCCAGTACCAAAGAAGGATGGAAAAATGTGCATGTGTTGACTATCGAGACCTCAACAAAGCATGTCCAAAAGACAAGTTCCCGTTGCGACACATAGATACTCTGGTGGATAATACAGTAGGAAATTCCTTCTTCTCATTCATGGACAGTTTCTCATGATACAACCAGATCAAGTTCCATCCATATGACATGGAGAAGACTATATTTATCATAATGTGGGGAACATTTTGTCACAAGGTGATGTCATTCGGGTTAAAGAATGTTGGGTAACGAACCAAAGAGCTATGATGACCTTGTTTCATGACATGATACATAAGGATATTAAAGTTTATGTTGATGACAAGATTGTAAAAGCAAAAACTAAAGATGAGCATAAAATATTAATAGTATCTATAACATTTATCGATTATAATTTATTTTCTTATCTTATATAATAATATAGTACAAACTATTATGTTACTATGATTTATTACTTTTTTTATTACGACATATAATATCTTATATTCTATTAACATGTTTTTTTATCGATCACGTCATTATTAATCTTATTTTAGGCGACTCACATAGCTTCCCTTCAATATTTTCACCTCATCTGCTTATGGTGGGAACGGAGTTGAAGTGAGCATATAAAAAAGACAGATTTTTCCCAATAAATCCCCTCTAAAAAACCTAGAAATTTTCTAAAAATTATTTCCATCCTTTCAATTCCATAATTTCTCCCAAAATTGAGAGGCAATTAAGCCAGCATATACTCGTTAGCAAAGCGAAGCTTTGTCGTTTCGATTCCCAGATGGCGTTCACTTGCCCTTCTTCGTTCTCCTCTCAACAAGCACGCCTCTTATAGCCCTTCACCACTTATGTAATTCTTTTCCATTAATTTTAAGTTCATTTGAGTTTTATTATGAAAAATAAATAAATAAATGGAGTAACCAAAGACTTGTTTGGGAAAATATTTAACATTTTTTCTATATTGGTTGCAAACAAAGTACAAATATTTGTACCATATAAGCAAAGTACAAATTTTACCATTGTGAATAGTTGAATAAGTTCTTTATTCGTAACTGCTTTTAAAATGCCAGTTTGAATAACCATTTTTAGTTCATTATCCACTGAAGTGATATTCGCTCTTAACTACTAACTTCTTATATCATTCATAAGATAAACCTGTGGTTATTAAACAAACTTGACTTATTTCTCAGAAATTTGTGATGAATTGGGAAATGAGAAGTATTTCTGATAATAAGATTGTCCATGTATTTTCAATTTGTGTCTTATTTGGAGAGGGTTTGTTTCATTGGTGATGTCCTAATACGCTAATGGTTCCCTCCCCGTCTTTTAACCACTTTAGCTATTTGCTTATTTGGGTTATGCATGTTTCTTCTTTTTATCTAAGAGATAGTTTTGAGTTGTCTTAGCTATATAATACCATTTGCCTTCTTCTTTTTTTGTGGTAAATTTAGTTCATTGTTTCTAAATATCTCTTGATTGCAGTAAGAGACAGTTTGGGAGGGTACACTGTTTCAAAGATCAGAAGATCTCGAGAGGAAACGCCAGGAAATATAAGGCATCAGATAAGTCTCCAAATGATAAGGATCTTTCTCACATAGTCTGGTGGAAATATGTGTGCATTTTTGTCTGCTTCATTAGAGTATTTGATTTGTTTATGCTGGATTTTTTAAGATCTTATTGTCGTAACCGATTTTCACCTGGGTCATGAATTTTCTTAGCGGAAAAGCAAGTGAATAAATGGTTTTCAATGAAATGTTTTAGGAGTCGCCATCGACCTTTTGGGTTAGGTAAGTCGAATACCTAAAAATCACCTTTTAAAAGAGTTTTTAAGAAAACGACATTTTAAAAGATAAACCAGTCTACGTATAACCAGAAATTCATTCTTTTAGTAATAAAAAGGGATTTGGGGTCGATTACGGTTGGGGAATGATTAGCACCCCTACAACATCCGAAATTGGTACCCCATCGATTATAAATTGTCTCTAGTAGTAGAAATCTAAGAATTCGAATATAAATTTAATTTACGATCCTATTATTCCAAATTCAATCGCAGAAAATTCTAAGGAAAAATAAAAAATATTCCAATATTTCCAATTGAAGAGAAAATAATCCCTAAAATACTTTAAGACGAATATTTCTCTTTCCAACTGAAATAATAAGAATGTGATACTTTTTCCAAAGAAATCATATTAAAATACTTTGATATAACCAAAATGAATATAACTAAAGTATGCATATTCTATTTTTTTAGGTTTTATAAGTAGTGTATTTATTTATTTTAAAATATCAGAATAGGACATCTAGTTAATTTAAGACGGTCCTTTCTAAATATTTAAAAATAAATAAATATTATCCTTTAATCAAATTATGAAATCAGTCAAGTTATTCTTATGAGTCATAAATATTCATGTGACTAAAATGAAATGAACAAAAAATAAAGTGCAACAGTTAAAAGACTAAAATTAAAGTATTAAAAATGTAAAGCAAAAATAGAAAATTAAAGTAATGAAATTAAAGAACTGAAATTAAATAAATAAAAAGTAAATGACATAAATTAAAATATAAAGTAAATGACTAAAATAAAATATATCAGAAGATTAAAAGATAGAATTAATATGACTAAAATATAATAAAGTAAAGCATATAGATCAAAATAAAAAAAAATAACAGTGATTAGATTATAAATAAAAATAGTGACCAAAAGAAAAGAAAATAAAAATATAGCAGCTAATTTTGAATAATAAAAATAGAGAAATCAGGGATTAAAGGGTAAATATGTGCCTAAATTAGAGGGATTATTTCGTGATTTTCCCTATTTAAGTGACTATAATATAAATACAAGGTAAAAGTTTAGGGGGCGATTTGAAATTCAACCCTAGGTTAATGACCAAGATGTAAACAGACACCTTAACTTTGAGGACCTAATAATAATTAACCCCTAAACTAATGACTAAAATGAAAAAAGGCATTAAAATTACGGAGACCATTTAGCTATTAACCCTTAAAATAAATGAATCAAAGCAAGAAGCTCCCATAAATCGGGGACCTGACACGTGTTTTACTAAAAAATTAAAACCACTCCCCTTTTTTACTTTCCAGTAACGTGAAAACAAAATAAACAAACCCCTCTTTTTTCATCTTCTTCTCTCACACTCTCCCTCTCCAACTCAACATGCGACCGAGAGCTTCAAAGTTTCTCACCAACGTCGCCGCTCAATGGAGCTCCTCAATCCTCCGACCACCACCCATGATGGTTGGCTTACTAAAAATGAACCCCAAAACTCTAAACTAACTCACATCCTCCTCTAGAAACTCAAAACTGACGCTCCATGACTCTTAGCCAAATATAACCCAACGACGACTACAACCCCTCCTCCGGCAAGAACTGACTAACTAGGTAAGATTCTACTTTCTCCTCTTTATTGTTTTGTTTGAATGCCAAAGAAAAGAAAAACTAACATAAAACTGTGAAACCAAAATGATACCAAAAAATCCAAGAAACTCATAGTTTTTTTATATTTTGAAAGGCTCTGGATCAAATTATGATGAGTTTTATGGGTTATATATTAACCCATTTACATGATTAAAACAAAAATTATGATTGTTTTCTGTTTCGTGGTGAGCTTTAATCGGTACATGGAGGGACAACTAGGTTACTTGTTGAAACATGGAGCAAGGAAGACCATGGCTTGGTTTCCGGCGACATGGAGCTGCTAGAGGCCACGGGTGGAGCTGGGCTGCTGGCAGCTGCTGTGTGGAGCGGGAAACCAGCTGTTGTTGTTGAAAGTTGCTGGAACGTGGAGCTGCTGGCGAGTGCTAATTGGAGCGGGGAATAAGCTGCTGGCAGCTGCTAGAGCTGAAACGTGGATAGGGTGTTGTTGAGGTAAAAATGGTGATTACAGCTGCCCCTCTTTGCTCGTTGTTATTGAACAGAAATGGAGCAAAGACATAAAGCACCATTTTTAGCTAGAATTGTTCAAACTTCTGAGCTATAAGTTATTCTCATTATGAACTTTTCGCTCGTTTCAGACAAGTTCTTCTTATTATGAACTCTTCCACTAGGAATGATGATCCACCTTCTTCTTCTATGGATTTTATTAAGAATGACAATATCGATGTTGATCTCTTTTCCTCTGTGATAGATAAAGCAAAAGGATGAACAAGTTCTTCTCATTATGAACTTATTATTCTTTTCCGGACGAGTTCTTCTTATTATGAACTCTTTCATTGAAAATGTTGATCCATCTCATTCTATGATGGAATCTCGCAAAAGGTTGAACAAGTTTTTCTCATTATAAACTTATATTCCCTCTTTGGATGAGTTCTTCTCACTATGAACTCTCCTTATAAATATTGATGTTGATTTATCTTCTTATGCAATAGATCAAGCAAAAGGTTGGACAAGTTCTTCTCATTATGAACTTCTTCTTCCTCTTCGGGCAAGTTCTTCTCATTTTGAACTCTTCATTGGAAATATTGATCCCTCGAGTGAGGTGTTAGTGATTCAACTCCATATATGATAAATTGAGCTAAAGTTGAACAAGTTCTTCTCATTATGAACTTTTTCATCCTCTTCAGATGAGTTCTTCTCATTAAGAACTTCTTCTGGAAATGTTGATTCCTCAAGTTAGGTGTCACTGATTCAACTCTATATGCGATGAATCAAGACAAGGTTGAACAAGTTCTTCTCATTTTGAACTTTTTCTTCCTCTTCAAATAAGTTCTTCTAATTATGAACTTCTTCTGGAAATTTTGATGCCTCAAATGAGGTGTTATTGACTTAACTCCATATGGGATGAATCGAGCTAAGGTTGAACAAGTTCTTCTCATTATGAACTCTTCTTCCTCTTCAGATGAGTTATTCTCATTATGAACTTCTTCTGGAAATATTGATGTTGATTTATCTCCTTCTGCGATAGAGTCGAGCAAAAGGTTGAACAAGTTCTTCTCATTATGAACTTCTTCTTCCTCTTCAGATGAGTTCTTCTCATTATGAAGTCCTTTTGAAAATTTTGAATTTAATTTATCTCCTTCTAGGATAGAGTCGAGAAAAAGGTTGAACAAGTTCTTCTCATTATGAACTTCTTCTTCCTCTTCAGATGAGTTCTTCTCATTATGAACTCTTTCTAGAAATATTTATGCTGATCTATCTCTTTCTGTGATAGAGTCGAGTAAAAGGTTGAACAAATTCTTCTTATTATGAACTTCTTCTTCCTCTTCAGATGAGTTCTTCTCATTATGAACTCATTTTGGAAATATTGATGTTGATCTATCTCCTTCTGCGATAGAGTTGAGCAAAAGGTTGAACAAGTTCTTCTCATTATGAACTTCTTCTTCCTCTTCAGATGAGTTCTTCTCATTATGAACTCCTTCTGGAAATGTTGATGCTTATCTATCTCCTTCTGTGATAGAGTCGAGCAAAAGGTTGAACAAGTTCTCATTATGAACTTCGTCTTCCTTTTTATATGGGTTCTTCTCATTATAAACTCCTTTTGGAAATGTTGATGCTGATCTATCTCATTCTGCGATAGACTCGAGCAAAAGGTTGACCAAGTTCTTCTCATTAAGAACTTTTTCTTCCTCTTCGGATGAGTTCTTCTCATTATGAACTCCTTCTGGAAATGTTAATGTTGATCTATCTCCTTCTGCGATAGAGTTGAGCAAAAGGTTGACCAAGTTCTTCTCATTATGAATTTCTTCTTCCTTTTCAGATGAGTTCTTTTCATTATGAACTCTCCCATTGAAAATTTTGATCCATCGAGTGATGGATTCAAATCTTTGCTGAAATCTTTGCTAATCTTTGGAATTCCTGTCAAATATTCAATAGCTGGATAAAAATGTGAAACGAAATTCAATGAATGCAAAGAAATTGGTTTGAAGGGGAACTGTCTTAGGTGAGATAAAATTTGTTTTGAGGGAAAATTATCTCAAGTGAGACAAAGTTTGTTTTAAGAAACTATCTCGAGTGAAATAAAATTTCTATTTCGGGTGAAACTGTCTCAAGCGAGACGTCGCTGATTCAAAATATCGTGAATCAAGACATGGAAAGGTTGAAAACATTCTGCCCGAATGTCTTATGGATGGCCCGAAGTACTTATTATCTTGCTCGAAAGACTTACAGATGACCTAAAGGATTTAAGCATCATGCTCGAAAGATTTACTGATGACACGAATGATTTAAGCATCATGCTCAAAAGACTTACTGATGACCCTAAGGATTTAAGCATCATACTCAAAAGACTTACTGATGACCCTAAAGATTTACTGATGACCCTAAGGATTTAAGCATCATGCTCAAAAGACTTACTAAAGAGCCATCTGATCCACTTGCATCTTTGTGTCTTCTTTGCTTCATTAAAGTCTTAAAAGAAATGTTTCAGTTATGGAACTCTTGCTACAGTCAGAATTATGACCTTGGTGCCCCCATTTTATTATTGATAAAACTGGCTTTCTTCGCCTGAACTTATGTGAAAATCCAATAAAGCTTTTATCTTTGAAAAGAGAATCTATCATCTTTGAATAATGTAGATGTAAATATGCCAAACTCAGCAGAGATTAATTAAGAGAGCAACGTCTCTTCAAATTTGACTCTTGAAACACATCACAATGAGGATTTATCCTAATTTATTTGATGTCTCAATATCTAATTAGATCTTGAATCAAAGCTATTCAGACCATATCATGTCGAAATGTTTAACAACAACCTATCGTTTAACCTTAGTTGGCTCCACTAGTTTCTTGTTGTTAAAATTTTAGTGCCCCTTCCGTGGAAATAAATATTCATTATTTCTCACTTTCAACCTTGGAGTTTTAGAATACAATCTTCATATTTGGTCGACAAATTGAAACCATATGATTACAATATTGTTTCAGCATCATAATAATTTGTTCGTAAAATATTTGACAACACGTTCATCATTTCCTGTGGCTTCTGCCCATATTTCTCAATCATTGAAGCTCTTTGCATAGTGTTCAGAGCTTTTGTATGTCGTCACAAGGACACTTAAGAACAAAACTCATTGGGAATACAACTGGGACGTTTTGGCTTGCCAGCATTTATGTAAGTGAAATTACTAGAATAATGCAATTGTATGATGACCAAAGCAATTATGTATAGTTAGCTCCACTGTCATTGTTTCACCATTTTCATTCTTCATATCTTTCTATCTCACTAGAAATATTTTCTTAAATCAATGATCTTGACACAAGATGATATGGACCTTCAGTATACCCCATCATTTGCTGATACGAACGTTAAAAATGACCCATATGGATAATTTCTATCGGAAATGGGCCTTCAAAATGCCCTAACATTTTTCATGCTAATGTGAGCCTTCAAAATGTCCCAACATTTTAAGTTATAAGGTTGACTCTCAATGTCCATTGGATTTGAATCTCATGATCCCTTGAGGTCCAACTTGGATAATGCTCCATTGTGGGTACTCGTGGCTCTCTTCGTGCCCAAATATCTTAATCTTGAATGCTCTCATTCTAGTATTACTAAACATCAATGTTGTCAAGTAACTCGAGGGATTCTCCTCATGTTGTCACAAATTTAAGAAGTAATCAATCATTCTGACAGAAATGTCTGAGATATGTGCCTCTTTTGAATGAGGTGGTCATATTCTGCTTGACTGGTTGCATTCTTGTCTTTTTACTATGTTCTGAGATATGTGCCCTTTTTTCGAATGAGACAATCATCTTCTTATTAGGTTGCTGATAATGTCACAAGACAGTGTTACAAGTTCTCTCCTCCAACCCTTATGATCTTTCAGACTACTTGCTTTCAAAAATGTGAAATGCTTCATCATTCTGTCATCTCTCATTCTTTTTCTCCAATGGAGTTAGAATAGGTGTCAACTTGCTTCAAGGACCTTTCTCATTTGAGACTGTCCTGTTTGAATATGTTTTTTATCCTTTCTTTATCAAAGAATGAAAGTGTAAAGTATTGCCCCTTACAGATTCACAATTGAATAAAATCATAAAACATGAGTTTAATGAATATCAAATAAATCAATTATTCTTTTAAATCATTCAAAAATCATAGCCCTATGGCAAGTGTTAAAATTATTGACTGATTTAAGGTGTAGGTTGATTCTGGTAAAATAAGGTCTTTCAAGTTCGTCCAGCATATATGTCCTTCTGAGCATCCACTAACTTGAAGAAATGGTTGTTATGCTCATCTCATAGAGATACTTCTTGATTCTAGAATCTCAGGAACGTTTTTGGGATGTGTGGTGCTTCATCAAGAGCTTAAGATCGTCTTTTATGTCGTTGTTGCACCATTCAATATTCGAGCCGCCTTTTCAGGTTTTCAACTCGAATCCTCCTTTGGTTTAAAGACGTTATTTAAAAATTTTACGTCTTGAACCCCCTTTTATCATTTTTCATATCATGCATTAAATATTTTAAAAACCAATTTTTACAAATAAAAATCAATCCTGAGAGGCGGAATGAAATCTGAAGATAGTATATTTTACTTAGAAATTCGTGTATGATTAGAATAGACTTTTCAGGTACGTAACGTAGGCCAGGGCTCATGGTTATGAAATAAATGAATAAAAAGGCCCAAACAAGTGTTTAAGGGTAATTGAACCAATGATCAATTCATTCTAATGTCTTCAATCTTGTCTTGTTTGACTTGGATCTGCTTTGCTACTTGTCTTTCATCATTTCTTTTACTGTCAATTTTTGGGTTCATTTTCATTTTCTTATATCTCCAGCATTTCTTATGCTTCTTGTTGAATATGAATCTTTGAACTAATTGCACTTGATCAACCTTATAACTTGAGGCTCAATGAGTCACCCATATTAAAATACTTGATTCAATTTCTTTTCTTTTTTTTCTTCTAATAGATGAGTATAGGACTTCAATTGCTTTGAGCACATCTTTTCCTCTTGTTTGGGCTTTTTTATTCTTTTCTTTCATGTAATAAAAGTTAATCTTGAATATTCAATTTTTTTTTCTTTTTTTCTTTTTCTTTTTTCTTCTTCTTACTTTGAGCATGCCCCAATTATTCGAAATTCTCTTCGACAAGTTGGTCTATGTTGCCTCATATCATCTCTTATTGTAGGATAATTGAAAGTTTGGTACTTTTGAGGTCTTTTGATTTCATCGGTATGATGGTTTTGTATTTGGAAGGACAAATGTGTGACTTTTGAAGTCATGTATATGGTGAAAGGTAATGTTATAAACAAATCAACTCTACCTGAGAAGGTAAACATATGGATTTGGTGTCTCAAAAATAGGTAGAGGCATTACTTCAGATCCTCAAATAAATGTAGGGTTATGATTTGGTTTGGTAAAGACCAAAAATAGATCAAGTAATTGTATTTCTGACATTGGACGGGATATGAAAGTCTAATTTTACCACTTGCCAATGATCTATAATTCTTAAAAAATTAAAAGAATATATAATTTACTTGATACCCAAAAACTTCAAGATTAAAATTTGATTCCTTGCTCATAACCATAAAAGCAACACAAAATTATTTAAATAACCTTACAAAAAGGCTGAGAAAGTACAAAAACAAGTTCAAACAAGATGCTGTAAAATGAGATCAAGCTCCATGACTTATGAAATGAATCTTCATAATTATGATGCCCCATTACTCTTAAAATGTTGGGTTTATAATTGGACCAAAGTCTTTGTCCTCATTTGCCCCCCATTTTTTGTATCATTTTTCTTATCCGAGTTCGTTTGGATGATTCCTCAGACGCATCAATCTCTACTTCTTTTGTAGTAGTTTTTTGGTCAGATCTCATCTCCTCGTTTATCAGTTGGAAGTTGGGCTCAAAATAATTCTTATTGGTGACAATAGCTTTGTCCTAGTTCTAAACACATATTGCAGCTGTGATTGGCGTAGTATTCGTCAGGTTCTCTAAACTACCCAAAGCTCTACCTATCCTCAGGAAGTCTGATATGGGTGTTTGAGATGTTTTCATGGTGGCATCTTCCCAATTTATTTTTAAAACTATGGGCCAATCTCGGATTATATCCACGGTAGCCTTTTTGCTTCGATCTCCTTTCCCATTTTATTGTACCCTATATTCTTCACAGGATTTGATCACATTAGTCTCTGTTGAGGCAACGATTTCTGAGCATTGAACCTTAACCCCTTCTTCTACCTTGCACTTTTGAATTGCTTGCTTTAAAGGATCTTGGAACTTTCCCTCAAGGTTACTAGGAACCTTAGCTGAACAATCTGGAGTTCCAGTCTGGTTTATCGAAGGAATATCCTTATAGGTCCACTTCTCATTCGGAGGCCACTGTGGTTGGACATATTGTGGAGTAGTTAATCCGACTGAGAGCATTTTTAATGAAAATTTTCACCCGAAAAGTTGAAGGGAGGAAATTAAAAACCCTGCATCTTCTTTTTCTTCTTGATAATCCTTCGACCTTTTTCTATGCTTCTCTTCTTTGAGTAAAGCTTATCTCTCACAAGGGTCCCTTTATCTCTCATCACTTCTTCATTCATTGTTGATCCATTGGGACCCTTTACGACCATATCTGATTTTTGGGACTGGCTTGAGCTATCTTGCTTCTTAATAGGTTGTTGATTACTTATCACTATTATTTTTGACTTCACCACTGACATTCATAATCCCATTTAATTCCCTTATAACGAGATCCTCTAAGTGTTTCTCTCCATGGATCACAACATTCACCATGTCCATTAATTTGGTCATTTGTTCTTTTGAATCATCCTGGAACTTTTTTGCTTGATCGATCATCTCTTGTTGAGTCTTTATGAGTTGCTCTTGGAGTTTCTTGATTCTACTAACCCTTGCTAAAATCTTATTAATGGCTCTTATCCATTTTTAAGAAGACCAAGTTAGCTCCAATTTGTCCTTGAAAATTCTGTCATGGAATCCTTCACGAATTATTCCCATATTTTCGTGATTTAATACATGTAAAATAGTTTGAAACAAACAAAATGCAAATGCATGCTATAAGATTGAAACTATAAATGTAACTATGCAAATATGCAAATGCAAATGCAAAAATGAAAATGCAAATGAAAATGTAAATGCAACGAAGGTATTGATTCCAAATTAATTGTCATAAAACAACTTCCAAAAAATACACAATGTCTCAATACACTGAGGCAAATGAAAATCACGTCACACTGTTCGACTTCTTCAATTTTGATCGAATATGTATTGAAACAATTTTATTTTATCATTGTCTTGATGGAAAATTCCAAAGCTTCAACTTCTTTTCCAGAAACGCATTTGTTGAGCAACCATATGCGACTGACATCATCCATTGTCTCGTGTTGGTTATCGTTGTTGCTTGATGGCCTCAAACATATTATTTCTTTTCGGTTAATTGTATCAACATCGTCGCAGCACTATTTAAAAGCTCGTTTTACTACATTATTTGAGCTTCATGTATTCCAGCTTGATGTACCTCTTCAGCTACTTCTTGGAGCACCCTTCTAGTCCAATAATGCATTTTTGTAGTTCTATTCTACCTCTTCAAGGGACATTTGTCATATATAAAGCCTCCCAATCTGACTATTAATTAGGGAATCAATACCTTCTATGACATGACATGTATGAAATATGTGTTAATTCCAAGGTAATTATCCTAGAACAACTTTCAAAAAACTCACAACTTCTTAATAGATAAAAATATATATCCCTTCGTGTGGCATTGTCATTTCAAAAGCCTTATAATTTTGATAAATAACTTGGATATTAACATCATATTTATGCACAAAATAAAGCAACAGAACAAGGAAATGATGTTAGCAAAAATAATAATCAAAGAGAGAAAATGTGTGTTAGTGAAATATGAAAACATTAAATTCAAATGGTAAATAAACCATAAAATACATTGAATAAAACACACAAGAGGAAAATAAAACCCTAACATCATAATTTATAGTTCTCTTAAGGTATCTGTATGGCTCTAGAGGGGTAGTATTGCTACATTCTCTATATGAGGTTGGGTTATAGATGTAAATATACTCGAATTATCCTTGTCGGTGCCCCCTTGGGAGAGTCAGACCCTTAATCCCCACCCATTATAGGTTTAAGCGGATCGAGTTCAATTCGAGAGGACACATTTCCCTATGCCTGACATGGAGAATAAATCCTCAAGAAGACATAAGGTATATAAACCCAAAAGCTACTTGCTAGGTCTGACACAGAGAATAAATTCTCACGAAGATGTCACTTTCACTCCCACTTAAAAAGGAAAGAGCTCGAGTATAGAGCTTATGTTTATGCAATGCACGTTTTGTGTGTGAAAAGTAAATCAAATACAAACATTAATTTACACAGATATAAAATAAATTGAAAGAAATCAAAAGAATCATAAATTAAATAAAACTTAATTCTTAATTTACATCTATTGAGATAAAATATAATCGATTTAGGGCTTAACCAGCTTAGGTCCCCGACAGAGTCGACAAGCTGTCGTAACCGATTTTCGCCCAGGTCACGAATTTTCTTGGCGAAAAAGCAAGTGAATAAATGGTTTTCAATGAAAAGTTTTGGGAGTCACCATCGACCTTTGGGTTAGGTAAGTCGAATACCTAAAAATCACATTTTAAAAGAGTTTTTAAGAAAACATCATTTTAAAAGATAAATCAGTACGTATAACCAAAAATTCATTTTTTTATTAATAAAAAGGGATTTGGGGGTCGATTACGCTTGGGGAAGGATTAGCACCCCGACAACGTCCAAAATTGGTACCCCATCGATTATAAATTGTCTCTAATAGTAGAAATCTAAGAATTTGAATATAAATTTAATTTACGATCATATTATTCCAAATTCAATCGTAGAAAATTCTAAGGAAAAATATAAAATATTCCAATATTTCACAATTGAAGAGAAAATAATCCCTAAAATACTTTAAGACGAATATTTCTCTTTCTAACTGAAATAATTAGAATGTGATACTTTTCCCCAAGAAATCATATTAAAATACTTTGATATAACCAAAATGAATATAACTAAAGTATGCATATTCTATTTTTTTAGGTTTTTATAAGTAGGGTATTTATTTATTTTAAAACATCAGAATAGGACATCTAGTTACTTTAAGACAATAATTTTTAATATTTAAAAATAAATAAATATTATCCTTTAATCAAATTATGAAATCAGTCAAGTTATGCTTATGAGTTCATAAATATTCATGTGACTAAAATGAAATGAACAAAAAATAAAGTGCAATAGTTAAAAGACTAAAATTAAAGTATTAAAAAATGTAAAGAAAAAATAGAAAATTAAAGTAATGAAATTAAAGAACTGAAATTAAATAAATAAAAGTAAATGAAATAAATTAAAATATAAAGTAAAGGACTAAAATAAAATATATCAGAAGATTAAAATATAGAATTAAAATGACTAAAATATAATAAAGTAAAGCATAGAGATCAAAATAAAAAAAATAATAGTGATTAGATTATAAATAAAAATAGTGACCAAAATAAAAGAAAATAAAAATATAGCAGCTAATTTTGAATAATAAAAAAATAGAGAAATCAGAGACTAAAGTGTAAATATATTCCTAAACTAGAGGGATTATTTCGTATTTCCCCTATTTAAGTGACTATAATATAAAGATAAGGAAAAAGTTTAGGGGCTATTTGAAATTCGACCCTAATGATCAGGATGTAAAATAGACACCTTAACTTTGAGGACCTGATAATAATTAACCCCTAAACTAATAACTAAAATGAAAAAGATGCTCAAATTACAGGGACCATTTAGAAATGTACCCTTAAAATAAATGAATCAAAGCAAGAAGCTCCCATAAATTGGGGACCTGACACGTGTTTTACCCAAACAAAATTAAATTAAAACCACTCCCCTTTTTAACTTTCTAGTAACGTGAAAACAAAATAAACAAACCCCTCTTTTTCATCTTTTTCTCTCACACTCTCCCTCTCCAACTCAAAGTGCGGCCGAGAGCTTCAAAGTTTCTCACCAACGCCGCCGCTCAACGGAGCTCCTCAATCCTCCGACCACCACCCATGGTTGTCGGCTTACTAAAAACGAACCGCAAAACTCTAAACTAACTCACATCCTCCTCTAGAAACTCAAAACCGACGCTCCATAAGGCCCTAAACGCCAAAGACTCTCAGCCAAACACAACCCGACGATGACTACAACCCCTCCTCCGACGATAACCGGCTAACTAGGTAAGACTCTACTTTCTCCTCTTTATTGTTTTGTTCGAATGCCAAAGAAAAGAAAAACTAACATAAAACCGTGAAACCAAAATGATACCAAAAAAATCCAAGAAACTCACTGTTTTTTTATATATATTTGAAAGGCTCTGGTTCAAATTATAATGAGTTTTATGGGTTATATATTAACCCATTTACATGATTAAAACAAAAATTATGATTGTTTTCTGTTTGGTGGTGAGCTGTAACCGGTACGTGGAGGGACAGATGGGTTGCTTGCTGAAACGTGGAGCAAGGAAGACCATGGCTTGGTTGCCGGAGACGTGGAGCTGCTAGAGGCCACGGGTGGAGTTGGGCTGCTGGAAGCTGCTGTGTGGAGTGGGAAACCAGCTGGCTGCTGGAAGTGGAGTGGCTGGCGGGTGCTAATTGGAGCGGGCAACCACTGTTGTTGAAGCTGCTGGCAACTGCTAGAGCTGAAACGTGGAGGGGCTGTTGTTGAGGTAAAAATGGTGATTACACTTATATTTTCATTCTTTTGTGGCAGAGACTGCAGTTGTGCCGCTAGCCTTCCACTCTCAATTTGGTTAAGAGGCTTATGTATAACAATTTGCTTGGTTTGGATGTCAACCTGAAAAATGGCAGGTGCTTTGTACAATACTTGTCTAATGCTCTCTATCCTGCCTTTGAAATGTATTTAGACATTTTAATATACAGTTCGTCAGTTCCTATTTAAGACATATGAATAACACTTAAGGACCCAGAACTTAGACTTGAAAGAAGCCATTGCCGTTCAATTTTCAATAGGAATGGGATTCGTTTATTTTATTTTATTTGATTGCAGTTTGAAAGTAGGAACCCTCAATGCGGAGATATTGCAGTTCAAGTCAAAGTTTCCACGTGAAGTTTTGCTTTGCAGGGTATATTGCAGAATTTCCCTAACACAAAGTTCCTTAACATATAACAGTTTTATAGTTTCTGATGAGTGCTAGAAATTCTAATTTAATGTGTCTTCACGTTGGGGATTTTATGAGGCCCTTGGGATAGATGCTTGCTTTCTTGCAGAATATGCTGGTTTGAATCCTTTTGGTGGTTTGTGTTCAGATAGTATTCCACGCGCTGGCTGTCCTGTTGTGGTACTGGATCCATCTTGCTAAGCTTGCTGTTGTAGATTGAAATTATTCTTTGAATAAGGTTTTATTTATCAACTAATCTTGAGTTCTCATGTTCTTCACACACAACAAAATGGAAAAAAATGCAACAAGAAAAATAAACAGTGCAACTTTTCAAGCACTGTTTGTTTCTTGGCTGTTCCGTGGACCCTTTTGAGTTTTTTCCTCTTTCTAATCCGCGTCATTGTAATTTTTTTTATTAAATGCTCCTTTACAGAATCTGCGACAAACTTTGGATGATCCAACACATAATGGTTTTTCAGTGGTGAGTACTGTGATATTGATGCATTAATTCAAGTTTAGAGTAAAAAAATGGAAATAAATTTTAGTTGGGAACTGATTCTTTGAATTTCCTTTGCATCTTGTAGTGTATTGTGGAGGAAATTCAAGGTCCAGCACAAGCCGCTTTCGTAAATGGCGTTTTATATCTGGGTAAAGAGTTTAACAACCCTTTCTAAGTTATGATGCTACTACGTTATATTATCCCCGTTGGTGTAGATGTGATGGCCGTTGCTTTAAAAGATAACTTTAGTTCATGGTACATGTAATCAGTTAAAAGGTGTCAATTCTTTATGTGTGTGGTTTTAAGTTATTTATTGGGGATTTAGAAAGTTGATAACACTTATGATATAAAACTTGTCTATTTGTTCGGTTTATATTTTAATCTAAAAGTTTTTCCTTATGGTGTTTTTGACATTCATACCTTGCTCTGACTTTCTTTTTAAGTATTCAGGCATGCATATCCTGGTAGTCCTTGTGTATTTGGACTTGTTGGGGTTGATCATGATCTTGATTTTCCAGAGCCAATGCCTGTTGTTGGTATGAACAATTACTTGCCATCATCTATAATGTAGTTTCTTTAGATAATGTTCTTGATAAAAGTTTTGTAGTTCTCTTGCAAGCAATTTCTGTAGCCCCTACAGTGTTATTCTTGTTTGCAGCCATCCTAGTCTCTCTCTCTATCTCTCTTCGTCTTCGTCTTATTGGACTGCAAGTATTCAATCTTAGAATACCTACCATTTAATCCGTTATGGATAGATATTAAGCTTGGATGCTTGTAATCTCATTCCTTCTCTTCGCCTTCTATGCTTGAATGGCCGCATATCCATGTTGAGAGACAAGAAGTCATGTTATGGGTGCTTTCAAGTTTTATTTATTTGATAAGCTTCTGGCTCGTAATAATTAATCATCCCTGGCTCTTTAGGGATATCACGTTCTGCAAGGGGTTGTTGCATAACTTTGGTCTTAGGACTATGAAAACATATTCATCAGAGGATGGTCTTACTGAGAAGCATTGGTAACCAAGCTGTGAACCTGTCGATATCATCACCTATTTCTTCATTCATCATTGAGAGACAATGCTTCAGGTTTGCTTAATCTTTGAGACACGTTGTCATCAGAAGAATATGCAAAAGAAACATTTAATCTATGTTATTGTTGCTCAAGGTGAATGTTAATTACTTTCTAAATGGATAGAAAACATAAATATATGCTGTACGTGTTAACTGAAATGATGTCTTCAAAGGCCTTGATAAATACAACTTAAAATTTATAGGTCTGTTGATTGTTTATCGATATAAAGGGTGCTTGGTCTCTAGTTTTTCTGCTAAACTCTTCTTGATGACATTAGAAGTAATTCTCTAATTTTTTGCCATTATGATATTCAGTTTTTGGAATAGGGTTACTTTTGAGAAAGAACATTGATTATGATTCAAATTTCTGGTCCATAGGAAATCTATCATGAAATAGCGCATCATAACCCCTGTTTCATAAAAAAAATAATTCTCGGAGTCTGATGAATGGTTATTTCTTCTCCTTTTATGCTAAATTACATGGTCAACTTTTTACTGTTGCAGGAACTTCCCGTTGGGGGAATTTGGTAAGGGAGGTCTGTTGTGGGGAGAATGCACTGCCAGACAATTTGAATGGTTTGGAGGCGATCCTCTTACTGAGCTACTGTATAAGGTTGACATTTGATCTCAGCAAAGCCTATACTTTAGTATATCGTACCTTCTATTAAATTTGCATTTTATGCTTTATTCAACCATCTTAGGTAAAGGAGCTTTATGGGCTTGACAATGAGGTTACTTTCAGAAATGTCACCGTGCCTTCAGAAAACAGACCCCGTTCTTTACATCTAGCAACAGCTACACAGATTGGTTTGTTTAACTTCGTTTCATTCCAATATCCAATTGTCTGTTTAATACTGAGTCCTTGAATATCTATCTTTCCATGGTTACATTTTTCCAGGTGCCATCCCAACAGAAGGAATACCCTGTTTATTGAAGGTGCTGCTTCCATTGAGTTGTACTGGATTACCAGCTCTGTAAGTAAAAACCTGTTGTTTGCTGGATATGAATTTGTTTTTTTTCCTGTCAAAATGTTTCGGAATATTTAGAATCGATTTAAGTCTCAAAATTTGATTTTTAGCGGGGGTGGCTGCAAAATCAACTTTTTATGGACTTAACTGTAGTTATTATTTTTTCTCACAAGACCTGTTGTAAAAAGTGATTGCCGCCTAATTTTGTTGATTGCTGCTCTCAGGTATATTAGGATATGCTTCTTAATCCTCTCGCTCATGAGATTGCATCCACTATTCAAGCTGAGATGTTATATGTTTTATATACTGATGCAACATTGGCAATGGATGCTAGTATATTTTTGCTGATGTGATATGTACTTAGAGTTGCCAAGAAATGTTTCACTAAAGATGCTTCTTTCATAGAACATGCTATTTAGAATACCAGAACTGGAGACAAGCTTTGTGATTGTCTAAAATGTTTTTCATCATTTTGAATAATTATTCCAGCTGCTATCATATCTTGATTGTTTGACACGTGATAGTCTATGCTAATTTATAGTACATATATGTACAATTCAGATTCTGCACTAACTCATATTTCATGTGCAGTAATTTGCAGACTTATGAACAGTGTCAAATGCTCAATGCCCGAGTTTACTTGTGTCTCATCTGCAAAGGTTTATTCTAGTTCCTCTATTTTTTATTTTGCATATTCCCCAAGAGGAAAGTTTTATAAGTTGATTGTTTAAGCCTTTTTTTCTTGTTTGCTTGTCCGCAGTTTTCATTTTTTCTTTCTATTTTGTTATTTTGTTTGTGCTTTTGTTTCTAATTCTTGAGATTTGACTGTTTTGCAGCTTGTGAAGCTACTTGAACTAAGGGAGGCCAACCATATTGAATTTTGCAGAATAAAAAATGTTTTTGATGAAATATGCACATGCATAGAAGTATCCATCTAACAGATATTCTGAATTATTGATGGATCCTGCATGGGAAGCCACAGGGTTGAAAGTTGTCTTGATTCACTGGTAAGTATAGCAGTCTGTATAGGCTGGAAATGCAATTGGAGCAATGGTTTTTATGTTCTTCTAGAATTTATGGGTCTTGATTTTTTCCAGGTTAGCGAGTGCGAATGGCTTTCAGATAGAATTGGTCAAATGATTGTTTTGGATGGTGAAAGTGATCAAAAGATTGGTTCATATGCAAATATTCCTGATGATTTTTTTGAGGACATGGAATCTTCGTGGAAAGGGCGAGTCAAGAAGATCCATATAGAAAAAGAAGTTGCAGAAGTTGAAAGGGCAGCTGAGGCCATATCATCAGTGGTACGCTTAGTACACTGTTTCATGCAGCACATTTTGCACTTTCCCAGTTGATGATAGGACATCATGGGTTCATTACTAACTTCATTAAGAAGGCCGATGAGCTGGAATTTTGGACTAAAATTTGATTTTGCAGTGTATATTTATGTATAAGTGGAAATCCGTTAGGTGCTAATTTGTGTGTTATCCTTTTCAATGTTCATTTTATAGTACGTTCAGTCCCCTTTATTGTCTTCTGTTTAACTTGCTTGTAGATAACTGAGGCTTTCCTCCCCATCATCTCAAGAATAAAAGCGACCTCAGCTCCACTTGGTGGCCCAAAGGGAGAAATATTATATATTCGAGAACATGAAGCTGTTTGGTTTAAGGGAAAGCGGTTTGCACCAGCCGTATGAGCTGGTACTTCTGGGGAAGAACAAATTAAGCAGCTTAAGCCTTCTTTAGATTCGAAAGGTAGAAAGGTTGGAGAGGAATGGTTTGCCACAACGAAAGTAGAGGACTCTAATGAGGTGTGCTATTAGGTTTTAACAAGTCCCTTTCTGGAAATGCTTACATTTCTATTCTTTGCCTATGTTGCTTCAACTTGCCATTCTTTCTTGAAATACCCTTGTCCGAAACATATTCGGGCATGGGTATGAGGATACAACCTCCAATGAACTTTCAAATACACGAAAAAACTTAAAAAGAAAAGACTGAACATTCGAACACATACTTTTCATCTAACACTTACACTAGAGTTCGAGTTGCATAGTTATTCACGACAGATTGATATGATTAATTTAATATATTTACTTGTGTTTCAGGTACCATGATGCTGGTGCGAAGGCAGAGGCAAGAGTTTTGGAATTTTTAAGAGGACTTTCTACTGAGTTACAGACTAAGATAAACATCATTGTCTTTGCTTCTATCTGCTTGTTATTGCAAAGGCATTATTTGTTCATGTGAGGTCAGTTATACATATTATCTATATGAATCTTCCTATATATATTCCCTTTCTGAAGACATTCATAGCATGGTGAATGAAATGAAAATTCATGGGTTAAATTCCTAAAACCACGCGCCATTTCATCTTGTGAAGAAATTCCTATTTGTAATGCACTTGGTCTTTTTGAAGCTTTGTTAGCTTTATATCGGTTTGAATGCTGCTGTATATCGAAGTTTGAAACTTCTTCATTCTATTACTTGACCTGATTGTGCCCTCAAACATGTGGTGCCCAATGTCTCGACACATTAAACATGGCACCATTTAATTTTTTCATAATGAGTTATTAATAGTTCATCCTTGTATATATGTATATAAAAATCCAGGTTTGTATTATTTTCTCGAAATCTATTCTAATTATGACTTCATCGTTCTTTACAGCGAGGGGAGAAGAAGGAAATGGGTTTTCCCTACACTTCCAGGATTCAGTAGTTCTAAGGTGATCATCAAAATGTTACTATATGATTCGTCTTCGCCTCCTGTCATTTTGACAGGGTGATTATATTGACTCATGGTAGATCTAGTAATGTTGACTCATTGATCTAGTAATAATCTGAAGCATCATTCAACAAAGAGTATACGGATAATACTCGCGTCAGTGATAAATTATTTATGATGTAGCGTGACAAGTAAAGTTAAAGATTTTGAGTTACAACAGGAAATTATCATTTTTGAATAATCTTTAGGCATTATACATAAAGAACTTTTTCGATTTTGTGTTTTTAATGCAGGGTGGAGAATCGATTGATGAAACGAAAGGGATGGAGATAATTGGACTGACACCGTATTGGTATGATCTGTCTGAAGGCAGTTCTGTGCATAATACGGTTGATATGCAGTCATTGTTTCTTTTGACAGGACCAAATGAGGGTGGTAAATTGAGCTTGCTTTGATCGATTTGTGCAGTTGCCTTACTCGGAATATGTAGATTTATGGTTCCTGCTGAGTCGGCCTCAATTCCTCAATTTGATTTGATAATGCTTCACATGAAATCATATGATAGCCCAGCTGATGGATAAAGCTCATTTAAGGTATGTCAATCTCCGTAGACTGTCATGTAGAATTTCACCTACAGTGGTAGTTGTTTAAGTTTTGGTGTACGATGTAGCTGAAATGGTCTTTCAATTTTCTCAATCACTATTTATTGGTGGAAATATAAAAAGCATGTCATGCATCTTCAAAATTCTCAAGTAGAAATGTCAGAGATGCGATCTATTGTTAATGGAGCCACTTCAAGGAGTTTCGTGCTTATAGATGAAATTTGCCGAGGAAGAGAAACAGCAAAAGGGACCTGCATTGCCGGTAGCATCATTAAGGCTCTTGATGAAATTGGGTATCTTGGTATCACTTGCATGAAATTTTTACTCTGCCACTTTGTGCGAGGAACACTGTATATAAATCAATGGCTATGGAATATGTTAATGGGCAAACAAAACCAACTTGAAAATTAGAAGACATGACCTATAAAGAAAGCCTTGCATTTGTAACAGCAAAGGATGAAGGACTTGCTGAGGCAATAATACAAAGAGCTGAAGAACTTTATTCGTCAGTCTATGCAAAAGATGTTCGGACTATTTGACGCATAACTCGCACAGTTTGGTTTCGAAGGAGCTCATCTTCAATCAGATAAAGCTCCAGCAGGATCTCTCGGTTGTACGACTCAGCCAGAAAACAAAATGGAAGTATTGCACGATGTTAAGACTGTTGTTACCTTAATATGTCAGAAGAAGCTAATAGAGCTCTATAAGCAAAAAAAAAAAAAAAAAAAAAAAAACACATCAGATGTTCCTGTTTTAAATTGTGTAGCTATTGCTTATAGGGAACAACCGCCTCAATCAACTATCAGCGTTTCTTGTGTCTATATCATGTTCAGACCTGATAAGAAACTATACATTGGAGAGGTATTTTTCTGATCTATTTATTGTTATTGTTGATTCGAACTTTGAAGTTAAAAGGAAAGTTGCGTCTCCAAATGTAAATCTTATACCATGATGGTCTTTGTGAGTAGACGGACGATCTTGTCTGTCTAGTGTAGAGAAATCTTATGGTCTGATGAAGATTGTTCTATGGTGGTCGCTTTTGGAATTAACTCTTTGTGCATTTGCATTCTTGTTTTGCATTAGATCATTAAAATTTTTATTTTGTTATTATTGATTTTATAATAATTCTTGTCACTTTGTTATCTTATTTGTACTAAATTATTTTTTGCGTTGCCTTTTTTTCTGCTTGCATCACATTATCATAACATTTTTCATAAGTGTTGATTTGTGTGTGGTCATCAAAGTAAAATGTTTTTATGATGGACAAAGGGCTTCATGATCAAGTAGACTATAACATAACTAGTGAATGTCATCTGAGGAATCTCGAGAATAGTGGAGAATTGTGCACCCAAAGATCGTATGTCTGACGAAGAGCATAAGGAGATAAGTAATATGAGGGAGCAAACGTCCAAGATGATGGATAGAATAACTGCTTTGGCCAAAGAAAAAGAGACTTTTGCAAAAAGAAAGAAAGAGTTCAATGAAAACAATCACGCGATGTTAATTACACAAGGGGTTACTTTAGAGCAAGTTGATTCTAGCGGATTTGAAAAATCACGTATAATCATCATTCGTATCAACAAGTTGTCTGGAGACACCAAGGAAATGGTGACAACGGTGGAAGTTCAGAAAGATGAGAAGAAGCCATGTAATCATAACTCGTTGGTGCCTGAGAGCCTACTTTCAACATTAGGAGAAATAAACCTAAAGACTCCAGTTCAATCCAAACCAAGAGGTGACTCTAATTTTGATTCTATCCTTATATCATATAAGGAGTTGTATGATAAGCTTTTAGAAGCCCGAGAGGTGGCCCTGCATTATGTGAAACCTTGACAGACTCCATATCCAAATTGGTATAACATCAATGTTCGTTGTGAATATCATACCGGAGCTTAAGGACATTCCATCGAGAACTGCTCCGCTTTCAAGCATCGAGTCCAACATCTTTTAGATCATGGAGTATGAGTTTGAGATGAAAGGTCAACTATTTGGTAGTTGATTGTCCTCTTAAGGCGGAGCCAAAAGTGTTCAAAGGTAAGGGTGTCAGTGGGGACGTCTAGGAGGGAAGAAGATTTGCTAAAGTACGAAGCTCAAGTTCATCATTTGAGGAATGAAAATGATAAATTGAATAGGGAGATAAAGCCATGCGTGATGGTTTTGAAAGGATTAGTCAAGCCTTTAAAAATGCTGGTATAGGAAATACCCCAGAGGAGTGGGCAAAAGGGGTCACTAAACTGTAAAACAATGCGAGTAGGAGAGCAAAGCGTCACCATCAATGTATCTAGTTGATTTCCTCATCTTGGACTGCGAAACCGATGAAAACGCACCTATAATTTTGGGACGACCCTTTTTAGCCATTAGAAGAATCCTAATAGATTGTGAAATGGAGAATTCACAATGCGAGTAGGAGAGCAAAGCGTCACCATCAATGTATTCGACTCCATGAAATAGTGGACGACTCAGAGGAATGCCAATGCATTAGGAAAGTAGAGGAAAAGGAAATCCTTGGACATGGTGAATCTCTAAGTCTAGACGAATACAACGCTTCGTACCATGACCCTACAATCGAGATGCATGAACAAGAAAACTTTGGCCCAGGTGAACTATTTTTAGAAGACGATTCTGAGAATTATGGTCCTGACAACAGAAATCTGAATAAATCAAGCTGACCAAGTTGTACTTTTTTTTCAAGCCAAGAGCCAGAAATTCTTTTGGGTCTTGGAGTTGAGGACATAACCTTGTTGTCCCTTTTTCTGCACCGCAACACAGTTGCAGGAGCTGTTTTCAATAAAAAAACTCTACCGTATCTAGCAGTTTCGATGCCTTCGAATTTCCGGTAGGCCGCTTATAGCTGTAAACAGAAAATAATCGTTACGAGTGTTTAGGAATGCTGTCCAGACTCTCGACGGTGTAAAGGGCCATCGCACGTGTACCAAACTGCTTATATGTGTAAGTCCGGTTTTTTTTAAGAAAATGAAATAGAAGAGTAAGGCTATGAAACTCAACTCTTTGATTTAGAAAGGATAACCTGAGTCTTATCTTTGCCATCCGTGTCTTTGCCATCCGGTCAATTTCTCTATACGTACAGGGATATTAGGCTGAGCAATCCTGCATGCATATTTCATTTGGTCAAGAAAATTCACGTCGGTCGAACCCCCATCAGAAACAAAATTAGGCGCCATGGCACTTGCACCGGCACCCGAAGCAAGGCTTGGCCTCCTCAGGAAAGTAGTCAATGGTTTCTTCCAATTGCTTTGGTCTCGATATGGAGAAGGACGAGTTCATCTTGCTCCAGCAATGCGTGGGACAGTGCGTATTGGAGAGCTGCCGCAGAGTGGGGAGTTGGGTCAGCTACCACCATTACTTTCCAAGCCGATGGAGTCACCATCAATGGCCCTCAAACCAGCAGCAAAAACAATTCAAAACCACCACCACCAGAACCAGCAGGATAGAGGTTTTTGGATTGAAGTGGAAACAATGGAATGTAATATGAGGTTGTTATTTTGGTGGTGGTGAGCTTTTCATGAAGTTTACCATATTAACACATGGTTTTGATTTAATTTTGTGATCGGATGGCTTTGAGCTTTTTTTTTGTTTTTTTTTTGGGGGGGAGGGTGTGGTTACGAATCAGTCCCCTCTGGTTGTATTTGCTAACTTTGGTGAACCCTTTAGACTTGGTCAATGCCAACAAAACCATGTTTTATATACAAAAATAAATGGTTTTATTATAAATTAGTGTTTAAACTATCATGTTTTTATCTTAATTATTCTCGGAACTCATTCGAGATAATTCAATTTAATCACAAATGCAGGTATTACATGAACTCGGTATTGAAAACTAAGCAAATGAATCAGACTTCAATATGTTCCACTTCCCCCACCTTGCAGTTTGCGGTCCGTATCAACAAACAAGACTAGTTTTCTTTTTTTTTTCCCATGTATTTGGGGATCATACTCCAAAACCATGTTCGAATATGATTCAGACACGAATAATATAAGAAAAATGAAAAGTTACTGTAATGTAGATCAAAAGCAAACATGTCTCAGTGCACATGCAGATACGTACCTATAAAACCTTCAGCCTTTTGCATATAGTGTTTCCGAAAGGATTTTGTTCAATAGGCCAGGATGGTTTGCTTTGCCTTTTTATAGTTTAATTACCTGCATATGGTCACTATTTTCAGTAGGAGAATAGCAATAAATTCATACAAGCAGATGCAATGTAACTTTTGTGTAAATTTAACGTGCCCTGGCCAGCAAAAAAGTCCTGTAGCTTAGTTTTTCCGCAGTGGTATTGTTCTAGCTGCTTTGGATTCTCTGAAATCACTTTGCCTATCATTTTCCCAATCTCAACAGGATCATTTTTTCTGAAAATGTTGGTACGTGTCTCGTAATCTCTAAGAGACAAGACATTTCTAAAAGAAAACAATGGATCTAACTTGCCTGAACTAGGTCCTCTTCTATGAGTCCCTTGACGGTACAGCCTTTGGCTAGCAGCTCAAATAGTATCTGCACGTATTAGTTGTTTAGAAATCCAATTATCATTAACACTAACGAAGAATAAGGATTTTATGTTGAAATATTCGAAATGCTTCTTTTTTTCCTTTCTAATTCATGTGTTTAATACCTGCAAATTGAAAACAGCTACCAGACTCACCAAAGTTTGAACTGTTTCACCCGTTAAAAGAAGGAAAACTTACCTGTTCCAATCTTTCCACTGATAGTACCACCTTTAACGGAAGCTATCAACTTCGCTAGCTCTTTAGGTGTAAGTTTGATCTCATTAATGGACAATTTTTCGTTTTTCGTATAGGCAGCAATATTACCCTTACCCATGATCCAATTGGCAGCCAGCTTTAAGTCGGCACCACTTGAAAGAGTTGCATCAAAATATTCTGCAACCTCAGATATTAATTGTTAAGAACAAGGCCGATTTAGATCATTTTCTTATGATTCCCAAGCAAGGTAATTTTAAGAGGACATGTAAGGAATTTAAGTAAATATTTCAAGAAAATTCAACAAGGTACAAACAAAAAAGCTTGCTACCACTATCTTAACTGGATGCTGATATATTACCACAGCTATTATGAACAAAGAATAGTTCATTTCAGGACTTACATTCATGTCATTTGCAAGGAAAAGAACATCCTGCATGCTCATCCCCATATTTTCATACCTACGACGCTTTATCTCGGGAGTTCTGGAAATGAGTTTTTGAATGCCATCAACATATTCCTGAGTGAGAATAACTTCAAGAAGGTCTGGTTCAGGGAAATATCGATAATCCGAAAGTCCTTCCTTTGTCCTCATTGTAACAGTTTTCCATGAAAGGGAACAAAGGATTGTGGAGTACATTAGTAACAACGAAGTAAATGGTCAATCATATTTCTTAGACTACACTACTAACTTGATATTAAGATTTCTTTTACTTTACACAATAAATGAGACAGAATGAGGTAATTATCTCAGAGCAGAGTATTAAATCATAAACACAACAAAATATTAATAGAAGGCCATTAAATCAAATTTCAAAACTGTTAGAAAGAGTATGTGAACCATAGATCTCACTAATTCAGGCACAGTTTTGCAAGCAACTATTTACCTTTGTTCCAAAATCCTATTGTCCAATTGGCCGAATTGATACATTTACATCACAGCGAAGTGAGCCTTCTTGCATATCCCATTGCCAACCACCAAGTATCGAACCACCCTCTGCAATTCTGCTGCATATTCAGAAGCTTCAATTCCAGTTCTCATATCAGGTTCAGAAACTATCTCTAGCAAAGGCACTCCTGCTCTATTTAGATCAACCTGCAAAAGACAACCAACAATGTAAATAAGCAAAAGACCGAGACAGTAAACTGCCTCCAAAACCATCTAAAATTGGTTATGGAGGCCAAAAGCAAAGGAAAAAGCAATTGCATTATTATTTCCTATTAACAAGCCAACAATATGAACTACCACTACAAATGCATAACTAAACGATAAAAGTCGAATGTTAAAGAACTCAAGTAAACCTACACCGAATATGGCCAGATTCCAGCAATCTGACAAATAAATATATTTATATCAATGTTAGGGAAGTAATTACCTGTGCCCCTTTGCCAGAATGAAGCAGCTTCCCATCATTCTCCTCTCCTCCATGTGACGTGATACCCAAACTTCCTATGACCACCTCCGAACTCAAGCAGGATCCAGATCAATGTAATCACCAGTTGCGATGGGATATCAAACTGGGAAATTTGGTAACCCTTTGGAAGGTCTGGAAAAAATACTGCTTTCTATCGAACCTTGAGTTTAGAGATAGCTTGCAATTAATAGCAAGTCCGAATTTCACTGCGAATTCAATGACTTCGAATTTAAACCGGCAAGGCACCAGGCAATCCTATGCAAATGGGACAGATACTGGTATTTGGTTCGGATCCATAATTGTAAGGACAACTACAAAAGGGTGAGATTCGAAAGCTGGACATATGTCTCGTTTCCGATGATTGCTTCATAGCCTCTCGTGATTATCCACTGTTTTCTTCAGAGCATGTTGTGGAACTTTAGCTTTGGGAGGCTGCTGCTTTTCTTGTGAGGCGGTTTGAGTTTGACAACTTTTCATTTGAAGTAAAGAGCACCATTCCTGCTGCTAAACAATGCAGTTGGGTAGAGCAAAATGGGTGGATTCGAATAGTTCTGAACAATGTGGAAGCCATGTTATTAATTCTTCACTTCAGATATGAAATCATACACATAAAAGGGACCCCCTCTCCCTGCAAAACATCAAATAGGTCATAAGCAAACTGCAATATACTACCTAAACCAAAGGAGGCACAAAGAAGCAAACTAAGGTTACATCACAAAGAATTGTTGAAAGATAAATTTTTTTGAATTCCCACTTTCGATTTCACGCTTAAAACTTGAAAATCAACTACAAAAAAACATTTACACATAACAGTGGGAAAAAAACTCAGAAAGCAATGATTCGAAGGGAACCCATTAAGAAGAAAGGCTTTTTGATGAAAACAAAGAGAAGAATTCCAAAGGGAAGTCTAAAGCAATGATTTTCATTTGATGGTTACTGTTCTCAGCAAAGAAGACTGAACTGAGAAACTATGCTTTGAGACTTAACAGCCTTCCAACAATCATCCAAATGAAGCATAAAAAAATGGATTAATAATGTCACGGGGCTAGAATTCAACTAGCGGATCTGTGCGGCTTTAGACGCTTTCTTGTGTTGAAGTGGCGCCTAAGTCAGCTTTAACCGCGTCTTAGTGAGAAATCAACTCACTAAGCGACGATCAAACCCACCAAAGGTTAAAAAAGATGCGGATGCTAACACACTTGAGGCTCTTCAAAACCAACAAGATTAAACAACTCTTATGGAAAGTAAACATTGTCGGAGCTATCTAACCACGAAGAGAGGCAACAAAGCACAAAGGCTTTACGGACAAAAGAGAAACACTGCTTGAAAAAGCTAAGTGTCGGAAACAAAGCTAATGAAGCTAAGTCCCTCATAAAGCTATGTAGCTTTCGAAACAAAGGAAACAAAGGACTAAGTCATAAGAAACAAGCAACTAGAGAGAAACTTAGAGTAAATGCCTGAGTTGTATTACTCTGAAGAGAATGAATGAATTGAATGTTTACAAATGAGGAGGGAGGCTCCTATTTATAGTTGAGCTCCCTCAGATCTAACGGTTTAGATGAATTAAATCAACGATCTAGATTGAAATGAAATCCTATCAGAATCTTATCTGAAAATTTAAATTCGATGAGATAATTATTCATTCTAGAAACTTCTAAGGAATGTGTTAGGTCTGATGGTTTTGAGCAGGCCTGATACCCCGTACGACTTTTCTACAGATATTCGTGCACACATGTCTCGATTCGAATTCCACGAGCCTCGAAAATTGCCCACATCAAACCCTGTAACACCCTCGTCACTTTTGTCTCAGATACCCTCAGACTTAATCCTTCACGAAACTAGCGTTCTCCAAGAACGGACCAATTTAGCTTGCCCTGTCAAGCCCAAGTCTGCGCAGAGAACCTCTTCTGCGGGCTCATGCACACAAGTCACGGACCTAAATCCACGAACCCTGACAATAATAATAAAAATAATTTTATACATAATTAAACTTATTTTCGAACTGCCACTGCAGCGGTGGGCGTGCCGAGTGGTTATGGGGTATGACTAGAAATCATGTGGGCTCTGCCCGTGCAGGTTCCAATCATTCCGCTCAAAGTTTTTTTTGTTATATTCTTTTAAGCTCAAGTTCACCATCGTAAAAAAGAGTTTAGCTTTACGTTGATGGGAAAAGATTCTGATCACATGGTCGTCAGTGTAAAGTTAATCCATGCTACGTTTGATTGAAGTGTTACGTTTTTCCATTTTTATGTTTCAAAATTTGTATTCAATATATTCATACATGAATTTTAAAGATACGACTCAAAAACTTTGAAGATTTGAATATACATGTGTCATGTATGTTCAATACTCACATTATATACAAGTAACATAAATGTTGGTTCATTTGGATTTTAAGGAAAAAACCAACTCATGACAAGCAATATATGCAAACCAGAACAACAAACGCACAACCATGACAAGTTGAGGAAAAAAAGAACATCCTATACATACTTTAACCAGACTTGTATAACGAACAATTTGAAATGTGTTAAAAATGTTTTGTTTATGATTATCTATGATTCCGGCCTTGTGCATGATCGAAAAAGAGCTGTACCAGAACCGAACAATCAAATGTTTTGCACACAAGAAATCAATAAAGTCATGTGTTAAAATTCAATATTTGGGCAGAATTATATTTATTCCCTCAATCTCCCAATTACAACAAATAGGTCCTATTTATATACAAAAAACTCCTATAACTAATTAATAACTGAAAGCTAAAAAACTTAACAAACAAACAGATTATGCAACTACACTAAAACTAGTTAACACTTTCTACACTCCCCCTCAAGTTGGTGGTTGCAAAAATGTCTTTAAACCCCAACTTGGAAAACTAGATATTCATATGATGTACACCCAAGGCTTTAGTCATTATGATGTAATTCAACCTAGCCTCGTTTGGATGGATGGTGAAGTCAAGGTTGTACCTTTGATTGTTTCGATCTAGGATAGCAACAAGGATCCTGCACAAACAAGAAAGCTAAAAAAATAGTTAAATGGAAGTAATGAATGGAAAGATAAATATGGCAGCGGAAAATATATAAGTTGGTGATATGTTTAAAGGAAATGATGAAGTATGGTAATGGAAGTAGAATGAAGGTGATGGAGATGAATATGAAAAGTAGTATCTCAAAGAAGAACCAATGTTAAAGAACAAAGACTCAGACTTTATATTGCTTCTTTAAGGGATTGTAAACAGGACTTTGATCCACTATCTATAAAGAGATAGGAACCAGAAGTATCAGGATGAAATAGATAGGGGTGATGCCACAAGCATAAGCTTGATAAGTCGATAAAGTTCACTTAAGAACTAAGAGAGAAACTCTCACAAATATTTGATTAAACAAAGTCAATTGGTTCTTACAAATGAAATGGAAAGCTATTTATAGGCCTAAGAGATGTCTAGGATGAACATACAAGATTTAATGATTGAACATTCATGGATGAATGTTCATCCTTAGGAAATACAATGTACGGTCAATGGTGAATGTATGATGAATTAATGAATAAATCTTCATGAATGTATCTTCATGGCTGAATCCTTTCCTCCCATGTGTGAACATGTTTGATTTTTCTTCTATGGATGAATGTTCATGAATGTATATTGGCTGAAATTCTTCCCCCTTGTGTGAACATGACTATTTGGCTTCTTGCATGAATATGCATGAATGGATGAACTTAAAAGCCTTTGAATGAAACCTTGTGCCTTCTAAAAAATGTTCTGATTCATTTTAATACTCTTTTTTCGTCCATGCATGTCTCCATTAATGCCTGTCATGCATAAATCCTTTGAAGGAGATGAATGGTTGCAAATCCCGTACTTATTTCCAGCCTGCACTGTCTTCAGTAATCTGGGCATATCTAGAGCTCCCAATATCGGATTGATACGATTCAAAGTGCGTTAGAAATATAAGAGATAGGGGATTAAATGTTAGGAAGACTTCATCACCCAAAGATGCTTGTAGCATGTTCAAAAGTGGCGATCAATATGAGAGACGTGAACTGTCCATTGGATTGCCTTGAATGTACCTTCCACTAAATACAAAATGTATATAAGTTACAATGCTGAAGTTCATGAAAAAATATAGTAACATTCAAATGTAACACATGATTCCATGGCTAATATAATAATGCAATTTATATGATAACATAAGTAAGGAATGTGTAACATATGCATGAAACAAGCTAATTAAAGATGTGATAAAGATGTGACATGCATGAATATCATATAGGATGCAAACATAGGAAAATATATGAATATTCAAGCATAGTTTAGAATGTCAAAGCATGCTTATAACACATATAAAGCATAAATGAGTAAATAAGTAATAAAATAAGGAAGAACTCCCTTAGAATCATCATGGAAGAACTTCAAAGTTGTGAGCATGTTTTGTTTGAACATGGTGGTCGGTAGGATCACATCATCTCCCCCTGCTTTAAGGCGATTTTCCCCAAATTGATGCTTGGTACATAAGGGAACAACTTGGATCTTCGTTGGATTGGAATTTCTTTTATTCTCATCTTGCACCATTTTCTTTGCTCAAAATGCTTCACATGTTCAAGTCTTTTGTTTTGAATCAACAACCTAAAAAATAAAACAAAGTTAGAAGTAGATAACTTAGAATCAAAGAAAAGGAAAGGATTAAATTCATGAATGAATGAGTTTGGACTCTTAATGTTCTCCATGGTTATGTTCATTGAATCTTCCCTTTCATAAGGTTCATTCGATCTTGAGTATGAGGTGAATGTTTTTTGAAGGTTAATGAACATGTTCTTTATAATTTCAAGTGACACATCTTTTGGAATTTCAAAAGAAATGACGTTTGAATCATCTTGAATGTCCCTTGGAATAACCTGCAAATTCAAAGAATGAATAGAAGAAAAACATTGATTAGTATAAACCAAAACTTCCTTCTCCTCACATTCTTTTCTTTCATGCTCATGTTTTTCAATACACTCATCTTCACTCTCAATGCTCTTACTCTTATTTTCAATTACTCCATTGGCTTTCTCATGCAAAATCACTCTCATTTTCAACTCCAAATGTCCTAGTTTACTCACAATGTTCTTCTTTGATTTGTGCATGTTCAACTCCACCATATCTTTTAACCACAGCATCACTTGCAATCTTTTCATTTTCTCTTCTACACGTACTTCCCTCTTTGCTCCCAAATTTAATATTTTCAACTTTCTTCATGGCTTTAGTTTTCTTCCATTCCTCTATACGTGATTTGACGATAACTTGGCATTCATTGACTTGATTTGGGCACATTGGAACCAACGTGATATTTATCCCTTGGTGTTTGAATGAATACTCATTGGAGAACCCATCATACAATGCTCGTTTATCAAACTGCCAAGGACGTCCGAGGAGTAGATGGCTTGAATTCATGGAAACAACATCACACAAGACTTTATCTTCACATCTCCCAATTGAAAATGACACAAGTACTTGCTCTATGACTTCTAACTCTTCATCTTCATTTAGTCCTTGCAAAACATACAGACTGGGATGTTTGAATGTTATAAGCCCCAACTTCTCGACCATGTATGTGCTTGCAAGATTTGCACAACTTCCACCATCAATGGCTACAAGGCATACTCTATCATTCACATGAAAACGAGTATGAAATGGATTCCTCCTTTGATGTCCATATTCCATTCGAAATATGGGAGAATTGTTAGTGAAAAATTAATAGTTGAATAAGATGAAAGGACCTTACTAATAATCACTCACAAATCCTCACGATCACTCCAAAAAAATGATGATGCTCTACTCAACGCTCATGTTTGCACTCGGTAATATAAATTGGCTTTTTCAATTCCCCTTCTGATCTCACACACTTGATTAGCCTTTTTCTCATCGTTCCTCTCTTGTAAAGTTCTTAAAAGAGCTAACTCGAAACCTTTCAAGTGCTATGGACGTCGACTGAAAAGTTCGTTAGTGTAGAGGGAAAAATAGAAAGGTAGAAAGATTAAATAATGAAGGGTGGTCTTATAAAAGGAAGAAAAAAAAGGTTCACTTGCTATGCAAAGATACTCACCACCTACCTAGAAGAAACAATCAAAGGTCTTGAAGACTTCTTTAGGATCGGTTGGAATAATGATGTTGATTGTCACCTTTGGCACTTCTTTGCATTTTGCTTTCTTTGTTTCCTTTCTTTAGTTTTTTTCCACATAAAATCCCTTGTTGATGTTGGGATTAACTTGCTGATTTTTTTTGGCACTTCTCTTTTTGATTTTCTTTTTATTGAATGGTAGGATTGTTTTTGCTTGTTCTTGTTGCAATCCACCTTAGCTCTGATTACCATTTGATGTAGTTCAACCTAGCCTCATTTGGATGGATGGTGAAGTCAAGGTTGTACCTTTGATTGTTTCGATCTAGGAAAGCAAAAAGGATCCTGTACAAACAAGAAAGCTAAAAAAATAGTTAAATGGAAGTAATGAAATGGAAAGATAAATATGGCAGTGGATAATATATATAATTTGGTGATATGTTTAAAGGAAATGATAAAGTATGGTAATGGAAGTAGAATGAAGGTGATGGAGATGAATATGAAAAGTAGTATCTCAAAGAAGAACCAATGTTAAAGAACAAAGACTCATAATTTATATTACTTCTTTAAGGGATGGTAAACAAGGACTTTGATCCACTATCTATAAAGAGATAGGAACCAGAAGTATCAGGATGAAATAGATAGGGGTGACGCCACAAGCATAAGCTTGATAAGTCGATAAAGTTCATTTAAGAACTAAAGAGAGAAACTCTCACAAATATTTGATTAAACAAAGTCAATTGGTTCTTACAAATGAAATGGAAAGCTATTTATAGGCCTAAGAGATGTCTAGGATGAACATACAAGATTTAATGATTGAACATTCATGGATGAATGTTCATCCCTTAGGAAATACAATGTACGGTCAATGGTGAATGTATGATGAATTAATGAATAAATCTTCATGAATGTATCTTCATGGCTGAATCCTTCCTCCCATGTGTGAACATGTTTGATTTTTCTTCTATGGATGAATGTTCATGAATGTATCTTGGCTGAAATTCTTCCCCCTTGTGTGAACATGACTATTTGGCTTCTTGCATGAATATGCATGAATGGATGAACTTAAAAGCCTTTGAATGAAACCTTGTACCTTCTAAAAAATGTTCTGATTCATTTTAATACTCTTTTTTCGTCCATGCATGTCTCAATTAATGCCTCTCATGCATAAATACTTTGAAGGAGATGAATGGTTGCAAATCCCGTACTTATTTCCAGCCTGCACTATCTTCAATAATCTGGGCATATCTCAAGCTCCCAATATCGGATTGATTCGATTCAAAGTGAGTTGGAAATATAAGAGATAGGAGATTAAATGTTAAGAAGACTTCATCACACAAAGATGCTTTTAACATGTTCAAAAGTGGCGATCAATATAAGTGACGTGAACTGTCCATTGGATTGCCTTGAATGTACATTCCACTAAATACAAAATGTATATAAGTTACAATGCTGAAGTTCATGAATAAATAATAAGTAACATTCAAATGTAACACATGATTCCATGGCTAATATAATAATGCAATTTATATGATAACATAAGTAAGGAATGTGTAACATATGCATGAAACAAGCTAATTAAAGATGTGACATGCATGAATATCATATAGGATGCAAACATAGGACAATATATGAATATTCAAGCATAGTTTAGAATGTAAAAGCATGCTTATAACACATATAAAGCATAAATTAGTAAATAAGTAATAAAATAAGGAAGAACTCCCTTAGAATCATCATGGAAGAACTTCAAAGTTGTGAGCATGTTTTTTTTGAACATGATGGTCGGTAGGATCACATCACATTAAATCTTCTTGTTTTTTCCCTGTCTTGATATGTTTAGTTTGTATCATCTTCTTGTTTTTTCCCTGTCTTGATATGTTTAGTTTGTATCAAGCCTTCTTAAATCTTTTCTCTAACAAAGTGACAGTCTATCTCAATGTGTTTAGTTCTCTCATGGAAAACTGGGTTAGCTGCTATTTGCAAAGCCACTTTACTATCACACATTAGCTTAGCTGGTGCCATACCTTTCAAGCCCAACTCAGCCAACAGACCCTTCAGTCATACTATTTCTGTAGCCATCCCTACCATGCTTCTATTAGGCTTCTACAGAAGAGCGTGCAATAGTGTTATGCTTCTTAGACTTCCAAGAAATTAGAGACATTCCAAGCTTAACACAGAACCGTTACAGACTTCTGGTCATAGGACAGGTAGCCCATCAGAATCACAATAGGCAAAGAATCTGCACTCACTTGCTGCACTTAATAAAATCCCCTATCCTGGATTTTTCTTGATGTATTTTACCACTCTCAATGCAGCTTCAAGATGTGATTGTTTGGTTTATGTATGAACTGACTTAACAAATGTACAACATAAACAATATCTGGCCTTGTGTGAGTCAGATATATTAATCTACTTATGAGTCTCTGAAAAACAGATTTATCTTGCAACAGTTGTTCATTGCTACAATCTGCTTCATCATACTCAGCTGTAGTAAGTTTCTTGTTTTGCTCTAGAGGGGTCATAGCTGGTTTAGCTCACCTACTCCAGTTTCTTCAATCAACTCTAGAGCATACTTTCTTTGATTCAACATAATCCCTTCTTTTGATCTTAGAACCTCTAATCCTAAAATGTATTTCAACTCTCCAAGATCCTTCATTTTGAAATTCTTATTCAAAATGTGCTTCAGTTTTGCTATCAGTATCTCATTACTGCCAGTGATTAAAAGATCATCAACATATGCCAACAAAACAACTATATCGCTCCATTGCTGTTTTGTGAACATTGAATAATCATACTAGCTCTGCATGTAACCAACTGTAAGTAATGCTTCTATTAGCTTCAAACTCCATTGCCTAAAGGCTTATTTCAGTCCCACTGGCTGTAAAAACCATCAGGAAGTGCCATATAGACAACTAAGTCACCTTTTAAAGAACACGTTGTACACATCCATTTGATAAAGAGGGCCAAGAAAAATAGAGGTAATAGCAAGAATAGTTTTGAATAGTGACTACTTTAGCAACTGGAGAGAAGGTATCCACAAGTAAACTCCTTCTCTTTGATTGAATCCTTTAGAAATAAGGCAAGCTTTGAAATGCTCAACATCTTCATTGGTCTGTACTTGATTCTGTATACGCACTTGTAACCTATTGGAACTTTCCCTAAAGGCAGAGTAACTATAGACCAAGTGTTGCTTGATTCCAAAGCATCAATCTCTTCCTTCATGGCTTGGATCCACATAGGGTTGGTAATAGCTCCAGTATAGGTTTCTGGTTCACTTAAATGAGAAGTGGAAGATAAGAAACTTTGAGTTTTAGAAGGTAAGTGAGAATAAGAAATGAAGTTGGAAATGGGATACTTACTTGGAAGAGATGAAGATTGGTAAGATTGAACATAGTAATGTATCCAATTAGGGGGTTTGATAATCCTAGTAGACCTTCTATGAGCAGTCACTAATTTTGAGGTAGACACTGATTTTGAGGTAGACATTGATTTTGAGGTGGAGCAAGTGAAACTAAAACATGGACTTGAAGATTGAATTGGTGAACTAGTTAAAACTTGAGGTGATACAGAAGAAGAAGAAGAAGAAGAAGAAGAAGGGGAAGATAAACAAGGTGAAACAAAATTTACCAGATTAGATGGTGCAGAAATTTCAAGAGTAAGAAAATCAGAATCATCAATGAGAGGTTGAGCAGGAAAAAAAGGAGAAGGCTTGTTTAATGGAAATAAGAAAGAAAAAATAGTCTCATGAAAGACTACATCACGACGACAAAAAGGATTTTGTATGAAGATCAAAAAGTATATAACCCTTTTGAGTTGATGAATAACCTATAAAAACATAAGTAAGGCCTTTGGAGAAAATTTTATCCTTATAGTTAACTTTAGTTGCAATAGCAAAGACAACCAAACACTCTCATGAGAAAGATTAGGTGATTTTTGATAGAAAACTTCAAATGGACTTTTCCAGTTTAGAAAAAAGTAGGAAGCCTGTTAATGATATAATAGCTGTTAAAACACATTACCCCAATATTTGATAGGAACATGAGAATAGAATCTAAGAGCATGGGCCCCTCTAAAAGATATTTTTGTGTGCGTTTAACAACCCCATTTTGTTAGGGTGTATAAAGACAGGAGCTTTGGTGAATAATACCAAGGTATGAAGAAAAACACATTACCCCAATATTTGATAGGAACAGAATAGAATCTAAGAGCATGGGCCCCTCTAAAAGATATTTGTGTTGCGTTTAACAACCCCATTTGTTAGGGTGTATAAAGACAGGAGCTTTGGTGAATAACCAAGGTATGAGAAGAGTTCAGAACAGTTGTCACTAAAACTCACCACCTTTATCACTACGAACATACTTAACTAAAGCAGAATGATGATTTTAAACAAGGGTAAAAAATTGTTAAGAAAGAGAATTGCATCACTCTTAAGTCTCAACAAGTAAACCCAAGACAACCTAGTATGATCATCTACAATAGTAAAAAATGATCTATGACCACTCTGTGTTGGAGACTCTATAGGGACCCAAGTCAACATGAATTAGATCAAAAGGTTTAAGTGATATAATGAACTAATGGGAAAGGGTAACCTTTATTGTTTTACAAGAGGACATACAAAACATTGCTTAACAGAATTTTCATTTAATGGAATAGAACACAAAATGGAGTCTTATGCATTTTAACAGAAGTGGCAATGCCCTAAACGTGCATGCCAAAGCATTGTATTATTATAAGAGGAAACAAACATACAAACAGAATCAATTTTGCATTCGGATGATAACAAATCAAAACTAAGTTTGTAGAGGACAAACCAGAAACAAGGTATTTGGAATTAAACAATAGAGACCACGAGCTTCCCTACCAATCCCCCTCATCTTCCTAGTTAAGAGATCCTGCAATGCAAAAATGAGGGTAAAATAATACTGCAGTTGAGGTCTTTAGTAAGTTTTGACACTGAAAAAAGGTTATGATGAAAGTTAGGAACATACAATACATTTGGAATAAATCAACTGAGTTAAAATGAAAGCTACCAATATGGGTAATTGGAACAGTTTTACCAGTAGGTAGGTGGATAGAACTAGGCTCACATGAAGTTAGAGATTGCAAATAATGGATTTCAGACACCATATGGTTAGTAGCCCCTATATCAAGTATCCATCGAAATGAATTAGAAGAAGTAGGTGAGCACTTAGAAGCAATACTTGCTAGGTTGACTGCTGCATCAACCGAGGGAGTTTTATTCAAGAGCTCAAGGATCTGATAATACTGAGATGTTATGAAAATTGGAGCACTATGAACTGTTCTTGAATCATCAGAATGTGACTCATGATCAGATTCAAGCAGTGAGGGATTGGTAGCATGAGCTGCTTGAGGATTCTTCTTCTTGGTGAATTTGAAGTCAGAAAGAAAGCCGATTAAGCAATAATAATTATCACGCTTATGTCCTTCTATTTTGCAAAAATCAGAAACGCCAGTGAATCGCCTTCAATCAGATTTTCCAAAAGCATTGGAGTACATAGAAGTAACACCCAAAACACTATATAGTTGAGCTCGTTGTGTTTCTTCTTGCAAAATCATAGAATATGCTTGATTCATGTTTGGAAGAGGTTGCATAAGCAGGACTTGACTACGAATTGCTGAGTAAGTATCATTAAGGCCCATAAGAAATTGCAACAGCTTCTGCTATGCAATGTGTTTAGAATTTTGCTGAGAAGCCTTGCAATTACAGGCAGAAAGAGGAACTAGGGCATGATATTCGTCCCACAACATTTTTAATCGCGTAAAATAGGTCGAAACTGTTGAATCACCTTGATTTAAAGTAGCAATTTCAATATGCAGGAAAAATATTCTAGATCCATCTACCTTGTAAAATTGCTCCTTTAAATCAGTCCAAACATGAGCAATGCTTGAAGCAAACACGATTCCAACTGAGAGATCACTGCTCACTATGTTGAGAATCTAGGATAGGACAAATGCATTACAGCGTTCCCATCGAGAGTGCAAGAGCTCATTGTAATCCTTTTTGCAGCAAGTGCCATCAACAAGACCTAATTTATTCTTTGCCAGCAACGCGATCCTCATAGAGCGGCTCCAGATGTTATAATTGTCGATGCTAACCAGGCAATGTGAAACAAGAATGCCGCCTGACGTATCAGATGGATGCAGAAATAAGGGATGGTTGAAGTCGAGCACGACGGTGTCAGGAGCATTCATTTCGTCGAAAGGAATTACCCAAAATAATACCTAAACCAGAAGAAAGGAATATGAGTTGAAGGAACAAACGGGCAGAGTGAAAGCGGCCCAAGAATAACTTGGGCTAAACTGAAACCATGTTAAAATTCAATATTTGGGCAGAATTATATTTTATTCCCTCAATCTCCCAATTACAACAAACATGTCCTATTTATATACAAACAAATCTTATAACTAACTTAATAACTGAAAGTTAACAAACTAACAAATTATGCAACTACACTAAAACTAGTTAACACTTTCTACATCATGTTCAACAACAAGTCTTCATTTTTTTAATTGTTGATGAATGTTCGTGCATCAATGTCTTTGTTGAAGCCTTGAAATATTTTGTCGAAGCCATAAATTCTTATAGAGAAGCTTCAAGGGAGATAACATTTGAGGAATATGCTAAACCTTTGTTAATATTTTGCCACAACATCTGTTGATCTTGAAAATTTGAAGGTTCAAAAATATTTTACTGTAACCTATTTAAGTTACCTGCATGGTTGTCGTTAGCCGCTTAATTACCCCAAGAAAAGTTAGGATACTGAAACCATCCTGAATTATAGGTGTTAGAGTAGGCGTTATTGTTGCTTCTATCTAAATTGCCCATGAAATTGATAGACTCTTGATTTTTGGGCATTCACTCTAATGGTGGTTACCGTGACAAAAAATATGTGCCGAACTGGATGCCTTGACTTCTTTAACCTCGTTGGAACGTTGCAGATTTTTCAACATAATTGTTATGCTAGAAAGTTGGATGGACATTGAATCTTTTGGAGTCTAGTTAAATACCCCTGATGCCTTCATTCTAGTTCGAAGCCTTGTAGATAGGAATTGATAATCATTGTTGGCTATCCTATTAATGATATCAAAGGCTTCCTTCGGTGACTTATCAAGCAAAGTGCCATTTACCGAGGCATCCAACACCATACGAGTGGGTACGTTGACTCCATTATAGAACATCACTACTTGTGTCCAGTTATGGAACCCGTGGTTGGTACATTTACGAAGAAAACTCTTGTATTGATCCCAACACTCATACATAACTCTTTATCACCCTGGAGAAAACTTGCGATGTCATTGCAAAGTTTCGTGTGCATGTTGGGTGGATTATACCTTAGCAAAAAGAAAAAATTGCAAGAGTAAACAAATAAAAATTGCTAAGGTAAAAACTAGTTGCAATAATCAGTAAATTAAAGTTTCTAAGGTGAAAAATGTTTGAGTTCTGAATATAGACTAACAACCTCACACAATCAGACTTCTAATAGAGCACTTGGGTTAGATTTGCTACGGCGAGAAATTATTCTATGCCTAGAGTGAACAAAATATGCTATGCCTATGTTGCCTGACATGATTTACTAAAGTGTTCCTAAGCTATGTCTAGTATGGAACTTAATACAACTATTGCCACGACAATAACTCTCGGCGTAAACAGTGACCTAAGCTTATCGATTAAGTACTATCCCTTTTAGTTGCTTGAAACCCTCTCATTATCTCTAAGGTAGATTAGAACTTCACCATACCAGATTAGTTGCCTTGTTCACATATATCTAACCTAACTATCTCGATATTAGGTATCAACTCCTACAAAAATGATACAAAGACTAGGAATATTATGCCAAGGCACCAGACAATCTCTCAAAGGCTTTTACAGTGATAAGGCATATGATTAAAATAGTGAACAAGACAACAATAAACATAAATATAATTAATCATCCATTAAGCATAAAATAAAGTATCATCCAAACGTCTCAAACACCAAATAAAATAGTTCATGGTATGGCTAAAACCATCCTAAAATATTTATTAAGTATAAGTCCATAAAAGATAAGAAATGAAGAGAAAGGAGAAGGAAACTCCTAAAAATAGATTTGTTGACATGACATTAGACCACCATCATGATTGCTTCAGTGCGCTAGCCTCTCTCGAGGTCCTAGTCGTTACTCTGGCAAAGCTTAGCTATAAAGGACACCAATGAAGGATGAGAGGGGAACAGTGGAGAAGAAGGTGTTGCAACCACCTTTTCCAAAGCTTTTAGGGTATGTGAGAGTGGGGTTTTTCTCAAAATGGTGGGCATAATGTGCTATTTATAGTGGGAAACTTCTAGGGTTTAATTCCCTTGAAATTCCCCCAACTACACTTGAATTCATGCCCATTTGTGAATAATCGCACAAAATTTGAATCATCAAATATTTTCCTCCTCGGTCATTTCCTATCACTTGTATTATCACAATCAGCACACAACCCTTCTCATCAGTAGCATCAGTTTTAGAGAAAACCTAGCTGAGGTAAAACTTATCCACCACATGCATGAAATATCCTAAAAGCAACTAAAATGCTATGAAAATGACTTTTGGACAAGCAACGACTTTTAGACACACAATAACTTAAGTAAAAAGACTTAAAATATAGTCTTTTTAAAGAGTTATTAGATACATGATCAAATAAATTTTTGAAAATACTAAAGCAACCCTTAAGCTTATCAAATAGATCATCGATCCTCAGAAAAGGGTACTTTTTTCTTCACCGTCTTTTTATTCAGCTGACGGTAATCTATACATAGTATCATCATCCATCTTTCTTTTTAACAAATAATGCCTGTGCACCCCACGGATACACACTCGGTCTAGAAAAACATCAATCAAGTAGCTCTTGTAGTTATGTCTTTAACTCTCTGAGTTCGGTTGGAGCCATTTGATATGGAGCCATTGAAATAGGCACAGTACCCTGAAAATATCAATCTTGAACTCCACTTCTCAATCAGGATGTAATCCGGGTAATTCATCAGAAAATACATCTAGAAACTCCCAAACTATTGGAGTATCTTCCAACTTAACCTCATATTTTTTATGTCAATTACATTTTCAAGAAACGTTGTGCAGCCTTTTGCCATCAATTTTATTGCTGTCACTACTTATATCATGTGGGGTAATGATTTCTCTTTTTCTCCAATTACAATTATTTCTGAGCCCTCATCATCTTTCAGAAATAATCGCTTCATATGAAAATCAACCCATCCATAATACAGAGATAACCAATCCACACCCAATATGATATTGAACTCGTCAAATGGTAATTCCATAAGATTTTCCAGGAATACAAACCCTTGAATCTTTATCGGACAATTTCTACTAATTCGTTTAACTCTAGCATTATGACCCAGTAGATTCATAGTTATCATATTGTTATTGATGGGTTTTAACGGAATACCTTTATCTCTAACTAATTTTGAACTAACATAAGAATGCGTAGAACCTGGATCAATTAAAACAAATACAGACTAATCATACAGATAGAAAAATACAAGATATAATCTTTGGGTCATCACGATCCTCCCTAGTCTTGTTGTTATAAATTATGGGCAGAGCACGAACATCGGACTGGGAAATGGTCTCTAAATATCCCCTCCATTTACCTCTACCTTGACCACCTCGTTGAGATACTTCTACAGATCTCTTTGTCAGTACAGATCTCTCTCACCATCAGGCAATCTCTAATAAAGTGTCTAGTGTCTTCACAGTCGAAACAAGCTCCAAAATATCTGTACAAACTCTAGGGTAAGTTTTCTACACTACTGACATGGTAATATCTGACCCAGTGACTAAGCTAATCAACTAGCTCTAGTATCTTCCATTTGATTTTGTCGGCCTTTATCTTTTGTCTGAGATCTCTTCTTACTAGAAGCACCATCTTCTGACTTATTCTGGTTCTGAGAACATGTACCTCGACCTCTTTTAGACTAAGATGAGGATGATGTTGCTCATCTGTTTGTTTTTATTCTATATTCAATCATAATTTTTTCATTCAGTCTAGGACAAAGACCTCGAATAAACTTCTGGCACACATCTCTCTCTGAAGGAATCAACTCTAAAATATATCAAGTAAACTTATTAAACTCACATTCATACTCATATACAAATCTTTTACCCTGAATGAGATTGAAAAATTCATGTTTCATTTGAGTAATAAACTACTCCCCGATATACTTTTTCTGGAAAGCCTTATGAAATAACTGTCAAGGAATTTGGTCTAGAGGTACACGCGTCACCATATTTGTCCACGAAATTTGAGACTAGCCTCAAAATAACGAAAATATACCCTCTAGTTTTTCCTCATCAGAAAACTGAATATTTTCTAACATGATCTTAACATCATTCAGCCACATATCTACCATAATCGGGCCTTCATTTGCTTCACCTTTAAAATCAGATGCCCCTAAACTTTTTAATTCTTTTAGAATTGACACTATCGGGGCTGGAGGAGAAGGACTAGGTGGAGGCAGAGGAGGGGAGGTTTTACCACTGGATGATATCAAGCAAAAATAGTCTCTAATGTCTGTAGAAATGACCCTTGATCTGAGCTGGCACTCCCTAATATGACTGTGCTCTCTGTTGATCAGACTGTGTGTGAGGTACATGCTCTACTTAGTTGCTACCACTATATGTTCCCTCAGGAACCTCTTGTTCAGTAGCTTATCTCGAGCCTTTCGAATCTGACATCTAAACATTAATCACATAACATTATGTTAGTAATTAGCAACATTACAAATAAAATCATCAAATCATACCAGATCAGTAATTTTAACATCCTAATGGCATGTACACATTTTCCACATAACATAAGCTCAGTTTAGGTCGATAATCAGCTAAACCTGCATCTCTGTTACCAATGAATGCAACAATCGTAAACAGTACAAGTATTGAAATACAAGTTAAAGATTTTACATCAACTTTGCAGACTTTCATTAACGTGTATACTAAAAATTTTGTTTCATTTTAAAACATTTCTAATTCAACTTTAAAATTGTTTACTTAATTACATGAAAACATAAAATAATATTTAATCATGGAAAAACAAATTCGATTTTAGGCAGTAATTAGATTGTTTGCTGATGTTTCATAAACTATTTAAAACTGCTTAAACACTGCTTAATTTCCAATCAATTTAAAACATTATAATATATTACATATATTCTATGTATTCATAAATACAAATATAACTATACTAAACATATTAATATGGTTCTAGTTTACTATTATAGTCAACTCCGAAAGCAAACTAATAACATAAATATACATGTCACCAATAGCCAAAAGTAACATCAGAGATGTCTTACTGATACTGATAATATAGATGATGTCCAAAAGATGCTTGGGGGCTCCTCATTGCACGTCCTTATCTCTATCATAACCTATGCATGAAAATCATCATGCGTTATGTATAACTTAGTGAGGCATTAATAAACTATGGTGAGATAAAACATAAGATATTATAAAACGTTAAAATATTAATATAAACTTAAATAAAACATTAAACTTTCAAACTAACTTATTCAAGCCAATTTCTTCATCATAAACCTGAAAATAAAATTAATCTCATGATTTTATCCAAAATCATGAAAAACATTATCAGATACAATACTCATTTCGTATTTCTTCCCATTCAGACAATTTTGTAACTTTAATAATTCATTTTATTAGCTCAAAGTATATTTAAGAGAATTCAAGCTACGCGAGTCAGACGAGTGTGCGCAGTAAGCAATCACGACGCTATCATTAGAATCAGAATATGCACTCCAAGTACAATCATATCATTTGCACCGACAGTGCTATACGTAATGTACCAGATACAAAATTAGAATCTCTCCACCTTATGACATGCCTATTGTACCTACCACTCTCAATACAACATACAATGGGCTTTCAAATCACATTTTATTTATCCAATCATCATCATTTTGTAATTTGGAATCATTTGAAATTCATTATCATAAAATCGTACTTGGACAGTTCGTTCTCTAAACCATCCATAAATCTTTTATAAATCTTTATAAAAACACCAATGAAATAATCCATTTTTAAAATAGAAAACATACTTTAAGATACTACGAGTTTAACTTATCGCAAGTCGTCCTCATTCAGAATAATTAAATAAATAAATGCTCTCACATTTTCCTCACTAAAAAACTTTTATACAATAATCCTTTTATCGCGTACTTTTTCTTCTCCATTCGAATCATGGGATTTGTCGTTGTTTGACAATATCACATAATAACACAAGATATCTGAACTATATGTTAGTATCATATTAACAAGCGTTAACTTTAATAATATAAAAGTCTATAAATAGAATCGATACTAAATCGATAACAAACTAGATCATATTTCCATCATAAATTTCATACTTCCAAAAAGCCTTATTCGATTCCATAAATATTTATTTTCATTATCAATCATTCAACATTTTCCAATTTTCACAATCAAGCCACTAATTATGAATTCTTTTTAGAAAACATATCAACCTTTCCATTTGATTCATAATGATCCTTCAAAATTATGATTGTTTCACATAATTTACTAAAATTTCCAACACCTTGATATATACTCGTATCAATTCTCAAATATTTGAAAACTTATAATTTTATCCTCATTTACTTTAGAGTTTTTGAATTCAACCATCCACTTTAATAAACTTGTAATTTGGTTCCAAACAACTTTCTAACGTAAAATTCCAACATTTCAATATTGAAATTCAACATTGAACACCCAATTAATACATTTACGCAATAATATCCCATAATTGTCAAAATATATAAAATAACCTTTTCCTATTTCAAGCTTCCAAATTGATCCAAATCAATCTTCAAATCACATAGAGCACATCTAATGTCAATTCTAGACCATAAGAAAATTTTCAATATTTCTCCCTAATTTTCCATTTATGGAAAAATGCTTCAAGTAATCTAGGGCTTGATTTCCATTCAATTTCAAGCATGAATTCAACTTCCTTGCATAAAATTGTTGCTATTATAATTATCACATGTTGCGTGTTGTGAGTACTATAAAATTATACGCAAATAATGTGCAAGTATAATGTACCAAATGTACCAGATACAAAATTAGAATCACTCCACCTTATGACATGCCTATTGTACCTACCACTCTCAATGCAACGTACAATGGGATTTCAAATCACATTTTTTTTATTCAATAATCATCATTTTGTAATTTGGAATCATTTGAAATTCATTATCATAAAATCGTACTTGGGCAGTTCGTTCTCTAAACCATCCATAAATCTTTATAAAAACACCAATGAAATAATCCATTTTTAAAATAGAAAACATACTTTAAGATAATACGAGTTTAACTTATCGCAAGTCGTCCTCGATCAGAATAATTAAATAAATAAATTGCTCTCACTTTTACCTCACTACAAAACTTTTATACAATAATCCCTTTCTCGCATACTTTTTCTTCTCCATTCGAATCGCGAGATTTGTCATTGTTTGACAACATCACATAATAACACAAGATATAAGAACAATATGTTAGTATCATATTAACAAGTGTTAACTTAATAATATAAAAGTCTATAAAATAGAATCGATACTAAATCGATATCAAACTAGATCATATTTCCATCATAAATTTCAAACTTCCAAAAATCCTCATTCGATTCCATAAATATTTAATTTCATTATCAACCATTCAACTTTTTCCAATTTTCACAATCAAGCAACTAATTATGAATTGTTTTTAGAAAACATATCAACATTTCCATTTAATTCATATTGATCATTCATCATGATGATTGTTTCACATAATTTACTAAAATTTCCAACACCTTGATATATACTCATATCAATTCTCAAATATTTGAAAACTTATAATTTTATCATCATTTTCTTTAGAGTTTTTAAATTCAACCATCCACTTTAACGAACTTGTAATTTGGTTCCAAACAACCTTCTAATGTAAAATTCCAACATTTCAATATTGAAATTCAACATTGAACACCCCAATTAATACAATTATGCAATAATATCCCACAATTGTCAAAACATATAAAATAGCCCTTTTCCTATTTCAACATTCCAAATTGATCCAAATCAATCTCCAAATCACATAGAGCACATCTAATATCAATTCTAGACCATAGGAAAATTTTCAATATTTCTCCCTAATTTTCCATTTATGGCCAAATGCTTCAAGTAATCTAGGGCTTGATTTACATTCAATTTCAAGCATGAATTCAACTTTCTTGCATAAAATTCATGCTATTCTAATTATCACATGTTGCGTGTTGTGAGTACTATAAAATTATACGCAAATAATGTGCAAGTATACACAATCGGTCAAGTAATAAAGTGATGAGTGAGTATCGTCTCCACAGGTATTGGTGGAAATTACAAAGTTGAACCAAAGCAAAGCACTACTCTATATAAGTATTAGTTATGATATATACCAATGGATAATGTCATGACAATGAAAAGTATATGCTGGTGGATATGGATTGATAGTATGATATGGTAGTAGATGAAAATATAGTGGCAAAAACATATTATAATGTTGAAAATTATAGAAATGTCTAAACAATAAAAAGCGATAAGAATAGTAAATAAATGATAGTTTGATAATCCTCACACAATAAGCTGTCTAGGGGGAATGAATGGTAGGGATTGATTTTAGGATGCTAAAACTTATCTCTCAAGTAGATTTAATCTATCTCAGCTTCACTTGCTCGACGGAGTTTGTTAAACATGCTCTCACTATCTCTACTCAAAGGAACTTAATATAATAGAATGCCACAACATCTCCTCTCGGTCTCAACCATGGCAACCTACGTTATTGATAAAAACTACACCTCTTAGTTATTGAAATCTTATCTTAGTCTCTCTCAAGTACTAAGGGATTAGGATATAGTATTACTATGCCAGGTTTAAGCTTAAGAAAATACTACACCCCATTGCTTATGCGGATCTTACTTTTGTTTATCTCGAATACTACATGCATTAATGACTAAATTTCCCTCGAACACCTAGCCTTCATCTGAGTAATGGACACTCTCATGCCTCCTACAAACTTAGACGATAAAGCATTCATAAGAAAAACAAGTAAATACAAAAGATAAATTTAAATCTACCATTAAAACAAAATCAACCCCACCAAATAAGGTTAGTTCATGGTGGGGTTAGAATCGTCCATGAAATAAAACATGAAAATCATTCTTTCTAATAACCCAATATCAAATGAAAAATAACAACAAAGGGGAATGGAGAAGAAGTCTTTGACGTGCGCAACCGGAGCTATCCTTGACCACCACGACTCGCCATAGCTTGCTAGCTCATCTCGGACGCCTAGCTCGCCACTTCTTAGAGCTCGTTAATGGAGGAACACCAGTAGGAGAATGGAAGGAAGGATACAGTGGAGAAATTCAAGAAAATATAGATGAAAATGGTGAGTGTGTAACCTCTTTTCTCTCTTACGTGAGGTGTATTAAATAATAAAAAATATCCAATGGTATTAATGGGCCTTAACACTCCAAATACCCATCATACCCCTAGAGTCACTCCTTGGGCATGATTTTTATCTTCCTAGGTGGCAGTGGTCCTCACCAGGTGATTATAACCATCATACACGTGCCTTGCCAGTTGTCATTTTATAAAAATATATGTTTGTCTTTTTCGGTGCCAAAAATGCTAAGTCATTTCTATCTGCTTCATCAACAAATTTCACAACATTCCTTGCCACTTTAACCTTTTATTGTTATTTCCTACACAACATAAACAGCTACACCTTTCCCTCATACAAACCTTTATAAGATAAAATATCACAACCACCACTAATACAACTATATGAAATTCTATGCATTTAAAATGACCTAAATGGGTTTTTTAACAAACAATAACTTAAGTGAAAATGCCTTTAAAGTAGCCTTTTTAGGGTGTTATCACACCCCAAACTAAATCTATTTCTTATCCTCAAGCAATGGATAGCATTTAACACTAACAGAATTTCATGGAAATGTTTAATAGCAAGACATTCAAGAAAAAAAAATAGAATTTCAACCCTCAGAAAAATTAGGCTTTAACATACTAGACATATCAAGAATTCAAGTACTTCTCCCTAGGTCAAGAGTCTTTGCGGTAGTGTGTGTACGTGATTGTATCCAATCTATACTTAACAAATTTAAACAATTTCTAATCAAGTCCCCTAGTTTTATCCCAAAATTTTCTCATTCATTAAGCACATTTATACTTCCTTTTTACTTAATATATTTTTTATACTACTACAAGGAGAGTCAGCCCATCACACATACCTTCCCACACTGTAGGTGAAAGGAAGCATGCCTTCCACCCCCAAGCTAGTTAGGTAGAGTCATCCCATTACTACTTTTATTCACTCATATTCATTTAACTTTCATTTATTTAAAAAAGTTCCAGGCAATGCCACAACAAAGAGGAGTGTCCCTCTACAGCTATGCCAAAGCATTTATTCACAATTTCATACATAAGGGAGTTCTTATTGATTTATCATTTAAATACCATACCAAATTTCAATGCCAAGACTAACTAGATTCCTTCATAAAAAATTCTTAAATTTCCTAAGTATAGAGAACATACAAATCATGTAAGAGTAATTCACAAAGCATCAAGCCCTATAGTCAGTTCTATCATTCCCAACAGTCATTTACATTTAATTTCTAGCCTAAAAGTTCAACATCATTGGGTATCACCAAAACATGTTTTTAACTATCTTACCATTTACTTATGCCATGACATATTATTATGCTATTACTATCATGCACATATTCTACAGAGAAAACTACCTCCCCCAAACTTAAGGGAAACATTATCCTCAATGCTTAAAGAGAACTAACTAAGAAATAAAACTATATGTCATGCAATGGAATGCAAAATGAATGCAAATAGAGGTACCTCATTTTTTCGGTGGTGGTGTTGCAATGGAGGTGTTGGCATCTCCTTGTCTTGTATTCTTGTGAAGTGGTGCAGGGCTAGAATCGGAAGAAGTATAATAGTAATGGGATATGTTGATGTGCCCAGCCGATGTCTTTGTACGATGACTATTGCATCGAGCATGAGAAGGTTCAGGTGCAGGAACGGGACTGGGGGTTCTGTTAGTTGATACCACAAGTGATTCAGGAGATGGGGATCAGAGAGGCTCTGGAATCAGTTCATCAATAGGGGGATCAGATTCATCTGGTTCTGGAGATGCCTCGGCATTTAATGCCAAAACAATTTCATCTAGAAAACCTGGTAAATTATGTTGAACGTGGAGAAACATTTCTTGAAACATAGTTTCCACCACAGCATCTCTGTGTTTTACATAGTCAAGGAAATTTCTAATATCGCCATGTAGAGCATGCAAATGAGTATGTGTCTACTGAATAGTTTCTTCGAGAGCAAGCAGTCTTGCCTCGGTATTGGATAGTAGTTGCCTTAGACTTAGGGTTATCTAAACCCAACAGCAATGCAACAAGACTCTTGTTATGTCCGAGACACCAGATAAAACTTCATCAAAATTACTCTCACTAACCTTCTTCTTGCAACATAATATTGTAATAAGAATAGGAAAGACTAATGCACTAGGTTTTTTACTTAAGCAATCATGCACTGGTTCAACAATTATCTTACCCAGATCAATAGAATGTGTAACCATAATAGAGTGCAAAATCATTAATCATGGGTGGCCTACCGTTGTGTTATGGGTGGTCGGTATGAGCTCATACTTCATGAAATGGTTCCATAGTTTTGATCGTGGTTGAAAATGTTCCCTATTAACAGAGTAACGAATGGTTTATCGGTCATTCGAAGAGGTATTTGAAAAACACAAATCCTCGAAAACTCCATCGTAAATTGCATTGTTGGCATCTCTCTCAAACTTTGAATGTTGATCTTCAACACCCTACAAATGAAAATATTGATTAATGAAAAATGATGTAAAACAAATGTATTTACCATGGACAAAAATGGAATGTTGATTTGGCTTGAAAATATTGGCATAAAACTCCTTCACTAAAGAAGCATTAGCGGGACCAGGGTGTATCATAAACTTGTTCCATTTTAATGGCTCAACAATTTCCATCACATCTGGCCCAAAGCCATCATCTTGTTCATCAGTAAAAATGAACCCCAACTCAACAAAAATCTTGCAATTTTTGAAATTTTGAAATCATGCCTTTGCTTCATCATTTTCGAGCCATTGAAGAATAGGAGCTTCTGCCTCTGTAGGTCTCGTAAGCACCATTTTAGTAGCATTTTGAAGGAAAAAATGAAAAAGGAGTGAGCTTTTTGTGCTTCAAGATTTTTCGTTGTGGAGTAAAATGAGGGAAGAATAAAATGTAAGGAAAAGTTAAAGGAAATAGTGAGAAAGATGGAGTGAGTGGACGGTTAAAAATAAATGAGTGGATGGGGTAAGTGGGTATGTGAGAAAAAGAAAAATTAAATTGTAAAATTAAATGTGATGTGAAAAGACAATGGGGGGAGAGAAGTAAAAAAGGAAATAAAATAAATGAATAAAGAAAAAGAATATTTCCCCCCTTTAATTGCTTTGTCTTTTACTCTCTTGATAACTTCTCCACATACGACTACAGTACTGTGGGTCCCCTACAAAATAAAACATTATTATAATTATTTAGAAAAATAACTAAAAATAAAGTTAAAAATGACAATAGATAAATTCATTATTTATGCACAATCAACGTAATTCAATATCGTGGCATTGAAATTTGATTTTCAGTTGGGTACACTCAAGCATCGTGCAGGTATAACACTTCATTGTCACGCAGAGGTGGAACTTCATTGTAAGCTTTCAAATGATGGCCGTTGACTTTGAAGATTATCCTATCATCTATGTTCTTGATGTCAACAGCTTCATGGGGACAAACATGATGCACCTCAAATGGCCCTCACCATCGAGATTTAAGCTTTCCATGAAAAAGTTTAAGTCTGGAATTGTAAAGCAACACTTGTTGGCCAACAAGAAAATACCTTGGCATCTATTTTTGGTCGTTCAACTTCTTGGTTTTTTCCTTGTATATCCGTGCATTTTCATATGTTTGTGTCCTAAACTCTTCCATTTCATTAAGTTCCAGTAGTCTCTGCTCCCCAGCTAACTGAGCATCGAAATTAAATAGCTTAATGGCTTAGTACACCTTATGTTCAAGCTCAACAAATAGATGATAGGCTTTTCCATACACCAACTTGAATGGTGACATGCCCAAAGGAGTTTTGAATGTTGTTTATACTTCCAAAGTACCTCATCTAACGTTGCTGACCAATCCTTCCACCTTGGGTTCACCACTTTTTCTAAAATCTACTTCATCTCGCGGTTGGATATCTCAGCTTGACCATTTATGTGTGGATGATATGCCGTGAAAATCTTATGAAGTGCCTTGGCAATCAACTTGTTATCAAAGTGGGTTCTCTCATCACTAGTAATGGCTCGAGGTACTCCAAACTGAGTGAAGATATTCTTGTGCAAAAACTTGGGTATGGTTTTAGAATCATTCCTTGAAGTTGCTATTGAGTCTACCCACTTGGATACATATTCCACATCAAGAATATATATATATCACCTCTAGAAGATGAGAATGGTCCTATGAAATCGATGCCCCAAACATCAAACAGTTCTATTACCAAAATGCCTTCTAATGACATTTCGTGTCACTTAGATATGTTTCCATTGCGTTGGAAGCTATTACAATATTTGTAAAATGTATGAGCATGTCTGAACAGAGTTGGATTATAAAAGCCTGATTGTAGGACCTTGGTAGCAGTCCTTGCTCCTCCAAAATGGCCTCCACTTGGGGTCGTGTGACAATGGCATAAAATATCGTTTTACTCTTCTTCAGGTACACATCATCTAATGAGCTGGTCAGCACAATGGTTGATCAAATATGGCTCATCCCAAAAATATTACCTTGCCTCGTGCTTGAATTTCTTTTTGCCCTGGCTGTTCAAATCAAAAGCCAGTATCCCACTAACAAGAAACTTAACAAGGTCAGCGTACCACGGGATTACTGTGGCATATAAAATTTTCTCATCAAGAAATTCCTCTTGAATATCTAAAGTGTCATGGCATTCAGAATTGTTCTCTAGCCTAGATAAATGATCAACAACTTGGTTCTCAGTACCTTTTCTATCTACAACCTCTAAGTCAAATTCTTGGAAAATTAACATCCACCTAATAAGTCTAGGATTTGTATCCTTTTTGTTCACTGAGTATTTTATAACTGAGTGATCAGTGTGAACAATGACTTTGGTGCCTATTAGGTATAGTCTAAATTTATCAAAAACAAATACCATGACAAGTAATTCTTTCTCAATAGTGGTGTAGTTTAATTGTGCTTCATTCAAGGTGTGGCTAGCATAATATATAACATGAAAAAGTTTACCTCGTTGTTGCCCCGAAAAAGCTCCTACGGAATAATTGCTCGCATCACACATTTGATCAAATGGTGATGTCCAATTGGGAGAAACTACAATAGGTGTTGAGATTAATCATTGCTTCAGCTTAGTGAATGCATCGAGTCATAACCCGTCAAACATGAAGGGTTGGTTTTGTTGAAGCAAAGTGCGTAAGGGGTTAGAGATTTTTGAGAAGTCTTTGATGAATCTTCTATAAAAGCCGTGTGTCCAAGAAAACTCCTTATGCTCTTTACAGAGGTTAGTGGTGGCAGTTTTTCAATCACTTCAATTTTCGCTTTATCCACCTCAATGCCTTTGTGAGATATCTTGTGCCCTAATACAATGCCTTCAGTCACCATGAAGTGACATTTCTCCCAAATTAAAACCAAATCAACCTCCTCACATCTTTTGATAACTTTTTCCAAATTATCGAGGCATCGCTCAAAATTATCTCTAGAAATAGAGAAGTCATCCATGAATATCTCAAGGAAGTCCTCAACCATATCAGAAAAAATAGCTTGCATGCAACGCTAAAAAGTTGTCAGGGCATTACAGAGTCCAAAAGGCATCCTCCTAAAAGCAAAAATTTCCTATGGACAAGTGAATGTAGTTTTCTCCTGGTCCTCTAGTGCGATGACAATTTGATTGTACCCAGAATACCCATCTAAAAAGCATTAGAATGCTTTTCCTACCAATTTATCTAACATTGGTCAATGAAGGGTAGAGGGAAATTGTCCTTCTTTGTAGATTTATTGAGCTTACGATAGTCCATACATATCTTCCAACCAATGACAGTGCGAGTGGGTAATAGCTCATTATCCTCATTTGTAACCATAGTTGTGCCACCTTTCATTGGTACACATTGGACTATTTGATATAGGGTAAATCACTCTAGCGTCAAGCCATTTTAGAACTTTTTTCATTACCAATTTCTTTATAACAGGGTTGAGTCTTCATTGTGGTCTATCAAATTGTCATGGCATTCCTCTTAGGAAGATCTTGTCATGCAAATCGTGGGACTAATTCCCTTCAAATCAGCCATAGTACAACCAAGTGCTATCTTATGCTGCTTCAAAACACTTAACAAACTTTGCTCTTGGTTAGTAGTACGGTTAGACGAAATAATCACATGTAAAGTGTTTTCGCTACCCAAGTAAACATATTTAAGATGCCCTAGAAAGGGTTTAAGCTCTAGGGTAGGTGCATGTAATAATGATGGCTTAGGAGGAATAAATTCATCAAAATTTAGGGGTTCAAAATTCATACATGATCTATCTAGTAGTAAACTAGATTTTTCCACCCCAACTGGAAATTTGTCATAGTTCTCTAAGCTTTCATCATCAATCAAATATTCCTTGTCTACTAACTGAAAGAAATTATTCTGGAAAAGATGTTTAGTTTCTTCTTCAATTAATGAATTCAATTCAGACATGCCTTGGAATTCTTCACGGTCATCAACATACTTGAGAGTACGAAACACATTGATAGTCACACACTGATCGACCACTCCCATGATGAGTTTACCTTTTCACAATCTATCAAAATATGACCAGTGGGGAGGAAAGGTTACCTAGAATGATGGATGCCTTGGCATCAACTTCATAGTCAATAATAAGGGAGTGGATTAGAAACACAAATTTATCCACCCTTATTATGACATCCTCGACTCTCCCTTCAGGTCTAACATGGGATCGGTCGACAAGTTATAAAATCAATGAGGTGGGTCTCCTATGCCAAGCTTTAAGAATATAGATTTTGGCATTAAGTTCACATTTGAACCAAGATCATATAGTGTCTTTCCAACAAAACTAGCTCCTATAGAAGAGGGAATAATGAAGCAGCCTGGATCATTATGCTTTGGTGAAAACTTACTCAATGAAGAACAAAATTCTGTTGTCATGGAAAATATCTCATACTTCTCCACTTTTATTTTCTTGGTGAAATTTCCTTAAGAAATGGCATATGTCGGCATCTGTTCAATAGCTTCCAAGAGAGGTACGTTGATATGACGCTGATCAATAATGTCCATAAACTTTTTGAACTGAACTTCATCATTGTGTTTCTTCAATCTTTGCGAGAAGGGTGGTGGGGTTCTAGCTTCCTTAACTACAGGAGTAGGAATTGCTTTAACCCTGGCATCAGAATTTTATACCTGGGCAGACTTATTAGTAGAACCTTCCTCCTTGTCTTTCTCAAAAATGATTTCATCATGTAATTAAGCTTCAACCGGTTCAACAATGGGGGTAGAATTATCATATTGTTTCCCCTACCTTGACTTGTTGGTTAATTTTGGTTCCACTCCTAAGAGTTAACACATTACTTTCCTATGTAATTTAGTGACTTCAGTGTCACTTGGAAAACGTCCTTGCTGACGCTCTTACAATGCCACAGCAATCTGACCAACTTGACCTTTCAAATCTCTTAAAGATGATCTATGGCTTTGAAGTAAGGTTCCTTGACTATGAAGTAAAGCTCCTTGATTCTTAATTGAAGTAGACTGGTCTTGCATCATTGTTTTCATGGTAGATATGAAATCTTGAATTGTAGCTTCGAAATAACTAATGCTAGCTGAATATGAGGCTCCATTGTTGGTATTATGCCATGGCATATCATTTTGGTAACCTTGAGATTCAATGTGATTCTTCTGATGAGTGGATTGACTGGCATTATGGGCTCCATGATTTTCCCATGAGAAATTTGGGTGTGGCCGCCATCCTGCATTATAAGTGCTAGAATAAGGATTATTATTGCCTCGATTGAACTTACCTACAAAGTTGTTATACTCGTGATTGGTTGGGCATTCACTCTTGTGATGATTGCATTGGCATAACAAACATGTCGAGCTAGCTACTTTCACTTTATTTACCTTAGTGGAGCGTTGTAAATTTTTCAGTATATTAGTAATAGCTGAGAGTTGAGCGGACACCGAGTCCTTTATATCTAACTCGAATGTTCCAGGTGCTTTCCTCCCACTCCCAAGCCTTGAGGAAGGAAATTGATAGTCATTATTGGCAATTATATCCAAAATAGCAAACACCTCAGTAGGTGATTTATCCAGCAATGTCCCATTTTTCGAGGCATTAAGACTCATCCTCATGTGTGCATTAACTCCATTATAAAACATAAGTGCTTGAGTCTAATCATGAAAACCACGATTTGAGAACTTTCTAAGCAAACACTTGTAACGATCCCAACACTCATACATAGATTCTTCGTCGCCATGACGAAAGAATGTTATGTCATTCCTTAGCTGAGTGTTCATATTTGATGGGTTATATCGAAATAAGACACTCCTGCAAGGATCGGCCCATGATTCCATTGAATCGGATGGAACACCACTCAACCAAGCCCTTTCTCGATCATGCATATAATATGGAAATAACTTTAATTTCAACATATCCTCGTGCACCCCTTCTTGGCGGAAAGAAACATAAACCTCTAAAAAATTACGAATATGTTACCTAACATCTTTATTTTGCATGCCCCCAAACTTCCTTATAGAATTCAACATATTAAATATGATTGGTTTAAGATCAAAATTTGCAGCTTGAATTTCAAGTGCTTCAATTTTAGGATTCAGATCATCTAGCATCTAATTTAAATGATCATGAATAGCACGAGGCCTATCAGTAGATCCAACATTTTATAATGCCTCAGTATTCTGATTTTTGTCATCTTGACCAATGCCTGGTTTCCAATTTGGTACATATTTTCTTGAGCACATGAGCACGTCTCATTTGTCTAAAGAGTCCTTTAATCTCAGGTTCTATTGATTTCAATGGCTCGTCAGAATGTCTTTTAGGCATACACCAAATAAGCCTGTAAAAGAAGAAAGAAAAATAAAATATAAAGAAAACTATATAAGAATAAAGAAGCAAAAATAAAATGCTCTGGCAAAACTAATTAACTTCACGTTGCCAATCCCCGACAACGGCGCCAAAAACCTTTTATGTGTTGTGAGTACTATAAAATTATATGCAAATAATGTGCAAGTATACACAATCATTCAAGTAATAAAGTGGCGAGTGAGTATCATCTCCACAGGGATTAGTGGAAATTACAAAGTTTAACTAAAGCAAAGCACTACTCTATCTAAGTATAGTTAGTGATGATATGTACAAATGGAGAATGTCACAACAATGAAAAGTATATGTTGGTGGATATGGATTGATAGTATGATGTGGTATCATATGAAAATGTAGTGGCAAGAGCAGATTATAATGTTGAAAATGATAAAATGTCAAGATAATGAAAAATGGTAAAAACAATAAATAAATGATAGTTTGATATTCCTTACACAACAAGATGCCTATGGGAATGAATGGTAAGGATTGATTTAAGGATGCTAAAACTTATCTCTCAAGAAGATTTAATCTATCTCAACTTCACTTGGTCGACAGAGTTTGCTAAAAACGCTCTTGCTATCTCTAATCAAATGAACCTAATAAAATAGAATGCCACGACATCTCCTCCTGATCTCAACTATGGGACCCTACGCTATTGATAAAAACTACCCCTTTATTTATTGAAATCCTATCTTATTCTCTCTCAAGCAGTAAGAGAGTAAGATATAAAAATACCCCATTACTTATGCAGATCTTACTTGTGTTTCTCTCGAATACTACAAGCATTAATGACTAAGTTTCTCTCGAACAAATAGCCTTCATCTAAGTAATGGACTCTCATGCCTCCTACAAACTTAGAAGATGAAGCATTCATAAGCAAAACAAGTAATTGCAAAAGATAAATTTAAATCTACCATTAAAACAAAATCAAGCATCCATAAAATCAACCCCACCAAATAAGCTTAGTTTATGGAGGGGTTCAAATCATCCATGAAAAAACATGAAAATAATTCATTCCAACAACCCCATATCAAATGAAAAATAACAACAAATAGGAAAGGAGAAGAAGCCTTCGACGCACGCAACCGGAGCTCTCCTCGACCACCACGACTCGCCTTAGCTTGCTAGCTCCTCTCGAACGCCTAGCTCGCCACTCCTTGGAGCTCATTAATGGAGGAACACCACTAGGAGAATGAAAGAAAAGATACGGTGGAGCAGGTGAAGAAAATATAGCCGAAGATGGTGAGTGCATAACCTTTTTTCTCTCTTATGTCAGGTATATTAAATAATAAAAGATATCATAGGGTATTAATGGGCTTTAACACTCCAAATACCCATCATACCCCGAGAGTAACTACTTGGGCGTGAGTTTTATCCTCCCAGGTGGCAGTGTTCCCCAACAGGCGGTTATAACCATCATACACTTGTCTTGCCAGCTGGCATTTTATAAAAATATGTGTTTCTCTTTTTCTGCGCCAGAAATGCCAAGGCGTTTCTATCTGCTTCAGCAATGTGTGATGTCACAGCATTCCTTCCCAGTTCAACCTTTTACTTGTTATTTCCTGCACAACATAAACAACCACACCTTTCCCTCATACAGAACATTTATAAGATAAAATAGTACAACCACCACTAATGCAACTATATGCATCTAAAATGACGTAAATGGGCTTTTAAACAAACAAGAACTTAAGTGAAAAAACCTTAAAAGTATTATTTTTAGGGAGTTATCATCACAACATCAAATTGTATCAAAATCCAATCATTTTCATCAAACCCTAATATAGTCGACCTAATAAAAAGATTTACACATGATTTTAATCATCACACCTACTTTAGAATTAATCTACTATATCAATAACATAATTTCCAATCTCATCACATAATCATGTTCACCATGTAATATTTATACCAAATGATAGAGAATTTCATATAGATTAATTATTTATCTAATAGTTTAATGCAAAATCCAATCATGTAGCTTTAAAATCAAAATAAAAACCTTACCTTGGAGAGCAATGGTGTTTCGTCCTATAGGAGGAAGATGGATGAAAATTCCTAATTTATCACCTAATTAATGTTTATTATACTTGGCTTACTTAATATAATTGAATTTAAAATTCAATTAATAAGAAATTCCAAAATTCCTCTAATAAAACTTTATAATTACAATATGCCATTGCAATATCTTCCATTTAAATATTCCATAGTCAAAGATGAACCAATTTATCTTTTAGTTTCTACTTTGGCCATATAAGTTTTGAAAATTATAATTTGGTCACTAAATTTTCACTGTTCGGCCATATCTATCAAATTGACTTCAATTCCACTTATTCATGCTAAATTTCACAGATATAAAGTATAGAAATAATATTTCCAACCTTTATCTAACATCATTCAAATTTTCGTGAAATTTTGATTCGATATGACTATCTGATTTCTATACCAAACTTTATTCCTTTATAGCTTGTAACAAAAATTCCGTACAGAAAATATGATTCCCAAAAAAAAATCTTTTTTAAGGACAAACTATTCATTTATGGGCTAAAATATATAAAAATTAAAAATTACATTTTTAGTCCTTAAACTTTTATAAAGTTTATAATTTAGCCACTAAACTTTTAAAATTTAATTTTAGTCATTAACCAAAATTTGGGATATTACAGGAATTTTGATAAATTCTGAAGGATGATGGAGAAGGGTTAGAAATTATATTTTCATAATTTAGAAGAATGAAAGTTAACATGGGTTATTGGAATTAAGATTAATTTTCCATGTTAAATCAAGATTGTGCAATTTAGGTGACTAAATTGAAATTTGAGAAAATTACAAGGATAAAGTGAAAATTATGAAATATTGGTTCATCTTTTACTTTAAAGATAAAGTCAAACCAATGGTATATTAGAAATTATCAAGTTTCATTAATGGAAAAATGGTAAAGTAGTTTTAAATGAATTTTAAATTCATTTAATTTGATTATAATACAAGTGTTATGAGATTTTATATACAAAATTCAAGAATTTTCCATCTTCTCCCTAGTTTGGCCGTGAACTCCATTGAAGCAAAGGTAAGGTTTTTCAATTTTATTTTGAGGCCAATTCTTTGTGTTTTCGGAGTAAAGTGTGAAATAGAGAATTAGTCTACATTAAATTCTCTATCAATTGTTATACTTATTTCACGGATTTCTTGGTTTGATCATCAAGTTGGTTGTTATGGCGGAAGAAGAACAAGTTGGAGTTTGGTGATTTAAGGATTTGTTTTTGTTAATGTTGTTATAAAGTTGTTTTCAATTGTGTAAGATTATTGAAATCAATTAGAAATGTATAAATAAGGATTTGATCATTACCTAGGGTTATAGTAATATGATTTTGGATTACATTGATCTGGAATTGATTACAATTGCATGGAATTAAAGTTGGGAGCTTGAATTCTTACTTGAAACAATTTGGAAATCATTAAAAATTTCCCCTAAGGTATTCGGCCTAAGTGAATCAAAATAGTAAAATTTTGAAAATTTTCCTATGGATTAGAATTGATATTGGAATGATTATTACATGATTTGGAAGGTTGATTAGACCAATTTGGAACTTGTTGGATATATAAGGACTATTTCTCATGCTTTAGAAATTATGAAGGAACAAGTGTAATTAATTAATTAATTAATGAAGGTCTATGCTTAAAATTAGCAATTAAATATTGATTTTGGTGTTGGAACATTATTTTGGATTAATTTTAAGTTGATTAAAATTAGGAACCCAAATCACAACTTTTGAAAGTTTTAAATTGGTTTGGAAATTATGTAAAGTTGATGGCTATGAATTGAAATACAATGCTGGAAATTTATATTACAATGCTAATATTAAGTTTAAATGATGATTTTGATCCAGTTTCAAGTTTTCTAAAGTTTTGGGATTAAATCATGAATAAAGGGAAGCATGGGATTTATTTGGCAATTATACAAGTTTGGAAGAAATTGGAGAAATTTGAATAATAAAGGATTTTGGAAATATTCAAGTTAATAGTTATGTTTAGTATCTAATAAGTATAGAATAAATGTAACACCCAAACCCCATGGGTTTGAATGCCACACAGGACCACTGAAGTGGCTAACCCAAAAATTGTTCCTTGAAACCATACTCACTTTAAAATATTATACAACACATGAAATCATAAAAATTTAGAAAAGTGGGCCCTAATTTAAAAACTCAATAAATAAAATAAATAATCAAAATGTTACAAGTTGACTCATTTCAAATCATGACCTCTACATGCCCACTAAGTCGTCATCAATGTACTCTGGTACTCCATTGAGACTCCTCCAATGATATTGTTGTCCCATTGCAATCCATGAAACCTCAAACCTACGAATAGAAACATATTCTAAACACTGAGCTCGCAAGCCCCGCATAACACAATACCTCTACCATACTACATGCATTCATTAAATGATCATGCTAACAAATGAATATAACATGTGCTTACAAATACACTTAAAATATACTGAGGTAACTCTAGTGGTGTGGTAGAGGAATTTACGTGCATCTCAGGACAACACCTTAGCTTACCTCGGATATGCATAACTATATCAACAAGCATGAGATAGGTCTAGCAATGTAGTCGGAGGAACATGCATATCAGGTAACACACTAGCATATATATAACATTATAGCTTCGGGATAAGAATTGAAATTTATGTGCATCGAAACTTATATCCCTTAGTCTATCTCAGATATTTGATAGGTCAGATGAGGAACGAAATTCAACATGCATCAAAAGCTCACATCCCAAACCTAGTCGAGCGAAAGGTACGATTGTGGAATTTACGTACGTCAAAATTTACATAGATATGACCCATAATTTACATGCATCGAATGCGTACCATTAGACAATATCTGGATACCCACAAACAGAAGATGATCGTCATAATACAAGAGTAACTTGGGTGTCCTAGCAGTTCATTTAGTCTCAAACAAAGGCAAGTCTTATGTCATCCTATCATACTTGATTTCTAAGTGAGAAATTAGTTAACTTGTTTGTTTTTCACTTGCATTGGATACTTGTAGTTCATACGAACTCAAAACACCAAAGCCTGAACCTCCAAACCAAACAAATCGAAATACCCCAAAAATCACCATGGTTATTGATAATGTGCTAGCAGCATCGATACCGACCTTTGGCTATCGATACTCACCCTGAGTGTTGATATCAAAAATAGCCTCGATGTTTTGTAAAATTCCTTGGTATCGATACTCTTATAAGAGTATGGATACTCTACCCTAGGTATCGATACTCCCTTGAGTACCAGTACCAAAAAGGGCTACTGAAATTCTTAACTTTTCACCGATATTTTTACCATCAAACAAGTATCAAAACCGATCTATGAGTATTGATACTCTTGAGAGAGTATCAATACTACCTTCACAAATGCCCTTGTTTTTACACTACTCAAAGTACAAAATTGGTATTGTTCTTCTAGTACTGATACTCACAACCTGAAGTGCCCTACTTTGGGTACGAAATGCATCTTAAACTCACTCGTCCATCCCTTTAGACTCATAAATTTTATTAGAGTTTTATTTGAGATATTAGAGGTCAAAAGGAGTTACTCGTCATGCTTACGAACATCAAACATAGAATTTACCATGGATTACTTGTACATGGTTCATGAACCTAACTAAACCAATCATGCATATCAAAAGGGATACAAAGAGCTACATGTGGCATAGACAAATAGAAACGTGATATTACTATTCACTTATTGGGTTATTTGTTAGTCTAACGTTCGACTCAAATTAGCTAATTTATTCTCTTGATTCACATTTAAATTAGAGGGAAGATTGGTACATTCTCATCATACATAAGTAACTCGTACATGCTATTTTATTTCGTGAGGCCCGTAAGGGTAAATTGGTAATTTTTGCCCCAAGGGCATTTTAATAATATTCCATACCTGGGCTAGATACTCGATCTTAATCAATATTAGATTTCTCACTCTTGAGTCTATTTGACATCATGAACTCACTCAACCACTTTAGGTATTGATATCAAGCCTTTGGTATGGATACTCAATCTTTGGTATACCAATCCTCCAGTATGTATACCAGTTTTTCAGTATGGAGACCTAGCAGTCTCGATACCTAACATACATTATCAATACTACAACACTCAATACTGATAGCAAGGGGCTAGTATCGATACTAAAACCCCAAAATACTTTGTTTTCACCCCAAAACAAAAACGGTATCGATATTGCTAATATAGTATCGATACTATCACTCAGAACTACACTATTTTGCTCATAAAACACCCCCAAACTAATCCCAAACACTTATTCTAAGGTCTAAGTTAATTATTAAAGCTTATGAAATATATAAGGGGTCATTATACATCATTTTACACTAAAATAACATCAAAAAAGTCCATAACCATAAATCAAGAACCCAAACCCCACATGTTCTTCTTACCTCATACAAGTAAGCACACTTAATTAAATGACATACAAGTAGTAATGAAGAGTTATAGTATGTTACCTCAACTCATAGCTACCCAATACCTTTCCAAATCCTTCAAAAATCGACCTAGATAATTTTTTTCCTTTAGGGGGTTCTTGTACTATTCCTTCACCAACCAAAAGCCACAATATGATTCCAACATGAAAGGAAGCAAACTAGGTGTTAAACAACAACTAAACTTCACGAAAATCAAAAAACAAATCATGGAAGAAATATATTGGAGCTTAAACCCTCCTAAAACCTAAAATGAGTTCATAGCCACCATTGAAGAAGATGATTAGCTCATCTTAAAGCTTATAATTAGAAGAACGTGAATCTCACCTTGGATTTTCAAAGGGGTTAAGAAGAAGGAGAAAATAGAAGCCTTTATTCTAGCTCTTGTTTGGTTGAAAAAAATAAAGAAGAAAAAATGAGATTAGAGGAAGAGAAGTGTTGGGAAAATGAGAGAAAAAATGAGTATTCAAATTACTCAAAATAGGCCCACGTGAACTTAAAAAATCTTCCCCATATTAGCCATATTTTTTTAATGGTAAAATTACACTATAGGTTCTCATATATTCTTTCTAAGCTTAAAAATTCTTTCTTATCTTCTACATGGAAAATTTCTTACCTGATTAAACTCAAATTGGGTCGATACGAAACTACCAAATCGATGTTGGAGGTGTTATAATAAATTTTTACGATTAAAGTTACTACATTTTGCTTTTGTTAGTATGTTACAACATATGCTTTGAAATGTATGTGTTGTGGATATGAATTCTATTTGGACACACAAAAAAGCGTGATCAAGGCGAATCAAAGGCTAAAGGAAAAGTGGTCGAGTAAGGAATATTGAAGTAAGGATCAATTAGTGATGCATATAATGTGAGTATATTCTTACTTATTTTAATGTTTTGAAATATATTAAATATGATTTTATTATAATGTGTTTATTTTATAATATTTTCTGAATTAATTTACGAATGATTTTGGGTATGAACTACCCAATCGCTTTGTTTTATGTTATGGTTATCTTCGAATTGCAATTGAAATCTTGTCTAAATTTTGAATCCCATTGTATGTGCATTGAGAGTTAGTGGTAATCGTTGTTTTCCATGAGGTTAAGTGACATTGTATTTTGCACTATAAGTGTGTTCTGGTACCTTTTTGTACATATATCTTGTACTATTTGTGAGTTTACCACCAAGGGTGGATTCTATTCTAGTAGTTACGACTGTATATTATGCACACACTCGTTCTGACTCATGTACCTTATATTCTCAGTTGTGTTCATTGGGCTATATGTTAAAATGTTATGAAATATGCATGATTGATTAATTCATTGAGAGTAAATCTTTCTTTAAATATGTCGATATGTGAATATGGATTGATATTTTGAATGCAATTTTCAGGTTTCTGATGAAAGAAAGAAACTATTCAGTTTAATGTTATGTTCTTATAATTTTATATAAGATATTTTATGTAAGAAATATTTATTTATTTATTTTTATGTCGATATAATTTATTTTAAATAATACCTCACTAAGTTGTTACTTAGGGTATGAATATTTCATGTGTAGGTAAAGCAAAAGATCGGTCAGTGGAGTAGGGGGCGTAGTGAGCATCACTGTTTGAGGATCAAACATATTCCAGTATCAGTACGGTATTTACCACTTTTGACTTATCTAGTTGGCATGTATATTAAATATATGTGTTTTGGTTACTCTAGTAAATTAGTTTATAAGTCGGGTTATATTATATAAATTAATATAAGGAATATGTATATTATTAGAAATAGTTAATATTTTGCATGAATAGTAATTATTAAATTATGATTATAACCCTATCAAAATAGATTTTTACATAGGTAATTTTATTTTTAATATGATTCAGTGTCTAACTGCCAAACTGTTGCCTAAAATCGAATCTGATTTTAAAATCAAAATATTAATGAATAAGTTTCAAAAAGTTTTAAATTTGACCCCATTTTTTTAGTAAGCAAATTAAAAGTTAATGCAACACCTTTAACCCATAATTGAGTATGTTTACATGTTAAGGGTGTTACATTTATTAGTATTAGAGCTACAGGGTTAGCTGATTCTCAACCTAAACCGAAGATGTTATATGTTAAAAAGTTGTACATGTGACTAGGATGTCAAAGTTACTGATCTGGTATGGTTATGTGATTTAATTATTGATGATGTTCCTTATTAATGTATTTATGAAATATGTTTGTTTTAGATGTCGAAAACTGGGGGTTCATGTCATGCGACCGATCAGAAGGTTCCAATATGAGCCTATAGCGGGAGTAATTAGGTGAATAATGCACTTCCCGTGCAATCTAGATAACAAGGAGCAAAGGCACAACATGGAGTGCCTGTGCAGGATCAAGGAATATTTCTTAATTTTTAGACGTTGGATGCTATTTTAGCACGACATCAGGCTCCGCCCCTCCAGCTCCCCAATTTTCTATTGCTAAAGAGTTAAACAGTTTGGGAGCTCCTTAATTCAAAGGTGAGGCCGATGAGGATCCAGTTATAGCATACTTATGGCTTAATGATGTAAAGATTATGTTTGATGGTTTCCACGGCACTGATATATAAAAGTTGGACGAAATTGTGTCACTGCTCAAAGGACAGGCGCATATATGGTGGAAAAATGTTACGATTCATATGCCTGTTTGGAAATTCATTCTAGAGGGGTTTAAGAATAAATATATTGAAGATCAATTCATTTTTTACATGAAGCAAAATTTTCTCATCTTGATACAGGGAAATCAGATGGTGTATGAGTATGGATGTGAATTTAATAAATTGAGACACTTTGCTTCATATATAGTCCTAGATGAAAGAGTTATATGTAATTTGTTTATTCAAGGTCTGTGATCAGGGTTGAGAGAGCATCTGAAGGCTATCAATTTACCTACCTTCCAAGAGGTGATCAACAGAGCCAAGGAGATTAAGAGATCTCTAGCACAATCTAACAGAGTATTAGAGAAGATGACTCAGATGTGAAAGAGGACAGGAGCGTCTTCTACCTCTTCTCAGTCAAAGCGAGGTAGAGGATCATATTTTTGTTATCAAAATAAATCTGGATATACTGCCTCCAATTCTAAAGGAGTCAATTCTGGAAAAGGGCAACAATCTCAATTAACAGCTGAAGGATCAGGCAGATCGGGTCAGTATCCACTTTGTTAGAGCTACGAAAAGAATCACCCAAATGTTTGTTGAGAAATATCAGAGGCTTATTTTAGAGGTGGAGATATTTTCCATTTTATCAGATATTGTACCGTGTTCACTGGAGAGAAATCTGTTCAGAATGAAAGATCAGTAGCAGTATCTCAGATAGAAAAGATAGAGAACGAGGAAGAGGACTCTCTGAGTTAGCTTTCTAGCCTGATGTGTTCACTCCAGCCATAGTGTACAATATCAAGACTAATGATGATCGTGATGATCCATAGATCATTAAAAGTACATTCCATCTTTATGATGCACATGTGTTTGCTTTGATTGATCTTGGGTCGACATACTTGTACATTTGTACTAAGTTAATTAGATAAAAATAAATTTCATTAGAATCGATGGCAAGTAATATGATAACAATAAATCGTTTGGGTCATAGTGCAAGGGTAAAGCGAATGTGCAGAAACTGTCCGATAGTGATTTATGGGATTGAATTTAACTACCGTTTGAGGAGTTTGAAATGATTTTGGGCATTGATTGGCTTTCTCCATATTATGGCATGGTGGATTGTCGCTTAAAATGATAAATTTTGAAAACTTCATAGAGTTCAGAAATCATAGTGTGGGTGAAAGGGTGAATCCATTGTCCAATGGGATCTCAATAATTTTTGCTGATAAATTATGGTTAAAAGTTGCCAAGCTTTCATAGATAATGCGGTGGATACTTAGATATCTGAAGTTAAATTGGAAGATATTAATATAGTTCAAGAATTTCCAAACGTATTTCTATATGAGTTACATGGTTTACCTTCGACTCGTGAAGTGGAATTTAGAATTGAGGTATTTCTGGGCATCGCTCCTATTTTAATGGCACCGTATCTTAGAGATCCAAATAAACTCAGAGAGTTAAAGGAATAGTTACAAAAGCTACTTGATCATGGTTTTATCAGACCAACTGTGTTATCTTTTGTTGCATTGATGTTATTCGTGAAAAATAAAGATAGATCTATGTGATTATGCATCTATTGTCGTCAGTTAAAAATGGTGATAGTGAAAAACAAATATCCTCTTCTGATAATTGATGATTTATTCAATTAGTTAAAAAGTGTAGCAGTGTTTTCCAATATCGATCTTCAATATGGTTGTCATCACTTGAAGATTAAGGAGGAGGATATTCCTAAAACAACTTTCAGGACTCGATATGGTTATTATGAGTTCTTGGTGATATTGTTTGGATTAACTAATGCTCCGACGACCTTTATGGATTCAATGAACTGAATATTTTAGTCATATCTATATCGGTTCATGGTTGTGTTTATTAATGATATCCTAGTCTATTCTAAGACTCATGAAGATCATGATGCTCACCTTTGTATTGTTTTTCAGACACTGCGGGAGAAAAAGCTTTATGTTTAGTTATCCAAGTGTGAATTCTGGTTGTCTAAGGTTGTTTTCTTGGCCATATCATATCATCTGAGGGAATAAAAGTAGATCCCAAGAAAGTTTAGGCTATAGTGAAGTGGAAAACTCATAAGAATGTTTCTAAAGTTTGAAGTTTCTTGGGACTTGTTGTTATTATTAGAGGGTTGTGAAGAATTTCTCGATGATTTCCTCCTCTCTAACAAAATAGTTAAGGAAATATGTTCCTTTTGTTTGGACTGATAAGTTCCAAGAAAGCTTTGATACGTTTAAGAAGATTTTGACAAAAGATCCAGTCTTAGTACAACCATAATTGGGCAACGACTATGTGATTTATAGTGATGCTTCCCATAATGGTTTGGGATGTGTTTTGATGCAAGAAAGAAAAGTGGTGGCCTATGTTTCAAGATAGCTTAAGACAGATGAGAGGAATTATCCTACTCATGCTCTGGGTACTCTCCTTAACTTTAGCACTGTTTTTCATCCTCAAACGGATGGTCAATCAGAATAAACCATTCAGATTCTGAAATATATGCTAAGGGAATGTGTAATTGAATTCAAAGGATTGTTGTAAAAGTATTTGCCTTTAGTAGATTTTCCTTATAATAACAACTATCAGTCAAGTATCAAGATGGCTCCTGTTAAAGCTTTGTATAGAAGAAAATGTAGGACGCCTTTGAATTGATTCAAGTTAAAGGATCATGATATGATCGATCTTGGTTTGATTAAGGATATGGAAGACAAAGTCAAGGTTATCCAAAATAACCTTAAGGCATTCGCTGACCAACATAAATCATATTCAGATTTGAAGATAAAATAGATTGAATTTCAAGTTGATGACAAAGTGTTTCTTAAAGTATCACCATGGAATAAAATTAGGCGGTTCGAACAAAAAGGAAAATTGAGCACGAGATTCATTGGTCCGTATGAGATTATCAAAAGAGTTGGTTCAATATCCTATTATTTGGCTTTACCTCCGAAAATGAACAAAATTCATAATGTTTTCCACGTGTCAATGCTTCAAAGGTATCGTTTAAATCCTTCACATATTATTACCTCGGAGGAAATGGAGATTCAGCTTGACTTGACTTTTGAAGAATAACCAGTGAAAATATTGGAATATGGAGTCAAATAATTAAGAAACAAGACGATTCAGTTAGTTAAAGTTCTTTGACAGAATCATAAAGTTGAGAAAGTTACCTGGGAACGAGAAGAGGACATGAAAAAATAGTTTCCTTATCTTTCTATATCAGGTGTGTAATGAAAATTTGAGGATCAATTTTCTTTAAGGGGAGATTTTTAATACCCCAAATTTTGGTTAGAGACCAAAATATAAATTTTGAAAGCTTAGTGGCCAAACTATAAACATGGGAATGCTCAGAGACGAAAAATGTAATTTTTAAAAGTTATGTATTTTGGCCAGCAAATGATTATTTTATTCTAGAATTAGCATTTTCGTAGGAATTATAATTTTGATTCGGAGTTTGTACAAAAAGCTATAAAGTAGTAAATTCGGTAAAAATTTAGATAATCGGATCAAATCAAAATTTTAAGAAATTTTGAAGGATGATGGAGAAATGTTAGAAATATTATTTTCATAATTTATAAGGGTGAAACTTAACATAGATTATTGGAATTAAGATTAATTTTCCATGTTAAATCAAGTTTGTGTAATTTTGGTGACTAAATTATAATTTTCAAAAATTACAAGGATAAATTGAAAATTATGAAATATTTGGTTCATATTTGACTTTAAAGATAAAGTCAAAACAATGACATATTAGAAATTATCAAGTTTCATTAATGGCAAAATGTTAAACTAACTTTAAATGAATTTTAAATTCATTTAATTTGATTATAATACATGTGTTACGAGATTTTTATGCAGAGAATTCAAGAAATTTTCATCTTCAGTAACACCTTTAACCCGTATGCGTGTATTATTATGAGTCAAAGATATAACATTAATTATTCAAAACATTTTAACCCCAAATGGGTAAAATTTTATTTCTTTAAAAAAATTTCAAAATTTTAAGATTAATTATAAAATAATTAATCACAAAAAAATCAAAATATAATATGTCGACTTCTAATACAAATCTAGTTACAGGCAGTAACAGTCAATTCTGCTCTGTTTCATATAATAAATAAAACTATCTAATTTTAAAATCCAATTAATTAATACATAAAACATAACTTAATATAATAATAATAATTATTCATACAGTAATTTTATTTTGTCGACATTTCTTACTCGTATACATGTCAGCTAAAAAATTTTGAACATAATAGGATGTCATTACTGATAGATGTAAATATTCCTTGATGATTGATGCAAGCTCAGCTCTTTACTGCTCTCGTTTTCTTTCCCTAAGAGTGAAAATCATCACACACTAAGTATACGCTGAGTGAGGGAAATCTTAGTAATATTTAATTTAAAACAACACATAAATAAAAATAAATAATATTACCCAATGCATTTTGATCCCTTTACTTGTATTTCACCCATGTTACCATACATTAACATGATATAAACCACATATAAATTTTCTTACCAATATACTTGTCATTCATTCAAAAAACTCATTAGCTTATTCACTTGTTTATCATTTATTAACCAAAAATCCATATCCCAAATATATGCCTATGAGAACAATGGGTATACGAGTCAAATATTCACCGAAGTACTAATACATATAAGGTCGTGCCCACCATATGTACTAAGTGTCCTTTGTATACACTATAGTGCTAAACCGAATATGCAGCCTGCTGCTGGACTCTATGGCCCTCCAACTATACCACTGTCCCTTAATGACATACTTGGGAATATAGTTTATATTTATTTCATCCATGGCAATGTATATCAATATAATTCAATATTGAGCAGTTCATACCCAAAATAATATTCATGATAAACATTATATATATTCATGATAAACATCATATATAAAACAATGATCAATGCATTTATATTATACTTTTGACATATTTGGAACATTTCAAATATATGATAAGTGACATAAATATCATGCCAATATAAACAAGGTAGACTCATCAGAAGTTTTCCTAATGATGTGTAAAATATCCATGTATAATGTTATGCATGCATTGCACTCAGCTTGACACTTTATATATATGTCATGATTATCATCAATTACTTTTCTTTTTAACATATACACATCATATTCATCATTTAATAAATATATCAGCTTGACACTTTATATATATGTCATGATTATCATCAATTACTTTTCTTTTGAACATATACACATCATATTCATCATTTAATAAATATATAACTATCATGCCAATTGTAATGAAGTTGACTCATTTCAAACATTTAAGATAACATATAACATAAGAGTAACATAAAATACACGATTTACCACAATTTCATACTTTAGTAGTTTGTAATACCCTCAAAGAAATATTATTTTGTATTAATCTACACACTTAAAAAACTATTATGTTTATACCAATGGAAACTAGACTCAAATAAAAATTTGACAATATAAGGCACTTCTTCTAGTTCAATTTGTACAACTCATAGTGAACTTTCAAATCTGACTTACAGAAGTTATTTGAACATAATCTGTTGCCCTGTGTTCTGACCTATACTCAATTAAAAATTCATATCTTTTTGTATACTCATCAAAATCAGTAGCCATTTGTTTTAAACAAAACAAAACTAATATATGTATAATTTATGGTGATTTTCTAAACTTATTGTTCAAATCATAATTTCTAGGCAGCTTTCCCTAATTAGCATCCTTAGCTTATTCCATAATTCTGTTAGCTTACCAAATGAACATATATGCATGAATCACAAATCACATAAAACTTAGGAATAAAATCTTACCATAACAACTACTTCATTGGCTCATCGCAAGCCAATGTTTGTTCGATAACATAAGTACAAATTAAATATGCAATTTCCTAGTGTCCTTAGCTTGCAAACCTTCCTTAGAAATTCACTTTTCATCCTTAAGCTTCTCATTACCTTTAATATTGTTTGATTTTGATTTCAATCATAATCTAAATGAATGCCATTTATAACACATATACAATTTAACCATATGTTAGAATATTACTAACATAGGCTTGAAATAGAAAATAAATTCCTAAAAATCTTTAAATGCTCATTCGATACTAATTTAATGTCGCAAACTCTATGTTGACCTTAACACTTCAAGTTGAGCACTCAAGTCCATTTTTATCCAAATTCATCAAAACTTCACATAACATTTTCAACTTTACATTTTAACCACAAATTATGATTTTTTAGAATTCATCTCAACTTTTCCATTTTATTCAAAATGATCCTTTACCATTTAACTTCCACTCAAACTTCAATTAGCATAATTAAAATTCCAGCATTTAATTCATATATAGAACATTAGCAATTACACCATTATCACTTAAGTTCCCAACTTTTCCATATTTGTGATTTGGTCCTCAAACTTTACCAACTTTCCAAAATGGTCCAATGTCATATTCTAACATTAAAATCAACATTCTAGCATTCAATTCCAACATAATACATCATGAATTAGACATTATAACATAAATATCATAATTTTCCATAATTATTGAATAGGTCCCTTAACTTTTAAAAAATTACAAAATGGTTCCAACAACTTTCTAAGGCGTGTAAAATCTTTCCTACATGATTTCCAACCCTTACAAAAGTTTTCCATAATTTTTCTCACCCTTTAACACCATTGTCAAATACTTTAGGGTAGGATTTCAATGGTTTCCAACTTGATTCAAGCATGAAATCAACCACTAATCAACATTTCAAATCTTCAACAATTAAACCCCTAACATAATTTAACCAAATCACAAACTTCCCAAAATCCTAAATTTTAGCCGAATATAATAGATGTATATCTTGGTGGTTTTAATCATCAAACAAACTTGGAAATAATTCTACAACATCAATAACTTTAAAATCCATCATTGATTCATTAAATGCTAACATCCTCTTCATCCCCCAAATTTAGGAACTAATCATTCTAAGCAAGTTTAACATGCATAATTGGTACCAAAAGATCGATCTATTCGAATAGATCAAGTTCCTATTGCACCCTTTAATCCAAACACATAAGGAAATTTCTTGAAAATGAGAAATAAAATTTCACTTACCTTAGGATGGAATACACACACATGGGGCTTGATGATCAATAGAGTCTCATGAAATTTCTAGTTAATTTGTCATTTATTACGTTTAAATGAATTTTAAAATTCATTTAATGGGAAATGACAATTTCACCCTTAATGAAACTTGATAATTACAACCATACCTTGTCACATGTTAATTATCATCTTCCAATGTCAAAGATGAACATATTATTTTTCCTTTACAACTTTACCTATGCACATTTCCAATAATTTCAATCTTGCCATTCTCATCCAACAATCCAGAATGAACATGGAAATTAATTCTCAAATCCAATGATCTACATTATTTTACATCATTTTAAAATGTGGAAGTAATATTTCTGAGCTTAATTTATCGTCCTTCAAATTTTCTCAAAATTTTTATTTGATCCTATTTACTGAATTTTTACCTGACTTATAACACTTTATAGCTTTTAATACAAATTCTAGATAAAAAAATATGGTTCCCATAAAAATGTTATTCTTTTCTGTAAAATTACCACTTTAGTCCATAAACTTTTTCTAAATTTATACTTTACCCACTAAACTTTCAAAATTTATGTTTTGGTCATTAAACAAATTTTTTGGTGTATTAAATCTTCTCCCTAGTTTGGTTGTGAACTCCATTGAAGCAAAGGCAAGGTTTTTCAATTTTATTTTTAGGCCAATTCTTTGAGTTTTTGGACTAAAGTGTGAAATAGAGAATTATCTACATTAAATTCTCTATAAGTTGGTATAATTATTTTATGGATTTCTTGGTTTGATCATCAAGTTGGTTGTTATGGTGGATGAAGAACAAGTTGGAGTTTGGTGATTTAAAGATTTATTTTTACGTTAATGGTGTTGTAGAGTTGTTTTCAAGTGTGTAGGGTATTTGAAATCAATTAGAAATGTATAAAAAAGGATTTGATCATGACCTATGATTTATGGAAATATTGATTTTGGATTAAATTGGTATGGAATTGATTGGAATTGAATGGAATTGAAGTTGGGAGATTGAATTCATGCTTGAAACAAGTTGGAAATCATTGAAAATTTCCCCTAGGTTATTCGGCCTAAGTGAATTAAAATAGGAAAATTTTACAAAAGTTTCTTATGGATTAGAATTTACATTAGAATGATTATTACATGATTTAGAAAGTTGATTGGACAAATTTGGAACTTGTTAGATATGTAAGGATTATTTTTGTATACTTTAGAAATTATGAAGGAACAAATGTATTTGCTTAATTAATGAAGGTCTAGCTGAAAATTAGTAATTAAATATTAATTTTGTTGTTGGAACATTGTTTTAGATCAATTTGTAAGTTGGTTAAAATTGGGGACCCAAATCGCAAGTTTAGAAATTTTAAAATTGGTTTGGAAATTATGTAAAGTTGACAGTAATTTGAAATACAATGCTGGAAATTTATATTAGAATGCTAATATTAAGTTTAAAGGATGATTTGGATCAAGTTTTCTAAAGTTTTGGGATTAAATCATGAATAAAAGAAAGTATGGGATTTAATTGGCTATTATGCAAGTTTGGAAGAGATTGGAGAAATTTGAATAATAAAGGACTTGAGGTGTGATTTTTGGAAATGTTCAAGTTATTAGTTATGGTTAGTATCGAATAAGTATAGAATAATTTTTTGTGATTTAAGTTACTACATTTTGTTTATGTTAGTAGTTTACAACCTATGCTTTGAAATGTATGTGTTGTGGATGTGAATTATAATTAGACACACAACAAAACCGTGATCAAGGTGAATCAAAGGCTAAAGGAAAAGTGGTCGAGTAAGGAATATTGAAGTAAGGGTCGATTAGTGAGATATATAAGGTGAGTGCATTCTTACTTATTTTAACGTTTTGAAATAAAACGAATATGATTTTATTATAATGTGTTTATTTTATAATATTTTCTAAATTGATTTTAGAATGATTTCGGGTATGAATTGCCCAATCGCTTTGATTTATGTCATGGTTATCTTTGAATTGCAATTAAAATCTGGTATGAAATATAAAGCCCATTGTATGTGCATCGAGAGTTAGTGCTACAATTAGCATGCCACAAGGTTTATTGATTCTGTATTTTGCACTATAAGTGTGTTTTGGTACTATTGTGTACATATATCTTACACTATTTGTGTGTTCTGGCACCAAGGGTGTGTTCTGTTCTAGCAGTTATGACTGCATATTATGCACACACTCATTCTGACTTTTGTACCTTGTATTCTCAGTTTTATACATTAGGCTATATGTTAAAATGTTATGAAATATACAGGATTGATTAATTCATTGAAAGTAAATCTTTCTTTGAACTTGTCAATATGTGAATATGAATTGATATTTTGAATGTCATTTTTAGGTTTATGATGGAAGAATGAAACTATTCAGTTTAACATTATGTTCTTATATTTTTATGTAAGACATTTTTAAGAAATATTTATTTATTCATTTTATGTCGATATGATTTATTTTAAATAATGTCTTACTAATTTGTTACATAGCGTATGAATATTTCATGCATAGGTAAAGAAAAAGATCAGTCAGTGGAGTAGGGGGCATAGCGGGCATCACTATTTAAGGATCGCACCTATTCCAATATTAGTATGGTATTTACCGCTTTTGACTTATCTAGTTGACATGTATACTAAATATATGTATTTTGGTTTCTCTAGTAAATTAGTTTATAAGTCGAGTTGTATTATATAAATTAGTATAAGTAATATGTATGTATATTATTAGAAATAGTTAATATTTTGCATGAATAGTAATTATTAAATTATGAAAATAACCCTATCGAAATGAAGTTTTACATATGTAGTTTTTAGGTAGTTTCATTTTTAATATGATTCAATGTCGAACTGCCAAACTACTGCCTAAAATCATATTTGATTTTAAGATCAAAATATTAAATTTTATGTTACACGATTTATAAACTTTATAAAAAGGGGGGATTAATGAATAAGATTCAAAAAGTTTTAATTTGACCTGATTTTGTTTGGTAAGTAATTAAAAATTAATGTGACACCTTTAACTCATAATTGAGTATGTTTATTGGTTAAGGGTGTTACAGTCTAGCTTGAGGTAGAGGTATGAAGTTGGGGTTTTATTGAAAAGGGGAACACTACAATAAGAATACAAGTGAAAACCTTAATAATTGTGTGATAACATAATATCTTAATGAGGTAAGCTTCTATAAGACTTATGCCTTTGTTTGATACTCGAGAAATGATGAGGACACCTGATTCACTTGTAGGATGATTTGTAATAGAACGAGGATTATCTGAATATATCCAAACTAGTTTTTGGGAACTTGAAATACTAGTTGAACTTAGTGTTCATGCTAAATGACCTAGACACGTCTCGAACTCGAGGGAAGTAGATTAGCATGGCAAGGTGCCGACACTATGTGACCCAAACCTAGCCTAGGGTATCTTAAGACGCTGATTCTATGTGACCCAGATCTTACTCAAAGTACCCTTAGTAAGCAAATAGGGGTATGAGTTTCGTGATGTTATGGTGACCCCGAGCTACACCATGATTCTTACTTGTGTTGTGTAATAATTGTAAGCATGATTCATAATTGTGCATGTAGCATGCTCATATGATAAATGCATGTAGTGTAGTTGGGTTATTTGTGTGAAACTTAGCGTGTGAGTTTAGCGTATAGAATGTGTTTCTGTGTGCAAGTTCTTAGTTGACATTTTAGAGGAGCTCATCGTCAGATTCAGGACTTCTAGACTCGATCTTTATCAGAGTATGTCTCGAGTATTGTAGAGGGCATGTACTGTCATAGACCCTATTATATTACTGAGTCATAAACTCTATTTTTCTTATGTATTTTTGGAGATTATTGTTGGGAGCTTCCTCGTGTTTTATAAACTGATTTTATATTCTAAGATTTATTATGTTTTAAATCATGTTTTAACTATGAGAATGAAAGAATGTTTTAAAGAAATGGTTAGCCACTTAGGTGGTTTCCTATGACATACTAATCCATTGGGTTTTCAGGTCAGATTGGATTAGGGTGTTAAATTTAGTGGTATCAAATTGTCGGGTTCAGTATTTCTTAAGAATTGCGGGTTAGAGTCCTTAGGTGTTAATGAAGTACATGCCTTTATACTGTCAAACATACTTAAATGTTTGGATTATGGCGAAGCTAACTCTTCTCCTTTCTAGGAAACTCTTAGATTATGATAGATGATCCTACCCATAGTCAGGAGGGTCGTGATGAGAGTTGTAACTCTCTAGTTATAAACACGGGAGATGAGTTTGTCATCGACTCCGATGATTTGGGCATTCTTGAGGATGTCATAATGGATGTGGCGACATTCTTTAAAGACCTTATGCAGGTGCTAAGTCACATTGTTAGGGCTATCTCTTGGGTACCCCATCCTTCTACACCACCCCCAGTAGCCCCTAAAGAGCCCCCTCGTTAAGAGTCTCTTCCATCACAGGACGATTAACTTTCTGTGTTTGGATGACGATGGCCCTGCAGTCGCAAACAAGTAACTCCACGAGACCCTCTGTACTTTCTGACAGATTCATCTTACCCTTGAGGGGTAAGCTAGAGTACATCACCGCCTTGATAAAGTGTGATGCAATAGATTAGTGGGAGACTGTGAAAATGGCACTAGAGCTAGAGAGACTATCGTGGGAGTTGTTTCTATAAAAATTAAGGTAGAAGTATATCGATGAGTCCCATACAGACGATCTGAGGGACCAATTTCTACACTTGACCTATGATGATCACCTCATATTTAATTATGAGAATGAGTTTCTATGTTTGAGTAGTTATGTGCCAAAGTTAGTGGTAACCTAGGAGCACCACTATAGGAGGTTCAGTGAGGGACTCCACATTGATATTCTTACTCACGTGGAAGCCAATCCGCTGAGAGTATTTTCTGAGCTAACCTGTTAAGAAAAGTCAATTGAACAAGTTCTAAGTAGAAGGGCTAGTTTGTCTGGTAGATTAGTGTGGTAGAGTCGTAGAACGCCTGACATTGTCGGATCATCTCAGAATGCTATTAAGAGGGTCAGAGACTCTTGAGAGTCATGAAGGTCTCCATCTTCTTAGTTCTATAGGTTGAGACATGGCTTGATCTGTAGACAAAGATTAGAAAGTCTTAAGCGGTCGTTAGCTTCAGTCTTTGTCGTAAGCAGGGACGTTTCAGCCAGGACCATACAGCCCCGACGTGCAGACATTACTACAGGAGAAATTTAGGGGAGTACCATAGAGTTTTATGGGATTGTTATGGATGTGGCTTTCATCATAGATGTCCAATAAAGATCTAAGGATAGACCTTTCTAGCTGATCTCATGGAGCTACTATTTCAGGAGTTTGATGCAATCTTAGGCTTGTATTGGCTATCCAATTACTATGTGAGTTTGAGGTGTAAAGCTAGGTAGCTCAAACTTCGAAAGTCATATTGTAACAAGATCGTAATGGCAAGTGAGGAACTCAGTTGTACCTCAGGGATTGTTTCAACCTTGGAGGCCCATAAATTGATAAGCTTGGGTTGTGAGGCATTCTTAGCTCACGTGGTGGACACTCATGTAACACCCTTAACTCGTACACGTGTTCTATTATGAGTTAAATATATCACATTAATTATTCAAAACATTTCTTAACCTAAAGTGGGTAAAATTTTATTTCTTTTAAATATTTCCAAATTTAACATTTATTATAAAATAATTAATCACAGAAAATCAAAATACAATATTTCGACTTCTAATTCAAATATGGTTCCAGGCAGTAACTGTCAGTTCTGTTCCGTTTCATATAATAAATAAAATTATCAAATTTTAAAATCCAATTAATTAATACATAAAACATAATTTAAAATAATAATATTTATTCATACGATTAATTTTATTTTTAGGCATTTCTTACTCATATACATGCCAGCTAGAAAATTTAGAACACAATAGAATGTCCTTACTATTACCTGTAAATATTATTTGATGATTGATGTCAATCTTAACTCCTTACTCCTCTTGCTTTTTTTACCTAGCGTGAAAATCATCACACGCTAAGCATACACTTAGTGAGGCAATTTTAGTAATCGTCAATGTAATACAACACATAAATATAAATAAATAATATTACTCCATCCATTATGTTCACTTTACATGTATTTCAACCATGTTACCATATATTTATATGTTATAAACCACATATAAAATTTCTTACTTTCCAATCATTCTATAAGCTTATAAGGTTATTCACTTGTTTATCATTTATTAACCGATAAACCATACCCCAAATATAAACCTATGAGGACCCTGGATACACGAGTCAAATATGCACCGAAATGCCAATATAAATAATGTCGTGCCCACTATATGCACTAAGTTTCCTTTATATACACTATATTTCTAATACACATAAGGTCTTTCCCACCATATGCACTAAGTGTTCTCTGTATACACTATAGTGCTAATACACATAAGGTTGTGCCCACCATATGCACCAAGTGTCCTTTATATACACTATAGTGTTAAACTGAATATGTAGCCTGCTATTAGACTCTATGGCATGCCAACTATACCACCTTCCCTCAATGACATACTTGGGTATATAGTCTATAAATTATTTCATCCATGTAAATATATTAATATGCTTCAACGTTGGGCAATTCATACCCGAAATAACGTTCATGGCATAACAACAGGTATAAGTTAGTGACCAAATACATTTATAGATATTCAATGTTTGACATATTTAAAACATGTCAACGATATAATGAATGAAATAAATATCATGACAATATAAATAAGTTTGACTCATTGAAAGTCTTCAAAATATAAGCCTCGCTAAGCTTTTACTTGATCTGTCGCAACAGTCCTTCGGGTAGCCCCATGTTCGCGTTTCGACTTGAAATCATGCGATGGGGTCTCCACCGATCATTTTTGAATTAGGTAGATTGGAAACCTACTTACAACAACAACAACAACAAAACCCAATTCCCATATGTATGGGGTAAGGGGGAGGTAGGGTAGTAGGCTACCCCCAACGCCAGGTTGAGAGTAACTTCCGTGGAAGACCTCCGGCAGTAAGAGGGGTGCAACACGAGGACTTCCCAGGAGGTCACCCATCCTAGTACTACTCTCGCCCAAGCACGCTTAACTGCGGAGTTCTGATTGGATCCGGTGCATTAGTGCTGGTATGATCGCACCCAAATATATTGGAAACCTACTTACAATATACTAATTCTGCGTCTTACCAGAGAATTGTTGGATTAGAAAGCCGCTTGCAATTGGGGAATGATGAACACCCACAAATTACCCTTTTGGTACCACACGATTACCGAGTTGTCTTAATTGCAAAAATTATAAATTTAAATAGAAATTTAGATTTGATTCAAGTTATTTACCTTCAACGAGCTTCATATTTTAATTGGATCCCTTTTAAAGAAATAGATAAAATTAACGTTAAAAATTAAAAGTAAAATATATAATAAAAAATGAAATAAGAAAACAAGTTAATAAAGTGTTGGAAAACAAAAAAAATGAATTACAGTACCAATTTATTAAATATAAAAAAGGACAAAATTGAAATGAGATGGTAAAATAGAGAATTTAATTATGTTGTAATTACACAAGAACCCCCCGTTTATAAATGCCGCAAATTATGTTGCTTTTATCACCGCTCCGGCCACCACCCACGGTAGCCAGAGACTTAAACCCTAACCCCAATTAAAAACCTTTTCCACCGTCAAGCAAACCCTGTCGACAAAATCACCAAATAGCAACCCCTCGGCGTAGATCTAAGCCGAATGCGTTCAGCTTCCTCACTTTTTTTCTTGACGACGCTTCGATTTCTGGTGGCGCTCAGCTCTTCACAACAGTACTGAGACACCAAGATAAGTGCTCTCTTTCTTTTCATATTTATATGGTGTTTTTTCTCTCTTCAAAAACTCCCCCTGATGCCTCTTTTTTTTGTAGGTTTTATAGCATGCTCGTGGAGGAAAATTTACTTCCCCGCAAAGTAGTTGCCACCTTCCTATACCAAACTCAGCGATAGTTTTCGAGGGGTTTATTCCCCTTTTTGATTCGACTTGATTTTCCTACTCCGGTTTGGATTTGGTGTTTTGGTTTTATTTCATATTGCTTGAGATTTGATTCTGTTGCTCCTTTTGGTTTTGATTTGGTGATGTTCTGTGTTGACTTTGTATTCTGGAAAACTTTTCCAATGTTGTTCATCCACAAATCGAGGTCGGGAATCCTAGAAGTGATGTTCTAGTTGGCGTGTGGTCTTCACATACCATATGGGAGGCCTTTGGTGATTCTGGAAGGTTCTGAAATTATTTCTTGTGATTGGATTGGGTTAGATCCAACAGACCATACCTGGCTGCGCATATCTCATATTTCTATGGTTTTGTAAGCCTAATCTATCTTGATATCATCTGTTGGTTACTTCTTGATCTGATGGTTATCACCTTTGCGATGCCAATGATTAAAGATAAAACCCTAATACATTTGGGTTGAGGTTCCTCTACAGGCAAACAGGTCTTTGTGCCTTGGGCCTCATTCATTACACATTTGTTGGGATGGATCGATGCTTGGATTCGGACCATAATTTGGATTTCACTCGAACTGGATTTGAACTTGAATTAAAAACTCGACCTGAATACAAAATGAGATAAATAAATACAAAGAAAATAATAATAATAATAATAATAATAATATGTATACTATATATATATATATATATTAAAAACTATATAATATGTATTATATTTTTAAAAACTATAAAATATGTTTTCAAAAGTTATATATATTATATATTTTCAAAAACTATATAATATATATTTTTTAAAATTATTTATATATTATCATATATACTATATAATATAAATATTGTAATAAAAACCCTTTAAGTCCCATATGAAAATAAGTGTCTACAGCTGCCCATTTTTGTCCATTATCGTGTAACGACAATAGGATGAAGATAAAAGGACACAAATTTTCATTTGGTTCTTGAAGTAAATGGATTTCGTTCTTCTGATGTTGAGAAGTCTAGCTTTTCTTCAGGAATTTAATCAAACTTATACTGAACTGGAATTTGTTCGAACTTGGTATCCTTCATCGTGAAGTTAAAATCTGAATTGATGTTATAGATGACTTTTCTTGAAGTCAGATGTCCTCCGTTGTGGAGTTGAAATCTAACTTTAGAAGATGTGACTGGAAGATGGCTCATCGCCGCTGAGTTAAGCCAAATTACAATATATTTTTGGATGTGCTTTCGGGAAAAGAATCCTTCATCGTGAAGTTGAGACTTTGCCTAAAAACTTTGACTGGAAACTACCTCCTCACCGCTGAGTTAAGCTAGAATATAGTCGGTTCTGGATTGAATTCGAACCAAATATCCTCTCTCATGGAGTTGAGATTGAATTCGAAGAGGTTTTGTTGGAAGATGGCCTAACGACGTTGAGTTAAGTCAAAATATAGTCAGTTCTGGATGCATTTCTGGGTCAAGAATCATCTGTCATGAAGTTGAGACTTAGCCTGAAAACGTTGATTGGAAACTAGCTCCCTGTCTTTAAGCTAAGCTAGAATGTAGCCGAATCCAAATTGGTTTTCGAACCCATTATCCTCCATCATGAAGTTGAGATTAACTTTAAAGTGATTTAACTAGAAGATGGCTTTTCGTCGCTGAGTTAAACAAAAATGCAGTCAGTTATGGATGCATTTCTGGGTCAAGAATCCTTCGTTATGAAGTTGAGATTTAGCCTGAAAACGTTAATTAGAAACTAGCTCCTCCATGCTGAGTTAAGCATCCTTCATTGTGGAGTTGAGATTAAATTCGAAGAGATTTGACTAGAAGATAACTCCCCTTCACGGGAAAGCCTAGTGAGATGATATTCAAGTGGTTCCCCTTCGTGAGTCAAAACCAAGTGAGATGCTCCTTGGATGACTCCCCTTCACGGGAAAGCCAAGTGAGATATTCTGTCAGCCAAATATCCTCTATCATGGAATTGAAATTTGGCTTACAAACTTTAATTTGGAACTAGCTCAACGCCATTAAATTAAGCTAGATCGTAGTCACTTTTGAATTGACTCTCGAACCCAACATCCTCTATCATGGAGTTGAAGTTGACTTCAAGGTCTATCAATCCTTCTACATGTCAAGTTGGTTGAGGTGTATCTCCTCACTGTTGAGTTAAGTTAAACCGCCATCGATCTTTCAAGACGTTTTTGAATCGAGTATCATTTATCATAAAGTTGAAACTTGACTCTAAAGATGCAAAAATTATGTATGTGTAAAATGACAAATGTGATGCTCTTAAGTGTGTCTAAGATGTATGCAAAATGAATTGCCTCAATTCTTGTTTTATTTCTTATACGGAGTCTCATTCTTTGTCTGTTGATCTCGTCCTTGGAGTCGATCTTGCCCCATCGTTGACAACTTCATGGTGAATATTTGATATTTGTACATTTGCTCACTTAATCCATTATTCTTGTACTCATGGTTGAATCATCATCGTGGTTGAAAAATCAATATTCAGTGAAAGGTTTCCTAGCATGACTTGAAAGCTTAAATGTAAACCTCCTCCAATGTGTCTTATAATAATGTCTTTCTCTCTTCATTTTGCTCTCGTTTGGCCTGTCATTACCATCAGGGCTAACTTCCTCAAGTACAACAATAAACTCATACTTTAGGAGGGATCTGATAGTGAACAAATTTCTCCTCATTGTTAGAGTATGCCCAAAGACCAATCATATGATGATGGTAATACATTTATTTACTGATTTTATTGAATAAAGGCATTGCAACTATTATTTTCAGTCATGTATATGTGTTTAACATAAACTGGAAGATAATAAAGTCCATTTAATGACATAATTGTTATTATTAAAATATCCATAGTCAAGTTTTATTAGGGCATGGACAATAATAATAGCTTAAGAATAACATGTTTTTAATTGATGACAATGAGTTTTCATTGACATGGAGATGTCAGAATTGATGCATGATTATATTGTTAGAGAATAATGTATTGGATTGACCCACCATGAGCATATGTCTTTTATTATTATGTGACAGACATAACATTGCTCATTGTGATGACTATATGTATGATCCTCACACTTGAGATCAATACTATCCCAACATATATTGTTGTATGTTTTGATGCAGTTAAACAGCTATGTAATTGGTTTCTCTATAAAGACTGTTATTGAATATATCTCAATATATGTAGTGGGTGTGTATGATTAAGATAGAATTTGTCATTCCAACAAACTTACCATCAACTGATCGACCATCTTCATAGTAAAGAGAGACACTTCTTTTTCTTAGCATTAGGTTTGGCTTTGCTATAAACCACATCATGTGACAAAAAATAGGTATTCTAGAGATGTTCCACTTCGCTTCAAATTCTTCTTCAGAAAAACATGTCTTGTTTGAATAATGTATTTCCTTGAAAAATTTGGTGTAAAAATGATTTCAAAGCAATTTAAATAGAATATCAGTTCACTAAATGTCAAATAAATAAATCACACATGTATGTTTCAAAATTATATCCCTTTGACAAGTTTTAAGATCCATAGGTGATCTAGGGGAGAAAATGTTATATATTTTTTGGTTTTTATCATTGAGAATTCATAGGATTTGTGAATGTTTTTGGAATGGGAAGCGGACAAAATAATGTAACTGGTACATTTTAATGCAAAACTTCTTAGAGAGCATTTATGTTTCAGTTCTCAAGAGTCTACCATTTGTTCAAGCTTCATAGATTCCTTAACCAGAGATAGCATAGAAATATTGATATAAAAATAAAACCCCTGAGTGCTTTTGTGTAATCGACTATAACATATGTTTCTTGACTCCTTTATTCCACCTTTCATCGAAATTTAATATCAAGTCCACATTTATCTCAGGCCTTACCATCTTTCTTTAAATTATACTTTGTTAATCTTGATGTTCTCGCTTTAGATTTTGCTGGGAGATTCATCTCGAAGCATAGAGACTAGTGTCATGATCTGAATATACTTGTATTCATAAAGTTTGGACAATTAACTTGGCCCATTACTTTAGCATAATACCCTTAATTAAAGGGCTCAAGTGTCAAAACGTATTCGACTTGAAAAATTCGAACAAAAATAACTTCATAAATCTTGGAAATTACCTTCATAACTGCTTTAGACATTACCTCAGAAGGTTAACAACCTACTACTTTTAGCGGAGTGCCCCTAGTATTGTTAAAATTAACTTTCATTAGTACCAATTATTACTTGAGATTTTTATTTTAAGATTTTCTAACATCAAGAAGAATCTGTTATAGTCTGAGTGTCAGTCAAAGTCATGAAATTTCATCCTTAGAGTTCAATTTCCAAGCAACTGATCTAAGCCAATTTCATTTATTCCACCATTCCATTTGTGAAGACTGTATATCGTCACAGAACGTCCTCAATAGCTATACAAGCTAACATGTCTTATAATGTCATGTACCAAAATGTTTTATATTGTCCACCTCCCGAGTATTTGATGACCTCTTTGTGCGGAGGAAAATGTTATCTCTATTTTTGGGTGAAATGTGTTAATGGTAAGTGAATCTTGTTTTTCAGAAGGTTTGACCTAGTCATATGTCTGAGGGCTATAAACTCAATTTTACATGTGCATTTTACTATATTCGATATTCACTGAAATAAAAAATGCTTCATTGTTTAGAGTCAAAGAAATATCGTTTATTTAATAAAAATAACAAATTCAAACAAGACATATTTTTAGCAACACAACCTCATGGACAAGTCTGAACCCATTAAATTCCTCTGTATCATACTTCATTAACTCCTGTCATTATTAGAAATTTGCACCACGTTCAAATCTTTAAAGTGAATGTGATTTATGTCTCGGAGTCTTTAGAATATCCTCTTGAATACAGGACAATTTTGGTGGAATTCCCCAGGACACGACCATGATATTCACAATGTCCACTTTCATCATACCACCTAGGGTATGGTGCTTTCGGAGGATCCACTGGATATGGAGATACCATATGGCTATCATAAAGTTGTTGAAAGGACTCTTGATACGTCATTGGGATTGGTCAATTTGCTTTGATGGTGTATTTGACTTTGGTTGTGAGGTAGTAGCGTTATTGACCTCACCTTCCTTATTTCTTGATTATGGCTTCTTGTAGGATTCATGTCCCTCAATGTTTCCCTGTTTGATGGAGATTTCTAACATTTCACCAGCCATTACTGTAATACCCCAAAAATTTAGACAATGACCAAAATGAAAATTTTTGAAAGTTTGATGGTCAAAGTATAAAACTTGGGAAAAGTTTAGGGAATTAAGTGATAAATTTCCTAAAAAGATTTTTATTCCATAAATGATGGTTTACTCTTGAGAGTGGAGTTTTATAGAAATCATATTTTTGGAATTTGGAATTTTTAGTAAAGAAAAATTAGAAAGGGTTAAAGCCGATAAGGAATCGGAAATTCGAATCGAATTGGAATGTTACAAAAATTTGGAAGGATGTTATAAAATGGTTGGAAATATTATTGTAATATTTTAGATCAGAGAAAGTTTGTTTGGAAATGTGCAATTTTTCAGATTTAACCGAAACAATGGAATTTAGTGACTAAAACGCAAGATTTGAAAATTCAAGGTGAATTTCGGAAGTCAAAGACAAAATAATTTATGTTTGACTTTGTAATATGATAATAATCAGATGGCTTGGTTTTATGGTGATTATGGAGATTCATTAAGGGCAAAAATGGGATTTCCTATGGTGTTGAATAAACAATTCCATTATAATTTATATTAAGCCATGTGCTAGATGAATTAATATTAGAATATCTATAATGGGGGAACATTTCAGCTCATGTTCTTCCTCCAAGGGCCGGCACATTCAAGCAAGAAAGGTAAGCATTTTTAGTTTCAATTTTGAAGCTATTTCTTGAGAATTTAACTAAGTGTGGTTAGGAAAAATATTCTACTTTCAATTCTCTACATTTTGACATGAATATTACTAGGGTTTCATATTCAAATCTATCTTGAGTTGATGAAGGGGATTTTGATTCTTGTGTTTTATGGGTTTTGAAGTGTTAAGTGATTTTAAAGAATTGGTTGTAAGAATTGATGAACCTAAGAATGAAGTTAAAGAAAACAGTTTGGATTTTGATTCTGGCAGTAGGTTCGAAAATTCACCAGAAAATATATAAAAATAATTTGGAAGCTATTTTTATCTATTGTGTTCATATATGGATCTAGTTTTGTTTAAAATAAACGGGGATCAATTTCAAGTTGTATACAAATATATATGAATTTTTAACTGAGGAAAGGTCAGAAAAGTCGGACAGCAGAATTCTGTACAAAACAGATTCTGTTGGTGAACTTTGAAAATTCACCATAAATTGTACTTAATGAATTAGAAGGAGTTATTTATATGGATAGATTCGTATTCGAGTCTAGTTTTTAATGGAAGAAACGGAATTGAATTTCAGTGTCTATATCAATACAGAATAATGATTATTTAAGGGTAGTACGAGTTGTCTGAATTCTGGAAATTTATGGGTTGTTGTGTAAGTGTTGTATAATTGATGTACTATGCTGGAAATTGTTGTTTGAGAATTGAAAAGAGTGTTAGATGTGAAATTGATTATTTTGGGAAGATTGAAATGATTGGTGATTTAAGTACAACAATTGCATAGTTGGGGTACTTAAATGTATTTATGCTTTTGTAAAAGCATTTGAATGGAAATAATTTCAATGTTGGAATTTTTGGTTTTAAGAATTTAAGTGATAAAATGGTGAAGACCATTTTGAGTAAATGGGAAAAGTTGGTTCCAATGTTATAAGGAATTATTAAGAGTTAAATATTTTGATAGATGATGAATTTCAAATATAGTATGGAGATATGGTGGAATGTATTTATGTTAGAAAATACTAACATATGGATTTTTATGAATTGATGATTTATACAGATTGTGATTGATTTGTAATCGAAGCAAATCAAATATAAAAGGGCTTATGGTGGACAATAGTGAGGCTTATATATTTTGAAAGACATAAAGTGTCAAGGTGAGTGCAATACATGCATGAAATTATACATGGATGTTTTATACATCATAAGGAAGACTTGCGATAAGTCGACCTTGTTTATATCGGCATGATTTTATATCATTTTTATAAATTGACATTGATATGTCAGACTATGAAATCAAAATGCATTGATTATGAAAAATGTGATATTTTACCATGAATGTTTTCGGGTATGAACTGCCCAATGTTAAATATTGATAATATACTTTGCCATGGATGAATTGTAAAATAGACTATATGCCCAAGTAAGTCATTGAGGGATAGGGTATAGTTGGCATGCCATAGAGTATAGCAGCTGCAGGTTTATATTAGCACTATAGTGTGTAAGGACACTAAGTGCAGGTTTATATCCGGATTAGCACTATAGCGTAAGCTTAGTGTAGGTGGTGGGCACGACCTTATGTTTATTATCCGGATTAGCACTATGGCGTAAGCTTAGTGCAGGTTTAGCACTACGGTACAGGTATTTTACTCGTATACCCAGGGTCCTCAGGGTGTTATATTGGGCTATTGTCTACGGTTTATTGGCTATGGATTATGTTTTATTGGTTAATAAATGGTAACCATACAAATAAGCTTATGAGCTTACAGAATAATGGCAAGTATATTGAAAAAAAAATAAGCTTACGAGCTTATGGTGTAACAACCCGAATATTTACAAAATAATACTTAATTGAAATTGGAGGTTAATTGTGAAAATTGGTAAATTGTTGGTGACTAAATCAAAATTTATGAGAGTTTATAGGCCATTTTAAAAGTGAAGGAAATCCAAGGACCAAGCCTTGAATTTACCCTAAAATTATCGGCAGCTTTGATTATAAGCGTACATTTGGTTCTGATTTTCAGAACCAAAATGCTCCCAATTTTCCTTTCCCATACGCAGTTTCCAACTCCGATTCCGACGCCATCCAAATTCTGATCATCATTTTAAAACCACCGTTGTGTTCATCATCGAGCGAGGAACAAACCCTTCAAATTAATTGAAGCGAAACGCGGCCAAACGTCGGGAATTTCCAGTCAAAGTAGCGACGGTTTTGTTAGCTCTATCGCCGAGGAAATCTTAAATTCACCGCTGATCGTTGCTCCGTTTACGACACCTCCCGCACCATCATGTTCCTTGTGCCGTTTCGAGTTCACCGGTGTCAACCTTGTCCGCCGTAGACGGCGGCGCGTGAGGAGGTGGTGCAGTCAAAGATTCGGCCGATTTGAAATCGAGCTCTCCGCCGTTCAAAAATTTGAACCGATCGTTGTAAGTATCTCGAAATCGCTCAAAATAATTTTTAGAAATTTTTTCGGGATTTTTAGGGCCCCGGAGGACGCCTCACGCGCCACACGTGCCGCCGCAGGGCGAGTGGCTGCTGGAAACCGGTTTAACCGGTTTTCAACCGGTTCTGACCGGTTTGACCGGTTTCAACCGATTTGAACCGGTTTGACCGGTCTGAACCGGTTTGACCGGTCTGACCCGACCCGACCGTTGACCCGACCTGACCCGACCGTTGACCGTTGACCGTTGACCGTTGACTTTCTTTGACCAAAACTTAAAATGGCTTTGACCGAGCATTAAACGACCGTTAATCTTTTCCGAGTATACCTATCATGATAGTTTTCGACGTGCCGAATCCGTTTCTGTGGTCCGTTTTGTCAAATTCGAATCCGAAGGTCTCCAAATCTACGGTCAAAGTGGTTGACTTTAACTTTGACCAAGATTTTGAATTTTCGAAAAGTCATACTTTATGTTTTTCGACGCCCTGATTCCGATTCCGCAATCCGTTTGGCCAAATTCAGACTCGAAATACCTCAAATTGATAGTCAAACCCGAAAAATGCTTATATACTTAAGAAGTTTAGCTTTGAACAATTAAATAGGATTTGGGACTGATAAATATTATTGTTTGAAGGTACAAGAGACTCTCCGGATCGTTCGACAGCTCGACCCAGCTCTTCTAGATCAGTTAAACCACGTGTACCAGTATTCACCCGTTCGAAAACTGTAGCAGAGCGTGGTGAAACCAGCAATCAGTAGATTTGTTATTTGAATCTATTGTCGAGGTGTGTTCCCTACTTATTACTGAACTGTTTTATTGGTTTTAATATGTGGTACACCGAATTCATTGGTTATTGTTTTATTGATGCACCAATTTAATGTGACAATTTATGGATTATGGCTGCTATCTAATTTTTGTTTTGAACTGGTATATGATTACCATGTTTTTGGATTTATGGAATTTGTGTCACGGTGCAATTGAATTTTGGAATTGAATTACGATGGAATAGCTCTGATCAAGCTAACTGGGCCTAATGTGACTCTTGAGGGCCCCAAGATGTTTCATTAGGTCGGCTTTCCTTTGCTGTGTGCTTAGGGTAAGCTATATGGACTTATTGACTTGGGCTTAAGGATACAAGCTTCAGAGCCTATCCTTAAGTCGGCTTTCTTTTTTCTATGTGCATAAAGTAATCTATATGGAAAATAATTTTGGGAACTACTGATGGTGTACCGGAAAAGGGTTTAAACTATGATTTTCAAAAAGTTAAACTCTTTTACGAATTTGTGAGATTACTGGACTATGATTTGTACCTATTGTGATTTTATGGAAATGTTGGGACACACTGAGCCTAGCTCACCTTTTGAAAATGTTTTCCCCTTTCAGATATTGTTGGTTAGATACCTTGGTTCGAGCACTTGGAGGATCAACATATCTCTTGAAGTAAATCAGATTGTAATGTTTTTATCTGGCAAGTTGACTTTATTTTGGTGACATGGACCTTATTTTAAAATATCAGATTTTATAATGATAACTCTTTTGCTAATATTGCTCGGTTTATTGTGATATTGAATTTGAAGACATGTTTTAAATTAAATTATTATTTATTGGTACTATATTTACGAGTTGGATTTTGATAGTATAATTTGTTTATAATTTCAGGTTATTTATAATGTGATTTTATATTGATGGAATAATGATTTCGAAAAATGTATTTAATAATCATAATGTGATCCACTAAACTTAGTCGAAACGCATAGGCCGGGTCTAGGGGGTTACATTTATTGGTATCAGAGCTTTTGGTTTTTAACCCTCGGACTGTGTATGAGTCCACATTGAAAATACGATTTTGAAATATTTTACAAAACGAGTTACTAAGGCCATGTCACAAAGTTATTAAGATTTTAACTATGTTTGAGACTCCAAGTGCTTATCTAACCCTAAGTTTATCTTCTGTAGTAAACTTGAGATCCATCAAAATGAGTGCTAGACGTGGTCGTCGAACTAGTCGTGGACGAGGTTGAGTGGCTAGATTCACAGATCCGATCGATGAGATACGGGTAGATCCCCCACCTCCGATAGGTGATCATGCTCCTACGACCCCAACGGATCTGCCTCCTGCCGCTAGTATTGGCATGACTACACCGATAATAGGAGCGACCGATATTGAGTCAGAGTCTACCAGAGTTGCTTTGGATGAGAATTTTGGTAGACAATTTCTGCAGTTAATACAGGGAGCAGTCAGAGCTACTGGTGTTGTAGCTGAGGTTCCTATTTCGCAGACTTTGATTGCCAATGGAGTTAGAACTTTTGGGGGACAAATAGGTGGAGCTCCTACTGAAGCTGAGGATTGGCTCCAGGATACAGAGAGACGCATGGATCAGTTGGGTTTGGACTCAACTAAGAGATATCAGGGTGCTGTGGCGATGTTAGATGGCAATGCCTACACTTGGTGGGAGTCAGTGACCAGTAGTGTTCCTACCGATCGTTTGACCTGGAATTTCTTTAAGGATCGCTTTCGGAGCCGTTTTCTGGGAGAGCGCTACTTAGCTTAGAGACGACAACAGTTTCAAGATCTGGTTCAGGGAGACATGACTGTTTCTGAATATGAGATCGAGTTCCTGAAGTTGCTGAAGTATGGATTCAGTATGGTACCTACGGAGAGAGATTGATGTCGTAAATTTGCCCTTGGACTCAGATACGAGCTGCGTAGGCAAGTTGTAACCCATCAGGATGAGATATTTGATGTGCTGGTGGGCAGAGCCAAAGATGCAGAAGAGGTGGAGGTTTTAGCTTCTGGTAGAGAGCGTGTTGATCAAGATCGATCTAAGAAATTTTCAGGCCCGATGGAGTCATCAGCACAGTCCGGAAAGAGGACTCGTACTTCAGCCCCTCAGAGAAGCAATACACGTTTCAGGCCTGCAGCATCCTCACCTTTAGCTGTCAGTCGAGGCGATTCCTTGTCGTATTATAATGGGCCCCTTTGTGAGTATTGTGGTAAACAGCACTCAGGAGAGTGTCGTAAGAAGATGGGTCTTTGCTATCAGTGTGGATCTAGTGGTCATTATCGGAGGGATTGTCCTCAGTTAGTTTCGTTTGAGCAGACCACTACCCAAACTCCTGTGCGTTCGCAGACTACAGTATAGACCCCAATTAGAGATCGTAGTCAAGGAAAGACTCGAGGATCAGCGTCCAGGATAGACAGTAGAGCCCGACCTCAGCAAAATAGAGGGCCAATAGCTTCTGAGGCTAGACAGCCAGCTTTAGTTTATACAACTAGACGTCGTGATGACAGAGATGAGCCTGAGGTTATTACAGGTACATTTACTATTTATTCTACCCCATACTTTGCATTATTGGACAATGGCTCCACTAATTCCTATGTATCGAGCTCAGTATCTCGAAACCTTCAGATTCTGATCGAGAACACTGAAAATACTGTTACAGTTACAAGTCCAGTAGGACAAGCGGTATTAGTGAATAAAGTATTTCGGCGTTGTCCTCTCGAGGTTCAGGGAGAAATTTTTCTCGCTGATCTTATGGAACTTCCTTTAGGGGAGTTCGATCTAATTCTTGGAATGGATTGGCTGAATAAACACAAGGTAAAGCTGGATTGCGAATACAAGCAGGCTACTCTGAAGACTTTAGATGGTCGGACTGTTGTGTTAATTGGTGAACGGCGTGGTTATCTCTCCAATATAGTTTCAGTGATGGAAATTGATCATATGATCCGGAAGGGATATGTTCATTGCTTGTATTTTGAACACCAAAGGTGCATTGTCCACGATCGAGGAGATTCGTACAGTTAGCGAGTTTCCTGATGTTTTTCCGGAGGAGTTGCCTGGGTTACCTCCTGATAGAGAGGTAGAGTTCGAGATTGAGACTTATCCAGGATCTTCACCTATTTCTATGGCACCTTATCGTATGGCTCCAAAGGAACTTAAGGAGTTGAAAGTCCAATTGCAAGAATTATTCGATCGAGGATTTATCCGACATAGTACTTCACCATGGGGAGCTCCAGTTCTATTCGTGAAAAAGAAGGATGGGTCGCTAAGATTATGTATTGACTATCGGAAATTGAACAAGATGACGGTCAAGAATAAATACCCATTACCCAGGATTGATGACTTATTTGATCAATTGCGAGGAGCTACTGTATTCTCTAAGATTGATCTTCGTTTGGGGTATTATCAACTGAAAGTTAAAGGATCTGATGTTGCAAAAATAGCCATTCGCACTAGATATGGTCATTATGAATTTTTAGTGATGCCTTTTGGTTTGACGAACGCTCCTGCAGCTTTTATGGATTTGATGAATCGGGTGTTCCGACCATATTTGGATCAATTTGTGGTGGTCTTCATTGACGATATTCTGATCTATTCTTGTACTGAGGCAGAGCATGACGAGCATTTGAAGATCGTTCTGCGGTCTTTGAGAGAGCATCGTCTATATGCCAAACTAAGCAAGTGTGAATTTTGGCTTCAAGAAGTGTCATTTCTGGGGCATATTATTTCTGCGCGAGGTGTTCAGGTGGATCCCAGCAAGATAGAGGCTATTATGAATTGGAAACGACCTAAGAACGTATCTGAAATCCGTAGTTTCTTGGGCTTGGCTGGTTATTATCGACGTTTTGTTGAGGGCTTCTCGATCATTGCTTCTCCTTTGACAAAGTTGTTAAGGAAGAATGTGCTGTTTGACTGGGGCGAGGCACAACAGGAGAGCTTTGAGAAATTAAAGGCGGTTTTGACTCAAGCACCGGTGTTGATTCAACCAGAGTCCGGGAAGGATTTACAGTGTATAGTGATGCTTCACATTCAGGACTTGGTTGTGTTTTAATGCAGGAAAGTAAGGTGGTGGCTTATGCATCCCGTCAGCTGCGGCCGCATGAGAGTAACTATCCTACTCATGATTTAGAGTTGGCAGCAGTAATTTTTGCCTTGAAGATTTGGAGACACTATCTTTATGGAGAGAAGTGTTACATTTTCACAGATCATAAGAGCTTAAAGTATCTTCTGACCCAGAAGGAACTTAATTTGAGACAGCGTCGCTGGTTAGAGCTTCTAAAGGATTATGATTGCGTGAATGATTACCACCCTGGTAAAGCTAACATTGTAGCAGATGCTTTGAGTCGAAAGACGGTATCGGAGTTGAGGTCTTTAATGGCCAAGATGAAGTTATATGACGATGGCACTTTGTTAGCAGAATTGCAAGTTAAGCCGACCTTGGTTGATGATATCAAAGCTAAGCAGCCCCTTGATAGCTCCTTGCTTTCCATCTTTGAGCAAGTAGAGCAGGGGACAAACTCAGATTACGCAATTGATCAGGATGAAGTTTTATGCTTTAAAGGTAGATATTGTGTGCCTGATGATGCTGAGTTGAGGCAGACTATCCTTACTGAGGCTCATAGTAGTCCATATGCTATGCACCCCGGAGGAGATAAGATGTACCGAAATTTGAGAGAGAGGTATTATTGGATTAGTATGAAGAAAGACATATCTGACTTTGTGACTAGGTGTTTGACTTGTCAGCAAGTTAAGGCAGAACATCAACATCCATCAGGTTTGTTACAGCCTATCAAGATTCCTGAATGGAAATGGGAGCGTATTACTATGGATTTTGTTACTGGCTTGCTATGACTCCTTCGAAAAAAGATTCAGTTTGGGTGATTGTTGACAGACTTACAAAGTCATCTCACTTCATTCCTGTGCGAGTAAATTATACTTTGGATAAGCTGGCAAGATTGTATATTTCAGAGATTGTCAGATTGATGGTGTTCCATTGTCTATTATTTCTGATCGAGATCCGAGATTTACTTCGAGATTTTGGAAGGCGTTACATACGGCTTTGGGAACAAGATTGGATTATAGTACATCCTTTCATCCACAAACTAATGGTCAATCTGAGAGAGTAATTCAGATTCTGGAGGATATGTTGCGGGGTTGCGTAATCGATTTTCATGGTAGTTGGGAGAACTTTTTGCCGTTGGCTGAATTTGCTTACAATAACAGTTATCAGACCAGCATTCGTATGGCACCCTATGAAGCGCTCTATGGGCGTAAATGTCGCACTCCGATCTGTTGGACTGAGTTGCGTGATAGGAAAACGTTGGGACCTGAGTTAGTGCGAGAGACGGAGGACACAGTCAGATTAATCCGTGACCGTCTGAAAGAGGCATTTGATAGGCAGAAATCTTATGCAGATCAAAGAAGGAAGGATATACAGTTTGAAGTGGGAGATCGGGTCTTTTTGAAAGTTTCACCCTGGAAGAAAGTATTGAGATTCGGGCGTAATGGTAAATTGAGTCCAAGATTTATTGGACAATTTCGTATCTTGAAGAGGGTAGGACCTGTTGCATATCAGCTTGAGTTGCCTTCTGAGCTAAGTCGTATTCATGATGTCTTTCATGTATCAATGTTGAGGAGATACCGTCCAGATCTAGGTCACATTATTCAGGTTGAAGAAGTAGAGTTGAGTCCTAATTTGTCATATGAAGAGGAGCCCATTCAGATCTTGGAGAGAGATGAACGAGTTCTTCGGAATAGACGAATTCCAATGGTCAAAGTTCAGTGGAGTAATCGAGGCCCCTCAGAAGCTACTTGGGAGACACTAGAGTCAATGGAGGCTCAGTTTCCTCAAGTATTCTCATAAGGTAAATTTCGAGGACGAAATTTCTTGTAGAGGGGGAGAATTGTAACAACCCGAATATTTACAAAATAATATTTAATTGAAATTGGAGGTTAATTGTGAAAATTGGTAAATTGTTGGTGACTAAATCAAAATTTATGAGAGTTTATAGGCCATTTTAGAAGTGAAGGAAATCCAAGGACCAAGCCTTGAATTTACCCTAAAACTGTCGGCAGCTTTGATTATAAGCGTACATTTGGTTCTGATTTTCAGAACCAAAATGCTCCCAATTTTCCTTTCCCATACGCAGTTTCCAACTCCGATTCGGACGCCGTCCAAATTCCGATCATCGTTTTAAAACCACCGTTGTGTTCATCATCGAGCGAGGAACAAACCTTTCAAATTAATTAAAGCGAAACGCGGCCAAACGTCGGGAATTTCCAGTCAAAGTAGCGACGGTTTTGTTAGCTCTATCGCCGAGGAAATCTTAAATTCACCGCTGATCGTTGCTCCATTTACGACACCTCCCGCACCATCGTGTTCCTTGTTCCGTTCCGAGTTCACCGGTGTCAACCTTGTCCGCCGTAGACGGCGGCACGTGAGGAGGTGGTGCAGTCAAAGATTCGGCCGATTTGAAATCGAGCTCTCCGCCGTTCAAAAATTTGAACCGATCGTTGTAAGTATCTCGAAATCGCTCAAAATAATTTTTAGAAATTTTTTCGGGATTTTTAGGGCCCCGGAGGACGCCTCACGCGCCACACGCGCCGCCGCAGGGCGAGTGGCTGCTGGAAACCGGTTTAACCGGTTTTCAACCGGTTCTGACCGGTTTGACCGGTTTCAACCGGTTTGACCGGTTTCAACCGGTTCGAACCGGTTTGACCGGTCTGAACCGGTTTGACCGGTCTGACCCGACCCGACCGTTGACCCGACCCGACCCGACCGTTGACCGTTGACCGTTGACCGTTGACTTTCTTTGACCAAAACTTAAAATGGCTTTGACCGAGCATTAAACGACCGTTAATCTTTTCCGAGTATACCTATCCTGATAGTTTTCGACGTGCCGAATCCGTTTCCGTGGTCCGTTTTGTCAAATTCGAATCCGAAGGTCTCCAAATCTACGGTCAAAGTGGTTGACTTTGACTTTGACCAAGATTTTGAATTTTCGAAAAGTCATACTTTATGTTTTTCGACGTCCTGATTCCGATTCCGTAATCCGTTTGGCCAAATTCAGACTCGAAATACCTCAAATTGATAGTCAAACCCGAAAAATGCTTATATACTTAAGAAGTTTAGCTTTGAACAATTAAATAGGATTTGGGACTGATAAATATTATTGTTTGAAGGTACAAGAGACTCTCCGGATCGTTCGACAGCTCGACCCAGCTCTTCTAGATCAGTTAAACCACGTGTACCAGTATTCACCCGTTCGAAAATTGTAGCAGAGCGTGGTGAAACCAGCAATCAGTAGATTTGTTATTTGAATCTATTGTCGAGGTGTGTTCCCTACTTATTACTGAATTGTTTTATTGGTTTTAATATGTGGTACACCGAATTCATTGGTTATTGTTTTATTGATGCACCAATTTAATGTGACAATTTATGGATTATGGCTGCTATCTAATTTTTGTTTTGAACTGGTATATGATTACCATGTTTTTGGATTTATGGAATTTGTGTCACGGTGCAATTGAATTTTGGAATTGAATTACGATGGAATAGCTCTGATCAAGCTAACTGGGCCTAATGTGACTCTTGAGGGCCCCAAGATGTTTCATTAGGTCGGCTTTCCTTTGCTGTGTGCTTAGGGTAAGCTATATGGACTTATTGACTTGGGCTTAAGGATACAAGCTTCAGAGCCTATCCTTAAGTCGGCTTTCTTTTTGCTATGTGCATAAAGTAAGCTATATGGAAAATAATTTTGGGAACTACTGATGGTGTACCCGGAAAAGGGTTTAAACTATGATTTTCAAAAAGTTAAACTCTTTTACGAATTTGTGAGATTACTGGACTATGATTTGTACCTATTGTGATTTTATGGAAATGTTGGGACACACTGAGCCTAGCTCACCTTTTGAAAATGTTTTCCCCTTTCAGATACTGTTGGTTAGATACCTTGGTTCGAGCACTTGGAGGATCAACATATCTCTTGAAGTAAATCAGATTGTAATGTTTTTATCTGGCAAGTTGACTTTATTTTGGTGACATGGACCTTATTTTAAAATATCGGATTTTATAATGATAACTCTTTTGCTAATATTGCTCGGTTTATTGTGATATTGAATTTGAAGACATGTTTTAAATTAAATTATTATTTATTGGTACTATATTTTACGAGTTGGATTTTGATAGTATAATTTGTTTATAATTTCAGGTTATTTATAATGTGATTTTATATTGATGGAATAAATGTATTTAATAATCATAATGTGATCCACTAAACTTAGTCGAAACTCATAGGCCGGGTCTAGGGGGTTACATATGGAATTTAAATGGTAAGTATTTTGGTAAAAATAAGCTTATGAGCTTATGGGATAAAAGGTAAGAAATTTATATTATTTTGATCATGGTAAAATATTGAAGATGCTATTAGCATGGTTTTATGGCATTGGATTTGAAATCTAAATTCATGCATGAATTGTATTGCACTATATATTGTTTTAATTGCCTCACTAAGTTTATACTTAGCGTGTGATGATTTTCACGCGTAGGTAAAAAGAAAAGAATAAGAATAAAGAGTTCAGAACGACATCAAACATCGAGAGGTATATTTCAATATCAGTAAGACATCCTATTGTGAAATTTGATTTTAGATAGTGGCATGTAATTTGAAAATGATCAATATATTTGTTGAATTAATTTTGGAAATTTTTATAGTGATGAAAGGTTAATTTTTATGAATTTATATGTAAATTTTCGGAAGTTACTGTAGCATGAACAGTAACCACGTTTAAGTAATTTTTTCCAGAATATATTTGGGGTACCGATTCCCCTACTATAGGGAATCGATTCCCCCACTGTTCACTATTTGGGTACTATTAACTATTTATAAAATAAAAATATTTTGAATTAAATTGGGTACAACGAAACGTAATTTTTATGATATGATAATTTTATAATATCATTTACTATTTTAAGAAAATAAATTTTAAATCGCTTTTGAATTTTGAAATGGTTTTAGAAAATACGGGTGACATCAGTAATCTGTATAGGTATAAATATACAGGTTACGGGTGTTACATTTATTGGCATCAGAGCTACAGGTTTAGCCGATTCTAGGACTAAACCGAGGTTGTTTTTGAGTTAAAAAGTGTATACATGCCACTAGGATGTCAAAAGTTATTGATATTTGTATATATATTGTGATGATGTTATTGGGAGTAAAGTTTACTTTTAATAATGTATGATGATTCTGACTATGTTCAGATGTTGAAATTAAAGACAAAGGTAATAAAGTCGAAATGGTTGAAAAGAATGTCGAGATTGAAATCGACAAAAAGGGAACATATATGACTTATATAAAACACCTTAGAAGGGTGGATGTTATAAAGGATTTTTCTCCATTTTGTGGAAGAATTGATTTAAAAGTTTGAATGGCTTACAAGAAAAGTCGAATCGGATGAAGATCCAAATGAGATTTTTGAATCTGTGATGATTCTGAGGTTTATCCAAGTAAGCTTAAATAAGTGAGAAATATTTAAGCTAAGCATTAAATTATTTAAATCATTGATTATTTGAGTAAGAGAAATTGAGTAAGCGGTAAATATGATTTCCGCTAAAAGTTTAAAGAAAGTTGAATTATTAGGGAATCAATGAGAATAAATATCAAGTCCATAAAATTCGATAGAGTTACCTTGTGAAGGTAAAAATGAGGAAATGGATTGTTTAACCTTCCATGCTGAAATGAATTATTATATAGATCGAGATTGATTTTCAAGAACTTTAAAAGTGTCAAGTTCGTAATGATAAGAAAAGGAGTAAATTTGTTTACTAGTGTGATTTTAGCATTAATTGCTATGAGGTTATTGCTACAAATTTATCAAGTTTTCTTATTGAACGATGTGAACATTAAGACTTTCCTTGGAGATGGAAAATGTTTTAATTATTCAAGAATAATTTCTATGGATCTGGATAGGTTATAAAAGTTTCCTTAAGAAGAAATAAGGAATTCCAAAGTAGAGATATTCAATTCTACTTGATATCGAGTGATATTATTGTGGAAGACCTATGGGTCATGGTCATGGTCATGGTCATGATACAAGTGTTAGTCGGACAAATAGTAAATGTTCGATAAAGATTCATGAGCTTATGTTATTGATGAATCTGATGGGATTATCATTAACGACTTTTAGATCATTTTGATCATAAGTTGGTTGTCTCTGCATTATGGTTAGGTAAATGGTCGCAAGAAGCAATTAATTTAGAAAAATGTAGAGAAATAAAAAAATTTAATGATTGATGAAAAAGTGAAATCATCAATAAGTGATATCAGCAATGGTTACGATTAAGATGATGTAAAAAGGATGCATAGCTTTTCTAGCTAAGGTAATAGATACTCAAGTATCTGAAGTAAGATTAAATGATATTTTCATAACTTGAGAATTCCCATAAGTCTTTTTAGATTTATTATTATGGGTTACCTCCAGATTGAGAGGTGGAATTCAATATTGATGGTTATCAAGACATTAATCTTGTATCTATGGGTTCATATCGAATGATTTCGATTGAGCTAAGAGAATAAAGAACTAATGCAAGAATTGATAGATGAAGGATGCATTAGACTGAATATTTTATACCTTGGGGTAAACAGGTATTGGTTATAAAAAAATGGATATATGCAATTATGCATAGATTATTGAAAAGATTATTGATAGTTAAACAAAGTAACTATAAAAAACAAATATCCTATTTTGAGGATTGATGACTTGTTTTATCAGCTTAAAAGGAGCAGCAATGTTTCTAAAATTGATATTCGAATGGGATATCATCGGTTAAATTTTAAAGAGGAAGATGTTCCAAAGATAGTTTTCAAGAAACGGTATAGACACTACGAGTTCGTAGTAAAGTCGTTTGGTTTGAAAAATGCTCAGGTAGCATTCATAGACTTGATGAATCAAGTATTTCAATTTTACTTGGATTAATTTGAGGTGGTTGTATTGATGACATTCGGGTATACTCGAATACAAAGATAGAGCATGATGCTTATCTTCGTACTGTATTCGAAATATTTAAGGATAAAAAGGTATATACTAAACTGTCAAAGAGTGAGTTTTGGCTATTATAAGTTGATTTTCTTAGTCATGTTGTCTCGGCATATGGCACAAGAGATAAAAAAATATATATATTATAAGAAGAAGAAAAAAACAGAAGAAGAAAAAAATAGAAAATGAAAATGAAAACGAAAAAGAAAAAATGAAAACGAGAAAGAAAAGAAAAAGAGAAAAAAATGAGAGATAAAAAAAATATTTCACTTGTGGAAAAAAAATGCGAGACTAAAGACTTTGAAGTCAACTTTGATGGAAATTATTGAGGAAGAATTTGTATTCCTCATAATGATGAGTTGAAGAAATATATTCTTTCTAAGGCACATTATAGTCTACTGACTATGCATACTAGTGGGAACAAAATGTATCAGGATGTAAAGAGTTATTTTGGTGGCCAGGTATGAAAAAAAAACATTACTGAGTTTGTTGTTACATGTTTGACATGTCAACAAATAAAAGCTGAGAATCAAGTGCTTTCGGAATTATTACAACTGATTTCTATTCTAGAGTGGAAGTGGTAAAGAGTCACTATGGATTTTGTTAGAATACTACTTTTGACATTAAATAAAAAGGATTCCATTTGGGTGATAGTGACTGGTTTATTAAATCGGTACATTTAATTCTGATGTGAATGGACTATGCATTGGATAAATATACAGAGTTGTATATCAAGGAGATAATTCGACTACATGGAATGTCAGTTTCCATTATATCGGACAGAGATCCAAAGTTCACTTTAAGATTTTGGAAATATTTGCATAAAGTTTGGGTACGTGATTGAATTTCAGTGCGATCTTTCATCCACAGACGTATGGTAAGTCAGAAAGTATTATTCATATATTTGAATATATGCTGAGTGCATGTGTGATTGATTCCAAGGAATCATGGGAAAGGAAAAGTATTTAATTTTAGTAGAAATTTTCTACAATGACAGTTATCAATTGAATAACAGGATGGCTCCGTATGAAACTTTATATGGGAGAAAATACCGAACACCAATGAATGGGTTCGAGTTAAAAGATCATAATCTTGTTCGCTCTGATTTATTGAATTAAGTTGAAGATAAAGTAAAGATAATCTCAAGATGATATTGGATCGACAAAAGTCTTATGTAGACTTGAATTGAAAAAAAAGATTGAATTTTCATGAATGTGATAAAGTTTTTCTTAAAGTATCACCTTGGAAAAAGATGTTGCGCCTAAAATGCAAAGAAAAACTAAATCTAAGATTCATTGGAATTTATGAGATATTAAAAAGAGTTGGACTGATGGATTATCAGTTAACATTAACTCTAGAGGTATTTGGGAACCAGAGTTGGACAAAGTATACAATATTTTTCATGTGTTGATGCTTAGAAAGTATCGATTGGATATTTCATATGTCATTTCATCAGAGGAAATTAAGATACAAATGGATTTGATTATAAAGAAAAGCTCGGATATTAGCTCAAAGAAATGCGTAATAAGATGATTCTTCTAGTCAAAGTGATTTAGCAAAATCATAATGTCAAAGACGTTACATGGGAAATAGAGGATGATATGAAAATGTGTAGATATTTTCATAATAGGTTGAAGAAATAAATTGAACAGGTTCAAAATCTAATGATTAGCATGATCTTCTCAAAATTATCAAATTAAGGAGGAAAAATCAGAATTTAAGAAGTTGGCAAGACCAAAAGGGAGTTATGAATTTTCAAGGGAAAAAGAGGAGTTAGTGTTTTCATAGAAAGTTTTAAAATTCGAGGACGAATTTTCTTAAGGATGGGAGAATTGTAATACCCCAAAAATTTAGACAATGACCAAAATGAAAATTTTGAAACTTTGATGGTCAAAGTATAAACCTTGGGAAAAGTTTAGGGAATTAAGTGATAAATTTCCTAAAAAGATTTTTATTCCATAAATGATGGTTTACTCTTGAGAGTGGAGTTTTTATAGAAATCATATTTTTGGAATTTAGAATTTTAGTAAAGAAAAATTAGAAAGGGTTAAAGACGATAAGGAATCGGAAATTCGAATCGAATTGGAATGTTACAAAAATTTGGAAGGATGTTATAAAATGGTTGGAAATATTATTGTAATATTTTAGATCAGAGAAAGTTGGTTTGGAAATGTGCAATTTTTCAGATTTAACCGAAACAGTGGAATTTAGTGACTAAAACGCAAGATTTGAAAATTCAAGGTGAATTTCGGAAGTCAAAGACAAAATAATTTATGTTTGACTTTGTAATATGATAATAATCAGATGGCTTGGTTTTATGGTGATTATGGAGATTCATTAAGGGCAAAAATGGGATTTCCTATGGTGTTGAATAAACAATTCCATTATAATTTATATTAAGCCATGTGCTAGATGAATTAATATTAGAATATCTATAATGGGGGAACATTTCAGCTCATGTTCTTCCTCCAAGGGCCGGCACATTCAAGCAAGAAAGGTAAGCATTTTTTAGTTTCAATTTTGAAGCTATTTCTTGAGAATTTAACTAAGTGTGGTTAGGAAAAATATTCTACTTTCAATTCTCTACATTTTGACATGAATATTACTAGGGTTTCATATTCAAATCTATCTTGAGTTGATGAAGGGGATTTTTATTCTTGTGTTTTATGGGTTTTGAAGTGTTAAGTGATTTTAAAGAATTGGTTGTAAGAATTGATGAACCTAAGAATGAAGTTAAAGAAAACAGTTTGGATTTTGATTCTGGCAGTAGGTTCGAAAATTCACCAGAAAATATATAAAAATAATTTGGAAGTTATTTTTATCTATTGTGTTCATATATGGATCTAGTTTTGTTTAAAATAAACGGGGATCAATTTCAAGTTGTATACAAATATATATGAATTTTTAACTGAGGAAAGGTCAGAAAAGTCGGACAGCAGAATTCTGTACAAAACAGATTCTGTTGGTGAACTTTGAAAATTCACCATAAATTGTACTTAATGAATTAGAAGGAGTTATTTATATGGATAGATTCGTATTCGAGTCTAGTTTTTAACGGAAGAAACGGAATTTAATTTCAGTGTCTATATCAATACAGAATAATGATTATTTAAGGGTAGTACGAGTTGTCTGAATTCTGGAAATTTATGGGTTGTTGTGTAAGTGTTGTATAATTGATGTACTATGCTGGAAATTGTTGTTTGAGAATTGAAAAGAGTGTTAGATGTGAAATTGATTATTTTGGGAAGATTGAAATGATTGGTGATTTAAGTACAACAATTGCATAGTTGGGGTACTTAAATGTATTTATGCTTTTGTAAAAGCATTTGAATGGAAAATAATTTCAATGTTGGAATTTTTGGTTTTAAGAATTTAAGTGGTAAAATGGTGAAGACCATTTTGAGTAAATGGGAAAAGTTGGTTCCAATGTTATAAGGAATTATTAAGAGTTAAATATTTTTGATAGATGATGAATTTCAAATATAGTATGGAGATATGGTGGAATGTATTTATGTTAGAAAATACTAACATATGGATTATTATGAATTGATGATTTATACAGATTGTGATTGATTTGTAATCGAAGCAAATCAAATATAAAAGGGCTTATGGTGGACAATAGTGAGGCTTATATATTTTGAAAGACATAAAGTGTCAAGGTGAGTGCAATACATGCATGAAATTATACATGGATGTTTTATACATCATAAGGAAGACTTGCGATAAGTCGACCTTGTTCATATCGGCATGATTTTATATCATTTTTATAAATTGACATTGATATGTCAGAGTATGAAATCAAAATGCATTGATTATGAAAAATGTGATATTTTACCATGAATGTTTTCGGGTATGAACTGCCCAATGTTAAATATTGATAATATACTTTGCCATGGATGAATTGAATAAAATAGACTATATGCCCAAGTAAGTCATTGAGGGACATGGTATAGTTGGCATGCCATAGAGTATAGCAGCTGCAGGTTTATATTAGCACTATAGTGTGTAAGGACACTAAGTGCAGGTTTATATCCGGATTAGCACTATAGCGTAAGCTTAGTGTAGGTGGTGGGCATGACCTTATGTTTATTATCCGGATTAGCACTATGGCGTAAGCTTAGTGCAGGTTTAGCACTACGGTGCAGGTATTTTACTCGTATACCCAGGGTCCTCAGGGTGTTATATTAGGCTATTGTCTACGGTTTATTGGCTATGGATTATGTTTTATTGGTTAATAAATGGTAACCATACAAATAAGCTTATGAGCTTACAGAATAATGGCAAGTATATTGAAAAAAAAATAAGCTTACGAGCTTATGGAATTTAAATGGTAAGTATTTTGGTAAAAATAAGCTTATGAGCTTATGGGATAAAAGGTAAGAAATTTATATTATTTTGATCATGGTAAAATATTGAAGATGCTATTAGCATGGTTTTATGGCATTGGATTTGAAATCTAAATTCATGCATGAATTGTATTGCACTATATATTGTTTTAATTGCCTCACTAAGTTTATACTTAGCGTGTGATGATTTTCACGCGTAGGTAAAAAGCAAAGAATAAGAATAAAGAGTTCAGAACGACATCAAACATCGAGAGGTATATTTCAATAACAGTAAGACATCCTATTGTGAAATTTGATTTTAGATAGTGGCGTGTAATTTGAAAATGATCAATATATTTGTTGAATTAATTTTGGAAATTTTTATAGTGATGAAAGGTTAATTTTTATGAATTTATATGTAAATTTTCGGAAGTTACTGTAGAATGAACAGTAACCACGTTTAAGCAAATTTTTCCAGAATACATTTGGGGTACCGATTCCCCTGCTACAGGGAATCGATTCCCCCACTGTTCACTGTTCACTATTTGGGTACTATTCACTATTTATAAAATAAAAATATTTTGAATTAAATTTGGTACAACGAAACGTAATTTTTATGATATGATAATTTTATAATATCATTTACTATTTTAAGAAAATAAATTTTAAATCGCTTTTGAATTTTGAAATGGTTTGAGAAATATCAGATTGACATGTTGGTTTTGAGGTTAGCTACCTATATTTTGAGGTTTGTTTCATCGATTCGTCATTTTTTTCTTTTCTCTGTCCTTGTGAACATTATGCAATGCCCTTCTTTCTTGTATTGACATTTTGATCGGATGTAGACAAAATGACACAACTAACATAGTTAATTGCTAGACTTTTTAGAATATTTCTATTTTGGTTCTCTGAAATCTTCCATTTGTTCAAGCTTCAAAGACTCCTTTAGTAAAGGCAGTACAGAAATATCGGTCTAAAAACATAATTCATGTGTGCTTGTGTGAAGTTTACTATAATATATGTCTCTCAACTCCCTTAGTTCATCATCCACTTATACTCCTTGTTAATTTAAACCTTGAACTTTTTTCGTTTCCTTGAATATTTTTGCTTTGATTTAGTTTGCCATTATTTTGGCATAGTTGAAGGATTAATCTTCTCACAAATTCTTTGACTTGACAGCCACAGTGGAGCAAACACTGAAATGCCAGGTATCTAATCAATATCACAATTTTAAATATAATCTATTCATAAAGCCAGTGCTTTTGATTTATCTCTCTAACTAATTGCTTTAGCGGACTAGCTCTAGCTTTAATGCATTTACCTTATAAAAATATTTCATTACTTTTATGTGTATCAAGATTTCTTAAGCTTGTTAAGAAGAATCTATTATAGTTTGGGTGTCGTTCAGATAATTTCATCTTTAGAGTTAAATTTCCAAGCAACTGACCTAAACTAAATTCATCTACCTAACTACTCCATGTGAAGATCATGATCATCATCAAATGTCATCCACATATGAGATCATACATATGAGATGCCCCAATTTGTCCTCTCCTAACACATATTTAAATGCCAAACCCTTCGATTGTCTCTTTATAGTAGTAGATGGTTATCTTGGTCCCAGTAAGAGAAGGGTGTTATATTTGGGTGTAGCTTTTAGATTAAGATCAAGGGTCCTTGTTTTGCAGAGGCTCAATCTTGTCATTTGTCAAAACTTTATAACCTCAATTATTAAAAAGCTTTTAATTGAGTTAATATTCAAAGAATTTCGAGATTAAAATTTTCCCATTGCTCATAACATCACAAGGTAGCATTTTATTAAAAATGTTTGAATGTCAAATGACTCACAAACATTTAAACATAGGAAGAAAGAAAGAAAAACAAGCTCAAACAAGATAAAAAAATTTAATGTGAATACAACAAAAATTCCTGATGGATGCCATAGCCCACTCATTATCAAAATGCCCCATTACACATCAAATGTTTGTGCCACTAAATCAATCAGATTTTGAACCTTACGCTTGCTCCATTTTAGCTTCCCAATCTGTTTGCATCCCTTATAAATTTTCTTCCAGTTCTTTCTTCAGTTTCTCGAATTTTGGTTTCATTCTTAGCACAGTGTGAATGAAGTTGCGCAATTAGAAATACCACCTCATAGTCCTCCACGAAATAAAACCATGTATCCATGTTCAATGCATATAAAAATGCCTAAATGAATGGCATACAAAATGCAAAGATGCAAATGTGAATGCAAAAATTATTGGTCCCAAAGATGAATATCATAAAACAAGTTTCATCAAAGACAAAAGTCTTCACTATTACAATATAGTCCATCTTTACAGATATGTTCTCGCTTGGTCTAAACTATGTTGATCATTTCTCTTTCTAGTTCCTTTAGCTATCAGTGCACGTCTGTGTATGCAACTATTTGATTGAAAAAATTTTCCCTTTTACGAAAAATTTATATTCGATAGTCAATTGCGGATCAACACCTTTCAATTATTTCATGACAATGCAATGCAAAAAAAAAGGCAATAAATGACACAAAAATTAGAAGAAATTAGTTAGTACATGCAAGATAATCAATATAGTTAAATGATGCAATTTAAAAATAAATATAACACCTACTCAATCATGATATATACCTAAGCATGCTTTTATTAAACAACAATTCTATCTGAACATGCTTTCTACCCAAAATGATTTATTGCAATAAATTAATTATATCCGCATGGTATCTAATTCACAGCTTTCATTCAAAAATAAATTTATTCTATGAATTTAAAGCAAAATGTAAAGGTTTAGAGGCGTTCCTCCTTCGTGTACACTTATTTCGGTAGCTACTAACGAACAAAGGTTTTGTATGGCTCTACCTAGGGTGATCATCTATGATTCACTATATGTATGGTTTTGACTGTAATAGGGAAAGGTACTCGAATTTTCCTTGTTGTCGGTGCCCCATTAGGCTGCCAAGCCCTCAATCCTCACCCATTATAGGCTTAAATAGGTCGAGTTCAATTTGAAGGGATTCACTTCCTTATACCCATACGAGGAATAAATCCCTACGAAGCTATAAGGCATGTGTACCCTAGAAGTTATTTTCTAAGGCTCATATGAAAAATAAATTCTTACGAGAGCAAAGAGTTCACCCCTACTTAATTGGGATAAAACTTTGGTGTAAAGCTTATGTCATGTAAATGCATATATGAAGTGTGTAAGGAGGAACACACAAACCTTCGACCAAATAAAACAACAAAAATAAAAGAAAAACTCTCGAGATAAATTTTGGTGAAGTTGAAAACATGAATTTAAACATTAGTACAACTATTTACATAAAGAATGAATAATAATAAAAAAATCAACGAAATAATCATAAGCTAACTATAGACTCGAACTCATAATTTCCACCACTACGACAATGTATAAGTGATTAATATCTTGACTCTCTAAAGTTTACCCAGCGGAGTCGTCAAGCTGTAGTAATGTTTTTTTGACGAACGAATAAGTTTTTGATAAAAATCCTAAAATTTATTTGGGAAAATTGAATTGATTTGGAATCGTCATCGACCTTTGGGTTAGGTAGGTCGAATACCTAAAAATGTCCTTTAAAAAATTTTAAGAAAATTCATTTTTAAGACAAAAATTGATATATGTTTATCAAATACTCATTTTGAAAGATTTGGGAGTCGATTACGCATGGGGAAGGGTAAGCAACTCCACAATGCCCAAAATTTGGTACTTAATCGCTTGTATATTGTCATGGTGGAAATTAAAAAATTCAAATCAATATTTAAAGTGTGATATTTTTATTGAACATTAATTAATTTATTTCGAATTAATTATTAGGGAGCATTCCTTAATTTGAGAAGAAATTATGAGATTTGCGCATCCTCCAATGGGAAGGCTATCTCATCATCTATTTCTCCTTTATATGAGAAATATCCCTTCTCAATGTTATTAGAAGCACAAATCGAATGTAAATTGAATATCTGTAATTGCATAAAATAGCTTATTATTTAAAGAAACATACATTGCATCAATAGAATTAAAAAACAAATTAATTATCATTTTTATAAAAATAAACTCGAGTTATTTCAAGTTCACTTTTCATTCGAATATCGTATCGAATAGCACTACTTCGATCTGGTAGTGTTTTTCATGCCCATTCTACGATAGAGTGTTCTTGAAATCATACGAGTATAACGAAATCTTACGAAGTATTAATATTGAATATAAGAGTAGTTGCAACCTTAACAAATGGTGATTGAAAAAACATGGGTTAAATATATATATAAAGAAACACTATATTTAAAATAAAAATAACAAATAAGTGACCATATTATAACAAAATAAAAAGGTAACGAATGAATTAAAATGAATGAATTATAACAAAATAACTAATGATTAAAATGAATGAATTATAACTAAAGCATCAGATTTATAAATAAAATAAAAGAGATAAAACCAAATAGAATCACACAGTGACCAAGATGGAACAAAGTGAAAGTCAGTGAGAAATTCCAAACAGATAGCATAACAATAGTGACTAAATTATAATAAAATAAAATATAATGACAAAATTAGAAAAAGAAACAAAATAAAGCTCTTAGTGACTAAGATGTAAAAAAATAGGGGGAGTAAAGAGCGATTTGCGTGTGGATATCCCAAAAACGTGCTAATATAACCTAATTTATTAATCTAAAAAACTAAACAAACCCCCTTCTTTCTTTAATCTCTCCCCCTTTCCTTCACATGCGACTACTGAGATGGCTAAAAGCCAAGCCCCCTCCTAACAATGTTAACCACCGCTTAACGGTGGCAACTCCAACTCTAACAGACCCCAAACACAACCAGAGGAGGTGACTCAACTCTTGTGAGGCTATAAACGAGCCCCCAAAGCACCCAAAAACAAGCCCCGACCCCTGGGTTCCCAACTCCGATGACGAACTCAAGTAAACCGGTCGAAACTCTTCTTTTTTACCTTGTTTTATTCTTGAAAAAGACAAACGAATATATATTTTGGATGCTGAAAAATGAAAGATAAAGATTGAGATACTTTTGAAACATTTTTGTATTTTGTTGTATTGATTTCTTAAAAAATGTGAAGCCCCTTACAATCTAATTTTTGGGGTTTTTATAATCCATTTTTACATCCATAAATTACTTATTTGGTGGCTAAATTTGGTTTGTAATCAGATCGATTATTGCTGTGTAGTATGGTTAAGGGCTGCTACTTCACGTGGGAGTGGCGGCAGGACATGGTGGTGCAGCAGGGTATGGCTGGAGCAAAGTGTTGGTACCATCGGCGCACCCCACGGCACAGCGAAAACAAAAACTTGACAGTCTTACCTGCAATCCAAGTATGTAAAACTGAAATTGAGAGGAAATGATGTAAATACTTACAATGGGCTCCTTGAAAAAACATCAAAAACAACAGCGACTAGTAGTGATCACGAACAGCTCGAATCATAAACCTCCACGAAAACACATCTCGACTTCTACTTAGTTCACCCGATTGAGAGCAAAATTTTCTTTTCCCAAAATTAGTTTTGAGAAAAACGACTGAAGTAAACTGCTGCTAGACCTTACCTCATTTAAATATATCATTTACCCTAACATATAAGCGATTTTAAGTTATTTCGAATTAATAATAAAAAAAACTTATTTAATTAATTCAAATTAAATATACATTAAAGACTTATAATCTGAATAAAAATATTTAATGTTTATTTAAAATCTTATTTAATTATTCCAAAATAAATATCAATTACAAGAGTTGTAATCAAAATTACATTCTTTTAATGTTTACTTACTATATTCGGGACAATTAAAATCATATGTATATAAAATATACATATATTAACTCTAGATATATTTTAGTAACATACAACAAATTGTACATCTTTGCTCATTTCAATCCTAGGGTGTGACCTTGTAGGTTCTTGTAACGTTAGTAGTAATTATTAGAACAATTATAATATTACATACAATGAGTGACATCTAGTAATATATCATTGTCACCTAAGTTACAAGAAATTATGATTCGACATATCATCTTCGTGATTAACTCTTTTATGTATTACGTCCTTTTGTCCTTTATATATAGAATAGGCACAAGTCTTAAAATAGTCATATGTCTGCGTGTGTGAGTACTATAAAATATACACAAATAATTTGCATGTATACACAATTGCTCAAGTAATACAATGATGAGTGGGTATCGTCTATACAGGGATTGGGTGAAATTACAAAATTCTAACCAAAGCTAAGCACTAATCTATCTATGTATAGTTAGTCTTTATATATACAAATGTCACGACAAATGAAAATGTGTATGCTGATGGATGTAGATGAATAGTTTGATGGTGTAGCAGATGGAAATGCAGTGGCAAGATAAGATGTTTAGTGTTGAAAATGGTGCAATGTTGAGGCAATGAAAAAGGTAAATAAATTGTAATTGAACAGCAAATAAAATGAAAAGAAGATAATCCTCACGTGACAAGCTTCCAATGGAATGAATGATAAGGATTGATTTAAGGATGCTAAACTTATTCCTCATGTATATTTAAGCTATCTAATCTTTACTTGCTCGACAGGGCTTTCCTAAAATGTTCTCAAAGGAACCTAACAGAATAGGATGCCAAGGCATCTGCTCTCACTCAACGATGTTGGTCAGTCTACCCTATTGATAAAGACACCCTTTTTAGTTAATGAAATCCTATCCTAGTCTCTCTCGAGATCTAAGGGATTAGGTTATAATATTCCTAGGCCAGTTCAAAGCCCCTTGAAAATACTATAACACATTGCTTATGAGGATCTTGTCTTGCGGTTCTCTCGAATACTTACAAGTATTTTTAACTTAGGTTTCTCCCGAATACCTAAACTTCATCTAAGAAATGGACATTTCCTTGCCTCTTACAAGCCTAGATGGTGAAGCATTCATAAGCAAAGCAAATAAAGAACCAAGATAAACTTAAATATACCATTAAAATAAAGTCTAAACATCCATTAAACCAACCACCACCAAATAAGTTAATTCATGGTGGGGTTTGAAATATCCAAACACAAAGTCATGCAAATATTCGTTCCAACAACCCACAAATAAATATAAAAATAGTAGCAAAAAAGGAAGTGAGAAGTAGCCTTCGACGCGCCATCGAAGGTCTTCTCGGCCACCACGAACCACCTTAGCTCGCTAGCTCCTCTCAGCACCTAGCTCACCACTCCTTGGAGCTTAATCAATGGACGAAAACCCAATGAAGAAGAAGGGAAAAGGAAAATAAAAATGGAATTTTTATTCTCTATGTGTGTGCCTCTTCACGTGTTCTTGTGTTGTCTCCCTTGAGGTGTAATATATAATAAAAATATCTAGGGGTAATGATGAGGTTTTTGGGTGCAAAATACCCCTCATACCCCTAGAATCACATGTAGTGCGTGAACCTTATCCTCCAAGTGGAAGTGGTTCCATAGCAGCTCTGGCAAGCGATTACAACAATCATTTCACATGCAGAGCCAACTGTCCTCCTACAACTGTATCTTTTTGTCGTTTTCTGTGCCAGAAATGCCAAGGCATTTCAATCTGCTTCAGCAACGTGTGATGTCATGGCATTACTTCCCATCTAGTCATTTTTGCTTGTTATTCCCTGCACACCACAGACAAACTACACCTTTCCTTCAAGCATTATCATTAAGAAATAAAATAGCACTACTACCAAAAATACAACTATATGTAACTACATGATCCTAAAATGACCAAAATGAGATTTTTAACAAACAATAACTTAAGTGAAAAAGGCCTTAAAAGTAACCTTTTTAGGAAGTTAACACACCCCCAAACTTAAGTTATTGCTTGTCCTCAAGCAATGGATAGCAGTTACATAAGCAAAATGTCATGGCAATGTTCGACAATAGGACAGTAGGACAAAATTGGATTTCAACCCTCAGCAACATAGGCTTCAACATTATAGACTTATTAAGAATTCAAGTACTTTTCCCTAGGTCAAGATCCTTTGTGGTAATGTGTGTGTGTGGTTGTATCCAATCTATACTTAGCAAACTTAGACAATTTCTACTCAAGTCCCCAAGTTTTTGTCAAGGCATTTACTTATTCATTAAGCACATTTTCTTTACTCCTTTTTTTTTGCTGCTGTTACGAAGGGAGTCAGCTCATCACACCTACTCTCTCATACTCTAGGTGAAAGGGAGCATACCTTCTACCCCCGAGCTAGTTAAGTAGAGTCATCCCGTGACTTCATTCATTCACTCATATGCACATGGCTGTCATTTATTAAAGAAAGTTCCAGGTAATGCCACGGCAAAGAGGAGTGTCCCTCTACAGCTATGCGTAACCATTTATTCATAGTTTCATATATAAGGGAGTTATTTTTTATTTTTCTTTTAAGCACAATACCATATTTCAATGACAAAACTAACTAGAGTTCCTTCATAAAATTTTTCCAAAATTTTTAAGTATAGAGAACATACAAATCGTGTAAAAAAATTCACAAAGCACCAAGCCCTAGAGTGAGCTCTATCATTCTTAACAGTCATTTACATTCATATTCTAGTCTAACAAGATCATCATCATCGGGTATCCTCAAGACATTCTATCTAACTATCCTACCATTTACTGATGCCATGGCATAATACTACGCTAATGCTATCATGCATATGTCCTACTAAGAACACTACCTCCCCCAAACTTAAGGGAAGCATTGTCCTCAATGCTTAAAGAGAACTAAACTAAATATAAACTAAATGCCATGCAATGAAATACAAACTAAATGAAAATGAATGCAAGTTAGGTACCTCAATGTTTGTGTGGTAGTGTTGCCTTGGAGGAGCTAGCAGCTCCTCGTCTAGTGCGCTTGCGAAGGGGTGCTGGGCTGGACTCTGAAGAAATAGAGTAATAATGCGCAATATTCTTACGTCCAGCCGTGGTCTTGGTACGTCGACCAATACATGGTGTAGGAACAGGACTGGGTGTTTCTTCGATAGGGACAGTGGGCGGATATTCAAGGGTGTTAGAACTGTGTTGATCAGGAGTCGGGTCCTCAACTGGAGGATCTTCTTCATCTTGTTCGGGATCTGGAGATGCCTCGGCGTTGAATGCCAGTAGAATTTCGTCTGGAAAGCCAGGGAAATTTCGTTGACCATGGGGAATAATTTCTTGAAAACTCGATTCCACCACAACATCTCTATGCTTCACATATCCAATGAAATTACGGATGCCACCATGTAAAGCATGCAGGTGAGTTTGAGTCTGCATCACAGCTTCCTCGAGAGCAAGCAATCTTGCCTCGGCATTGGATTGTGTAGTTCTTGTATATTGCTTATGAACAGGGTCTTTATACTTGGTATTTTCAATTCCTAATAGCAGTGGAAGTCTAGCCCTAGTAATGCCCGATAATCCAGATAAAATTTCATCAAAAGCATTTTCCTCGACCTTTTTCTTACGACACAAAGCAGTAATTAAGTTAGGAAACACTAAAGCACTTGCCTTTTTACTCAAGCAGTCATGAACTTGCTGAACAATAATACGACCAACATCAATAGGATGGGATACCATTATCGAATGTAAAAGCAGTAAGCGAGAAAATGATATCGTTGTATTGTGAGAAGTATGCATGAGTTTATACTTAAGGAAATGATTCCATAACTTGGCACGCGACTGAAGACGTTCTCGGTTGATAGAGTATCTACTTGTTTGGCGCCCATTCCACTCAGTGTTTGCAAAGCATAAATCCTCAAGAATTTCTTCATAAGTGTGGCTATCAGCTTCATTTTCAAACGCGACATGCCCATCCACTACATCCTGCAAATGAAAATACCTATTAATTGTAGTGGGTGTAAAACAGATATGCTTACCTCGGACGAAAATGGAGTGTTGGTTGGGTTTGGAAATATTTACGTAAAACTCCTTAACCAACGAGGCATTCATGGAGCCCGGATGGCGCGTGAACTTCTTCCACTTGCGCTGTGTCACAATGTCCAGTATAGCCGGTCTTGAACGCACTATTTTCAGTGTTGTTAAAGTAAGAAAAATGAAGAAGGCAAAGCTTTTGAAGACTTTAAAAACCTTGGAGGAGTTTCGACTATGGAGAAAATAAAGAAAGAAGATGAAGAAATGAGAGAGAAAACTAAAAGGTAAAAATGAAATAGAAAAGTTAAGGAAGAAAGAGAAAAGAAAAAGTTAAAAATTTAAGAGGGAAGAGGGGTGATAGGATGGTTAAGAGAGAAATTAGTGGGTGGGGTGTTTATGCTTGTATGGGAAGGAAAAACTGCCAAAATAAATGATGATGATGGGATAAAACTGTGGAGAGAGAAAAGAAATGTCAGAAATAAAATAAATTAAAAAGAAACAAAATCAAAGAATATCTTTCCCATTAATGCGTTGTCCTTTCCTTCATTTGGGTAACCGCTCCTTGCACGATTTGCAGCAATATGGTCCCTAAAAATCATATCAAAAATTAATTATAAAATAAAATAAAATAAAAGCTTAAATTTTAAATTTTATTTATGCATAGACACAAATTCAATGTTGTGGCATTGAATTTTGGTTTTCCTCTGGGCACGCTTCAGCACTGTGCAGACGTAACACATCCTTGTTGTGTGGTGGTGGAACTCCATTGTAGGCTTTCAGACACTGGCCATTGACCTTGAATATCATCCCATTTTCCATTCTCTTGATGTCAACAGCTCCATGGGGGTAGGCATAATGCACCTCAAATGGTCCTGACCATCGAGATTTGAGCTTTCCAGGAAAGAGTTTAAGTCTGGAGTTGTAAAGCAAAACTTGTTGCCCTACATGAAAATGTCGTGGCATCAGTTTCTGGTCATGCCACTTCTTGGTTTTCTCCTTGTATATCCAATCATTCTCATATGTTTGTGCTCTAAACTCTTCCATTTCATTAAGTTCCAGTAATCTTTGTTCCCCAGCTAGTTGAGCATCAAAATTCAATCGCTTGATGTCCCAATACGCCTTATGTTCAAGCTCAACCGGGAGATGACAAGCTTTACCATACACTAGCTTGAATGGTGACATTCCCAAGGGAGTTTTGAATGCTGTTCTGTACGCCCAAAGTGCCTTATCCAACATTGGTGACCAATCCTTACGCCTTAGGTTCACCACTTTCTCTAAAATTTGCTTGATCTCTCGATTGGATATCTCTGCTTGGCCATTTGTCTGCGAATGATATGCCGTGGCAATCTTGTGTTGAAATCCATATCTCTTTAATGCCTTGGCAATCAACTTGTTATCAAAGTGGGTTCCTTCGTCACTAATAATAGCAAGAGGTACTCCAAACCGAGTGAAGATATACTTGTGCAAAAACTTGAGTACAGTCTTGGAGTCATTCCTTGATGTTGTTATTGCTTCCACCCACTTTGACACATAATCCACAGTAAGCAAGATATATAATTTTCCTTCAGAAGATGGGAATGGTCCCATGAAATCGATGCCCCACACATCAAACAGCTCTATCTCCAAGATATTTTGCAGTGGCATTTCATGACGTCTGGAGATGTTTCCAGTCTGTTGGCATCAATCACAAGCTTTGTAAAATGCTTGGTTTTCTTTAAACAGAGTTGGCCAGTAAAAGCCTGATTGCAGGACGTTAGCAGCAGTCCTTACTCCACCAAATGGCCTCCATAAGGGGCTGAATGACAATGGTACAAAATGTCACATTTTTCTTCTTCGGGTACACATCGTCTAATGAGCTGATCGACACAATGCTTGAATAAATATGGCTCATCCCAAAAATAGTGCCTTGCATCATGCTTGAACTTCTTTTTATCTGACCATCTAAATCAAAAGGCAGAATTCCACTAACAAGAAAATTAACAAAGTCAACATACCACGGCATAATACTACGCTAATGCTATCATGCATATGTCCTACTAAGAACACTACCTCCCCCAAACTTAAGGGAAGCATTGTCCTCAATGCTTAAAGAGAACTAAACTAAATATAAACTAAATACCATGCAATGAAATGCAAACTAAATGAAAATGAATGCAAGTGAGGTACCTCAATGTTTGCGTGGTGGTGTTGCCTTGGAGGTGCTAGCAACTCCTCGTCTAGTGCGCTTGTGAAGGGGTGCTGGGCTGGACTCTGAAGAAATAGAGTAATAATACGCAATATTCTTACGTCCAGCCATGGTCTTGGTGCGTCGACCACTACGTGGTGCAGGAACGGGACTGGGTGTTTCTTCGATAGGGACAGTGGGCGGATATTCAGGGCTGTCAGAACGGTGTTGATCAGGAGTCGAGTCCTCAACTGGATGATCTTTTTTATCTTGTTCGGGCTCTAGAGATACCTCGGCATTGAATGCCGGTAGAATTTTGTCTGGAAAGCCAGGGAAATTCCATTGACCATGGGGAATAATTTCTTGAAACATCGATTCCACCACAGCATCTCTATGCTTCACATATCTAAAGAAATTACGGATGTCACCATGTAAAGCATGCAGGTGAGTCTGAGTCTGCATCACAACTTCCTTGAGAGCGAGCAATCTTGCCTCGGCATTGGATTGTGTAGTTCCTGTATATTTCTTATGAACAGGGTCTTTAGACTTGGGATTTTCAATTCCTAATAGCAGCAGAAGTATAGCCCTGGTAATGCTCGATAATCCAGATAAAATTTCATCAAAAGCATTTTCCTCGACCTTTTTCTTACAACACAAAGCAGTAATTAAGTTAAGAAACACTAAAGCACTTGCCTTTTTACTCAAGCAGTCATGAACTTGCTGAACAATAATACAACCAACATCAATAGGATGGGATACCATTATCGACTGTAGAAGCAGTAAGCGAGAAAGTGATATCGTCGTATTATGAGAAGTAGGCATGAGTTTATGCTTAAGGAAGTGATTCCATAATTTGGCACGGGTTGAAGACATTTCTCGGTTGACCGAGTATCTACTTGTTTGGCGCCCATTCCACTCAGTGTTTGCAAAGCATAAATCCTCAAGAATGTCATCGTAAGTGTGGCTATCAGCTTTATTTTCAAACGCGGCATGCCCGTCCACTACATCCTGCAAATGAAAATACCTATTAATCATTGTGGGTGTAAAACAAATCTACTTACCTCATACTAAAATGGAGTGTTGGTTGGGTTTGGAAATATTTGCGTAAAACTCCTTAACCAACGAGGCATTCACGGAGCCCGGATGGCGCATGAACTTCTTCCACTTGAGCAGTGTCACAATGTCCATTACGTCGGGTCCAAAGCTTCCATCGGTCTCCTCGGTAAAAATGAAACCCAACTCAAAGAAGAGTTTGCAGTTCTTGAAGTTTTGGAACCAATACTTGGCCTCGTCATCCTCAAACTATTGCCAAGTGGAAGCATCGAATGGAGCCGATCTTGAACGCACCATTTTCAGTGTTGTTAAAGTAAGAAAAATAAAGAAGGCAAAGCTTTTGAAGACTTTAAAAACCTTGGAGGAGTTTCGGCTATGGAGAAAATAAAGGAAGAAGATGAAGAAATGAGAGAGAAAAGTAAAAGTTAAAAATGAAATAGAAAAGTTAAGGAACAAAGAGAAAAGAAAAAGTTAAAAATTTAAGAGGGAAGAGGGGTGATAGGACGGTTAAGAGAGAAATTAGTGGGTTGGGTGTTTATGCGTGTATGGGAAGGAAAAACTGCCAAAATAAATGATGATGATGGGGCAAAACTGTGGAGAGAGAAAGTAAATGTCAGAAATAAAATAAATTAAAAAGAAACAAAATCAAAGAATATCTCTCCCATTAATGTGTTGTCATTTCCTCCATTTGGGTAACCGCTCCCTGAACGATTTGCAGCAATGTGATCCCTACAAAACATATCAAAACTTAATTAAAAAATAAAATAAAATAAAGCTTAAATTTAAATTTTTTTATGCACAACACAAATTCAATGTTGTGGCATTGAATTTTGGTTTTCCTCTGGGCACGCTTCAGCACTGTGCATACGTAACACATCCTTGTTGTGTGGTGGTGGAACTCCATTGTAGGCTTTCAGACGCTGACCATTGACCTTGAATATCATCCCATTGTCCATTCTCTTGATGTCATCAACTCCATGGGGGTAGGCATAATGCACCTCAAATGGTCCTGACCATCGAGATTTGAGCTTTCCAGGAAAGAGTTTAAGTCTGGAGTTGTAAAGCAAAACTTGTTGCCCCATATGAAAATGTCGTGGAATCAGTTTCTGGTCATGCCACTTCTTGGTTTTCTCCTTGAATATCTGAGCATTCTCATATGTTTGTGCTCTAAACTCTTCCATTTCATTAAGTTCCAGTAATCTTTGTTCCCCAGCTAGTTGAGCATCAAAATTCAGTCGCTTGATGGCCCAATACACCTTATGTTCATGCTCAACCGGGAGATGACAAGCTTTACCATACACTAGCTTGAATGGTGACATTCCCAAGGGAGTTTTAAATGCTATTCTGTATGCCCAAAGTACTTCATCCAACTTTGGCGACCAATCCTTACGCCTTGGGTTCACCACAATTATTCTTAATAATAATCTCAAAACCAATCTTGTCCAAACAAGAAATAGCAATAATGTTCTTAGTTAAACTAGGCACAAAATAACAATCCTCTAAATTTAAATCAAGTCCACTAGGCAAATATAAAACATATGTCCCTATAGCTAATGCAGTAACTCTTGCTCCATTTCCCACTCGTAGGTCTACGTCTCCTTTAGCCAGATTCCTTCTTTTTTTGCAGTCCCTATACAGAAGTAAAAATATGAGAACCCAAACTGGTATCTAATACCTAAGAAGTATATGTTGAAACAAACGTTTTTTTTTTGCTTTTGCCTTCTTGACCTCTTCTAGGTAAACATGGCATTTTCTCTTCCAGTGTCCGGTCTTATCACAATGAAAACATTTTCCTTCTTTGCTAACTCCCCCTTTGGGTTTCAATGCATTTTTTCCTTTCAGTTTAGCCTTACCATTGCCCTTAAACTTTGTCGCTACCTTTTTCTTTCCCTTTCCTTTTCCCTTGTGGACCATTAGAATAAACTTAGGTACAACATTTTTCATGTTACTTTCAGCAGTTCGTAACATGCCAAGTAACTGTGGAAAATTCTTCTTAATTTCATTCATGTTGACATTAAGGACAAATTGCCTAAATCTATCTGGAAATGACTGCAAGATAACATCAGTAGCCAATTCATCTTTGAGAGGAAATCCCAACTTTTCCAACGTTTGGATGTAGTCCATCTTCTTGATGACATGAGCTCCTACAAGAGTTCCCTCTACCATTTTGCATTCAAATAGAGCTTTAGAGTTCTCATATCTCTCTTGACGTGCTTTTCCTTAATATATTTCTTTGAGATTTGAATCATCTCATATGCAACCATGTCCTCATGTTACTTCTGAAGCTCATGATGTTATGGTGGCAAGCATTAGACATACAACGTCTAACATATCATCCATATATTTCTTGAATTTGTCTTTGTCAGCTCTTGAAGCATTAGTTGTTGGTTTATCAGGAACATGTTCTTCAATGACATATTCTTTCCTTTCCTGTTTGAGAACAATTCTCAAATTACGAAACCAATCAAGGAAGTTTATGCCATTAAGCTTCTCTTTCTCAAGGAGTGATCGCAGTGATAAAGTGTTATTTGCCATTAAATCTATAACAATGGAAATATTAAAGTAAGTAAATTTACCGAATTAAAAATTTATAAATAGGTTTTTGTTTACAAATTACTCCCACTATTTTATTCAAAATTAAAAACCCTCTCTGTTTTAATTTCAAAAAAAACAACGAAATTTTTTCTAATGGGTGAGGATCCATAATACATCAATTTCCTAAATTAGCTTTGGCTTTTCTTTTAGGATAGTGATTATTTAGGTAAGTAACATTTTACATCTCATGTAACTCCTCCTTTTGGTGAACAATTCTTGTTCAATTCATCTCATGACTTATCCAAATATTTAACCTCTAGGTTTCTAATCCTACTAGAATAACCTAGCTATGTTATTACCAATCTCTCAACAGGTGAATATCACTTGCTTATTCTTCGCATTTAACCAAGATAGATTTAGGTGCCAATGCTTTGACAAAGCAGTAAATATTGGATGGTTAAGTTAACTTAGATTATAAAGAGGGATTTGCGTAATTGTCTCATCATTGTTCGTTTTAATATTAGGCCCTTATTGATCTCATCAATATTCATGCTTATTTATCATTTGATGCATTGCATATATAACAGATATAGAAATAAATAAGATGCAATGGTTATAGCCCAAAAACAATGACTAAGGTGGCCCATCCCAAGCCAATGGGACAACCAAAAAAACCCTAAAACCTAAGACTGCTCTCTATATATCTTCTCTCTTTAGTTCAGTCCATTCTTCCGATCCTTGTGAACCTTCATATGATTACAATTTTAGAAGAAACTCATTTTACATATGAGGGAGTAAGATGAGAAGAGAAATAAACTGAGATATAGAAAGGCACGAATTACATACCTTCTTTTAAATTCAACCACTGTAAATTGAACAAGGGTTATAACCATGAATGTTAAACACCGTGCAAAACAAACATATCATATATATACACGTTATTACGCCTTTGTCAAAAATATTAATATGGGCCTACAATCTGTATTGCTAATGAATGGTTAAGGTGGGATTTTTTGAAAAACATTACTTCTGTTTCTATAGAAAAACCTCAAGATTTGATAATACTTATCAACAGAATCATTTTTTTGGGATTTTCAATCCCGAAGGTTTTCTGCATCGGAACAACCATTGTTCCACTACCAAACGCGATTTTCTATCGCACACCCACGGATCACCATGTCAACAATTGACATATGGATTTCATAAAATTCTTGCAGCAACACATAGATTGTAAAAACATATTAATGATTGCGATTATCGAATCGAATAATGATATCATGCATATTTGTCAAAAATGATAAACTAGAATATACATCTCATACATATCGCATCAATTAAGAATTTAACCGAATTTGGATCATACAAGTGGCTCTGATACCACCGTTGGTACTGTCGGCGCACCCCACGACGCAGCGGAAACAAAAACTCGACGGTCTCACCAGCGATCCAAGTACGTAAAACCGAAATTGGGAGAAAATGATGTTATTACTTACAATGGGTTCCTTGAAAAAAATAGCAAAGACAACAGCGACTAGTGGTGATCACGAACAATTTGAATCGTAAACCTCCACGAAAACACGTCTCGACCTCTAATTAGTTCACCCGATTGAGAGTAAAATTTTCTTTTCCTAAAATCAGTTTTGAGAAAAACCGCTGCTAGACTTTACATCATTTAAATATATCAGTTACCCTAACATATTAGGGATTTTATGTTATTTCAAATTATTAATAATAAAAAACTTATTTAATTAATTCAAATTAAATATACATAAAGACTTATAATCTGAATTAAAATCTTTAATGTTTATTTGAAATCTTATTTAATTATTCTGAAAAAAAATATCAATTAAAATAGTTGTAATCAAAATTATATTCTTTTAATGTTTACTTACTATAATCGGGATAATTAAAAATCATATGTATATCAAATATACATATATTAACTCTAGATATATTTTAGTAACATACAACAGATTGTACATTTTTTATCATTTCAATCCTAGGGTGTGACCCTGTAGGTTCTTGTAACGTTAGTAGTAATTATTTGAACAATTATAATATTACATACAATGAGTGACATCTAGTAATATATTATTATCACCTAAGTTACCAGAAATTGTGATTCGACATATCATCTTCATGATTAACTCTTTCATGTATTACATCCTTTTGTCCTTTATATCTAGAATAGTCACAAGTCTTGGAATAGTCACACTTGTATAACCCATCTATTGTTTCTTGATATTTAGAGTATACTTTAATTAACGAATAGTTTGTGATATCTCATATCAACTTATTCGAGCATGGCCATGCGTTTCTAGTTTCACTCAATCATATGGCCTGTGATATATTTCCTATTATGTATGAAGGACAAATCCTATCTTAATCATACACCCACTACATATATAAGATATATTCAATAATTGTCTTTATAGAGCAACTAGTTACAGAGCTTATTTAACTGCATCAAAACATACAACAATATATGTTGGGATAGTATTGATCTCAAGTCTGAGGACCATACATATAGTCATCACCATGAGCAATGTTATGACTGTCACATAATAATCCAAGACATATGCTCATGGTGGGTCAATCCAATACATTGTTCTCTAACAATATATCATGTATCAATTCTGAAATCTCTATGTCAATGACAACTCATTGTCATCAATCAATAACATGTTAGTCTTAAGCGTCAATCAATAACATGTTAGTCTTAAGCGTATTATTATTGTCCATGCCCATAATTATACATGACTAGGGATCTTTTAATAATAATAATTATGTTATTATATGGACTTTATTATCTTTCAGTTTATGTTAAACACATATATATAACTGAAAATAATAGCGACAATGCCTTTATTCAATAAAATTGATAAATAATGGTATTATTACAATCATCATATGATTGGTCTTTGGGCATAATCTAATACAAGATGGCAAGGATTTGGTGCAGCTGTAAAGTTTGTGCTAGGGCATGGAAAAATGGTGATGACATAGTGGTTTACTTTTGCAATCGTTCTAATTATGGATCTGTATTCTAAAAGAGAAATAAAGAATGACCAACCCTTTTCTGCTCTTCATCACCGGCTTCAATTGTTTACCCTTTTGGCGAGCCATTTCGAAGGTTTAGACTGAGTTTCATCATCATGTTTCTTTGCCCATTGGAGATGGATGGATAGCCAAATTTTGGGTGATGTTTGGATCCCCAATCTTGACTCTTTATGCTTCCATGCAGCTCCAACTGTTGCCATGATGAATTGCTTACTGTCAATAATATGTTGGTAACGTCTAATGGTGAGACTAATTGAAATTGGCCACTCCTCGAACACATGATCAATCTGGTTATTCTCCTTTATTTCATTAATGATCAGCTACCATGATCCATGGTAGGAAGAGATATTTGCTATTAGAATACCAGTCCTAAACGCATATTCACAGTTAATAATGCATATGAAACCACTTTCAAACATGCTTGGATCGCCCAAAATGGTAACTGAAAAACAATTTGGAAACTACAAGTTCTAGAAAAAATATATTGTTTTTTATGGTTAGCCTGCCGAGACAGACTCTTCACGAATCATAACCGATGTAAACGAGGTTTTTTCCATGATGCTTCCTGTGGAATTTTCGAAGCTCTTGAGTCTGATGAAACGCTGCTTCATATCTTTCATAACCATTTTTTTGAAAAACAATTCAATATTATTTTAAAAAATAATTATGACTTATTTGGAAAAATTGGTTAATTTGAATTAAATTGAATCATAGTCGCCATCAACCTTCGAGATATGTAGGTTGAACACCTAAAACGTCTTTTTAAAACAATTTTAAGAAAAATCATTTTTAAGACAAAAATTAGTCTTAATTTACCAAAAATCTGATTTAATGGGTATGAGAATCGATTACGCATGCGGAAGGATTAACACCCCAACAGCGCCCAAAATTGGTATTTTATCACTTACACGTTGTCGTAGTAGTGGAAATTATAAATCAAATATAATGTTAGAAAATGATCCATTGATTAAAGTTTAATTAATTTGTTACGAATTATTTATTAGGGAAATCTCTTTAATTTGAAAAGAAATAACGAGATTAGCAATCATCCATCGGGAAAGCTATCTTGCTTATTTCTTATCTGTAAAAGAATATTCCCTCCTCATTGATTACAAAACGCAAATCGAATATAAATGGAAAATAGACATTTACAAACAACAAAATAAATTGCTACTTAAAAAACGCATTGAATCATTAAAAAAAAGATTTAATTAGTAAAATAAACTAGATTCATTTCAAGTTCTCATTTTGTTCGAACGTTGTATCAGATTGTACCACTTCGATCAAGTGATACTTTCCACGCCCGTTCTACAAATCGTTGTTCTTGAAGATATTCAAATAAAACATAAAAAGATATGAAGAAAATAAATGTAATTTGGAACACAAACTATTTAAGACAAATAAAGCTAATAAATTTACTTAATATAATATATATAAATATATAATATGTAAAATATATTCATACATAAAGGACTAAAATAAAAACATGTGAACATTACAAATCAAAATATAAATAAAAATAAGCATATATGGTGATTTTAGGGACCAAAATTGTACTAACAAAAACTTGAAGGCTAACAATAATTATGAACAAGACAACCACAATCAAACATTTTAAACAAACATATGTATCAAAAAAGAAAAAAAAACCATAAATAATGTTAACAATTAAAATAAATTGAACAAGAAATATGAAAGGACCAACTATGATTATACTAAAATGCATCCATACTAAAGAGGTGACCAAAATAACAGATTCATAAACCTTATGCCCAAATTCGAACAACAACAAAAAATATACAACACATGGAATCAGTGACTAAAACATAAACATTGTAAATACCGTAGCCAAAGTCAGACACCAATAGAAATATAATAATCAACCAGATAAGGACTAAAATGAACTAAAATGTTTTATGGGTCCTCCTTAAACGGAGTCGTTTTGTGTAGCATATATAAGGCCGAAAACCAAGCCAAAATGGTTCTCATTTGCTTCTTCACCTCATAGCCTGAAGGAGATAAAGGGAAAGAGAGCTCTCACGAACCTCAACTGGAGGCCATAAGATTCCAGAATCCGGTGAGGAGCCACCACGCCGGCCGTCGCTGACTGGCGACGATTGCCATCCATGAGTGGTAGAAAGGGCTCAAATGTTGTAGATATACGAAAAAATACTTTGGTTTCTTCTGCTCTGGCAAACGTGCGATGGTGGGTGTCAAAGAAAATGTAGCCTCTCTTTTTTTTACTTGTTTTTGGTCAAAGTGTTTCCTTTTTCTTTTTTTGAAAGTTTTATTTTTATTCTTCTTCTTTTTGTTTCGAATGCTTTCTCTCTCGCTCTGGTTTCTCTATTTTTCTTCTCTCTCTCTAATTTTCTTTCTTTTTTCTTCCCCAAAAAAACTACTCCTCTTTGGCTCTTTTCTCTTTCTTTATCTACCTCCATGTGTGATTGGTGGATATGAGTGATGATTTCTCTGGGTAGGGTATCATTTCCCTGGATTCCTCGGGATTTCCTTGATTTGTTTTCAATTTTTTATTGTGACTGACTTTGATTTGTTTTTTTTTCTTTTAACTGATGGTGTATATGTCACTATGGATGATGGAAGTGGCTCGAGAGTACTCGACAGCGGCACGGAAGTCATCGGTGGTGGATTATGCGACTGGGAAGGCGACTGGTGAGGTGCACGTATCGATTGGGAGTTGAAACGTGGGGCGCATCTATTACACACGTGGCAGATCGGACGACTGACATTTAAAGGTGGTTGGATAATATTTAGGGTGAAAAAACACTAGTCTGTTTGGGCTATCAAGTGGGTCGGTTCGGGTCAGATCTTGGGCCTCGAATCTGGGCTTGAATCGAGTTATTAGGGCCTGTATCTCCATTGAGCTTTTGTTGTAATTTGGGTTGGTTTTGATTGGGCTTCTAGATCAGATCTTAGGTGGTCTGGATTCGAATTTGGGCTTGGGGCTTGTATTTTAGGCTTGTAATATATAATAAACATAAAATAATAATAATAATAATAATAATAATAACCCAGAAAAAAATAGGTGTCTACAGCTGCCCCTCTTTGCTCATTCTTGTGTTAACAAGAATAGAGAAAAGATAACAAGACAACAAGTTTTTTCTGGTTCTCCTTTTCGTTTTGAAACTTGACATTAAAGACGACGCTTCTCATCCGCGATGAAGAGTTCTGGTTGTTTTTAGTTAAAGTTTGGAGATAACACGGCTCCTACGTGATGAAGAAGTCCGGTTATCTAATGATGAGGAAGTCCGGTTATCTAAGGATGATGCGGCGCCTACATGATGTGGAGATCTGGTCAGTGAATGACACGGTTCATACGTGATGAGGACGTCTGACTATCTTTAGGGATAATGTAGATAACACGATTCCTATGTTATGAGGAATTCTAGCTATCTAAGGGTGACACTACTCCTATGTGATGAGGAGATCTAGTCGGTGGATGATATGATTCCTACGTGATGAGGATGGCTTTCCATCTTTAGGGATAATGTAGATAGCACGGTTACTACGTGATGAGGAAGTCTGGCTATCTAAAAGTGATGCGGCTCCTACGCATGAGGAGATCTGGTCGATGGACGACATGGTCCTACGTGATGAGGATAATTGGCCATCTTTAGGGATAATTTGTTTCAATAGAAACTATCTCAAGATATATAAAATTTGTTTCGAGGGAACAATCTCAAAGATTTTTGTTTCAAGAGAAACCGTCTCAAGAGAGACAAAACTTGTTTCAAGGGAAACAATCTCAAAGTTTATGTTTCAAGCGAAACTGTCTTAAGAGAGACTAAATTTGTTTCAAAAGAAACAATCTCAAAGATTTTTCATGTTTCAAGAGAAACTGTCTCAAGTGAGACAACACTTGTTTCAAGAGAAATAATCATAAAGGTTTATCAATTTTGTTACAAGTGAAATAATTTCCAAATTTTGTGTTTTGAGGGAAAACTATCTCAAGCGAGACGAATTTGTTTTGATTAAAAACAATATCAAATGTTTGTGTCTTAAGGAAGATTGTCTCAAGTGAGACAAAGTTTTTTTTAGAAACAATCTCAAGCGAGATCAACTTCGTTTCAAGTGAAACAAATTCAAATTTTGCATCTCAGGGGAAAAATGTCTCAAGCTAGATGAAATTTGTTTTGAGAGAAATTGTCTCAAGCGAGACAAAATTTGTTTTTAGAGAAAACAGAAAATGGTCTCAAGCGAGACAAACTTTGTTTTTAAGAAAAATTGTCTTTAGTGAGATGACACTTTGTTTCGAGAGAAACAATCTCAAAAGCGACATATAGTCTGCTCCTGCATGTCGTAGAGATCTAGCTGCCTTTAGAAAATTTGATCGTTCTCTTCAGGATGTTGAATATGTAAATGACATTGTTTCTTTAGATTAGAGACATCTGGTCATTTCCGAACTTTTATTTCCTGAAAGATCAACAAATGATGCGTTTATGAATGACTTCTTGGATGTCATGATGGATGCCAAGATGAAGTTTATTTTATGCGTTTGATTTGATAATTTTTTAAATTTTTCCTCATGAGAGGGGGAAAATATCTTTATTAAAGACAAGATTTTGAAGTGAAATTTTTAAAAGTATCCTCATGATAGGGAAAATCAAAGTCTTTATTGAACATGATGATGAATGTTTGATGCAAAGATGCAAAGATGCAAATTTCATGTAACATGTATGTATGTGTTGATGTATTTTTCTTGATCAATGGTGGGACTGATTGCATGGGCAATCTTTATTTTGTCCCTGATTCAATTGTCTTCATTTTCCACCAGTGTGCGCTCTTGCAAACTTCGACATGCGACAATTTGTTTTCCTTGCCCCAAAAATTTGGTTTCCCAACTTTAATCACGAACTTCTAAGATATATTTGTTGAATTCCAAGATATGCTTCCAGAGAGATTATCTTGTTTGAAAAAAAATCTTCTTCTTTTTATTTTCAAAATTTTGAAAAATATCAAAAAGAATTTTAAAAATTATTACCTCCTTCTAAGTTTCACAATTGAAACAAATCCTAAAACAGGAGTTTGTTGGATATCAAAAGAATCAACTGCTCTTTTAATATTTCATATCTACAAATCTTTGACAAGTATCAAGATCAACAGGTTGGCTTTGAGGTTAGCTACCTTCATTTTGAGGTTTGTTTCATCGATTATTCCTTCGTCATTTTCTTGGTCATCGTGAAAATTATGACATACCCTTTTTTTAATTGGCATTTTATTTGGAGGTTGACAAAATGACGCAACTACCATAATCAATTGCTAGCCTTTTAGAACACGTATATTTCAATTTTATGAAATCTTCTATTTGTTCAAGCTTTGTAAACATCTCAAGCCACGACAGTGCAGAAATATCGATCTAAAAATGAGATTCCTGAGTGCTCGTATGAAATTGACTATAACAGGTGTTCCTCAACTCCTTTAGTATATCTTCACCGAAACTCTTTATTTAGTAAATTTGATTTAGCTTGCCATTGTTTGGTTAGCTGAATTCAGCTTTATTGTACATATTTTCTTATTGCCTTTATCTGGTTAGGTGAAGGATTCATGTCCTCAAAAAGTCATTAACTTGACAATCACAATGGAGCAAACAACAAATTGCCAAATTCCCGATCAATGTCATGGTTTGAATGTAATCTATTCATAAATCTAGGGCTTTTGAGTTTCCTCTATAACCAATTGCTTTAGTGGAATAGCTCAGCTTTATTGTACATATATAATTATATTATGGTTATACGGATTCAATTTCTTAAGCTTGTCAAGAATAACATGTTATAGTGTAGGTGTTGTTAAAGGTCTGAAAATCTCATCGTTAGAGTTCAATTCCCAAGAAACTAACCTAAACTAGATTCACCTACTCGACCATTCCATCTGTGAATACCATGATCATCATTGAACGTCATCAATGAAAGTAGAAACCGATTAGCTTTGTAATTTCATGTGCCAGATACCCCCATTTTGTCCGCTCCTAACATATACCTGAATGCGAAGCCCTTGATTGACTCTACATGTGAGGAGAAAGCTAGCTTGGTCCCTACAAGAGAAGGGTGTGTATTCTTATGTATATTCAGGAGTAGAATTAGGCAGGGTTTAATCTTGTCATTTGTCAAGGATTTACAACCTCAATTATTAAAGATTTTTTAATTAAGTTGATATTCAAGGAATTTCAAGATTAAAATTTGCTCATTGCTCATTTCCTCAAAATGAAGCGTTTTATTTAAAATGTTTGAACTCCAAGTGACTTACAAATATTCAAACGTAAGAAGAAAACAAGTTCAAACAAGATGAAATGCTTTTGATAAGAGTGCAACAAAATTCCTGATGGATGCCCCATTACACATCAAATGTTCATGCCCCTGAATCAATAAGATCTTGGACCTTGCGCTTCAATGCCCCACAATTCTCAGTGGTGTGCCTTGAGCTCCCAATATAGGGGACTCTTTTCCCGGATCATCTTATAAAGTTCAGCCCTACGACTGGCTCAATAGGCTCTCATTGTACTGATTTCAACTTCTTATTTTAATTATTTGAATCTGTTTCTATTCTTAATGTGGTGTCACGTGGTTAGGACCACTTCATCGAATACTCCATGAATTAATTCCATGTTTTTATGAATGATGTATATGAAAATGTAAACAAATGGAATGCAGGTACAAAATGCAAAGATACAAATACAGATGCAAAAATATTGATCCCATCAATGAATATCATAGAATAATTTTCACCAGAGATAAAAGATTTCACATTACAAGATAGTCCATTTTACATATATGTTTTTGCTTATATGCTTAGTCTGAAATGGGTCGATGATTTATCTCGAAACTTCTTCCTTGAAAATTATGCCACTCAAATGCTCTGTAACCTAAATCGGTTAATGCCCCTATGGTGCTGAAGTCAATGTGTCTATCCTTGGTGGTTAGCGATAGAATGATCGTAGATAAGATTCTACTGCTGGACTAATTCTATGATCAATGGACCATCTTTTCAGTCTCGAATGTTGTACGATCTTTGAGCGAGTCTCATTCTTGTACTCTGAACTTCTTTTAGCCCTCAGTGCATGTTGTGTATACGACTGCTTGATTGAAAACTTTTATCTCTCCTTGTGAAAGTTTTCTCTTGAATATCTCCTTGCCGATCAACACCTTTGCAATATGTTATATTGATGAAATGCAATGCAAAGAAGGATTAAAAATGACACAAACAAAAGAAAAGAAATAAGTTAGTACAGGCAAGATAATCAATAAAATTAAAGATATTATTTAAAGATAAATATAAACCTACCCGATCATGGTATCTACCCGAGCACGCATTTATTAAATAACAATCCTACCCGGGCATACTTTCTACCCAAAATGATTAATTTCAAGAAATTGATCTTAACCACATGGTATCTAGTTCGCATGCCTTTATTCAAAAAAAAATAAATATATTTTATGAACTTAAAGCAAAAGGTGAAGGATTAGAAACGCTCCTCCTTTGTGTACACTTATTTTGGGTACCTACCAACAGATAGAGGTTCGGTATGACTATACCGAGGGTGACCATTCTACGATACACTATATGCATGGTTTCGACACTATGAGGAAAGGGTACTCGAATTATCCTTGATGTCGGTGCCCCTTGGGCTACCAAACCCTCAATCCTAACCCATTATAGGCGTAAAAGGATCGAGTCAATTCGAGGAGATTCACTTCCTTATACCCATACGAGGGATAAACCCTACGAAGGTATAACGCATATGTACCCCAGGATATTTGCTAAAATTCATACAAAGAATAAATTCTTACGATAGCAAAGCATTCATCCCTACTTACTTGGAACGAAGCTCAGTTCTAGACCTTATGTCATGCAAATGCACGTGATGTGTGTGAGGAGTAACATACAAACCTTTGACTAAAAAATGGAAAAGTAAAAACTCTCAAAAGGAACTTTGATGTAGTTGAAAACAAAAATTAAATTGTTAGTATAAAAATAAATAAATTAAAAACTTTAATAAATGGATCATAAGCTAATTATATGCTCAAACTTATAATTTCCACCACAATGATAATGTGTAAGCGAGTTATAACTTGACTCTCTAAAAAATACCCCAGCGGAGTCGCCAAGCTATCTTAACCATATTTTTGAAAAATAATTAAATATTATTTTAAAAAACAATTATGACTTATTTGGAAGAATTAGTGATTTTGAATTAATTTTAATTAAATTGAATCAGAGTCGCCATCGACCATTGATATAGGCAGGTCAAACACCTAAAAATGTCTTTTTAAAAAAATTAAGAAAAACCATTTTGTAAGGCAAAAATTGGTTTGCGTTTACCAAAAATCTGATTTAATGGGTCCAGAAGTCGATTACGCGTGGGGAAGGATTAGCACCCCTACAGTGCCCAAAATTGGTACTTAATCGTTTACACGTTGTCATAGTATTGGAAATTATAAATTGAATATAAAGTTATAAAATGATCCATTGATTAAAGTTTAATTAATTTGTTACGAATTATTTATTAGGGAAAACTCATTAACTTGAAAAGAAATCTCAAGATTAGCAATCCTCCATCGGGAAAGCTATCTCGCCTATTCCTTACACGCTTACACGTAGGCGAAGACTGTTGTCTGCCAGCAGTGGGAAAGAGAGAAAAAGACATCATTCGATGTGCCTCTTCATCTTGGTCACGAATCAGGGTTTTTTCACTTAGAAAGGCTCAAATGTTGTAGATCTAAGAATAAACGCTTCGGTTTCTTTACCTTTGGCAACCATGCGATGCTGGGTGTCAAAGAAAATATAGCCTCCCCTTTTTTTACTTGCTTTTGGTTCAAGCGTTTCCCCTTTCTTTTTATGAACTTTTTATTTTTCTTCTATTTTTTGTTTCGAATTTTTCTCTCTCCCAATGGTTTCTCTATTTTTCTTCTCTCTCTCTCTCTCTCTGATTTTCTTACTTTATTCTTCCTCGAAAAACTCCTTCTCTCTGGCTCTTTTCTCACTGGTTTTATCTACACCCCTGTGTGATTGGTGGATGTGAGTGATTATATCTCTGGGAAGGGTGTTATTTCCCCATATTTTCTCTGGATTTCCTTGATTTGTTTTCAATTATTTATTGTGACTGACTTTGATTTTTTTTTCTTTTGAATGATGGTGTATATGTCACTGTGGATGATGGAAGTGGCTCAAGAGTGCTCGGTAATAGCTCAAGAAGTCATCGGTGGCGGCTCACGCGGCTGGGAAGGCGACTAATGAGGTGCACACGCTGGTTATAAGTTGAAACATTGGGCTCGTGTATCACACGCGTGGCAGATCGGACGGATGACATTTGAAGATGATTGGATGATATTTAGGGTGAAAACCCCTAGTCTGTTTGGGCTATCAAGTGGGCCAGTTCAGGTCAGATCTTGGGCCTCGGATCTGGGCTTGAACTGGGTCATCCGGGTCTGTATCTCCATTGGGTTGTTGCTATAATTTGGGTTGGTTTTGGTTGGGCTTCTAGGTCAAATCTTGGGTTGGGTCTGGATCCATATTTGGGCTTGGGGCTTGTATGTTAGTCAATATGTAATAAATATAAATTAAAATAATAATAATAATAAAAAGTCCCGGATAAAAATGGGTATCTACAATATCCTTCGAGATTGTACAGTCGCTCGTACTTTGTGGCATTCTTTGATTCCTTCTGAACACCAACCAAATTTTGATACTATTCCTCTTCAAGACTGGCTTTCAGACACCTTTGTTCTTCTTCTGATTGTGCCCTTTTTTCATTCCCGCTGAACTTCCTTTTATCGACCCTGGCTTGGTATATCTGTAACGGGTGGAACATTTCTATTTTCCAAGGTATTTCAGCTGAGCCCTATTCTCTTCTCCAAGCAGGCCTTGCGTGAACCAAATATTTTATCTCTTCAACAGCTAGTTCCTCTACTGCTGCTAGTCTATGTTGCACTGATACGGATATGAGGACGGGGACGGGAAATGGTAATTTTTAAAATTACAAGGTAAGGGGACAACAAGGGTACGATATATAAAATAATTTTAAAATTATATATATATATATATATATATATATATTCATAAATAAAGTCAAATTTTAAGACTCAAACCACAATATTATGTTTAGAACAGTAAAATCCATAAACAAACCAAAATATCAAAATTCAAACCACAATATTAACTCTAGAATAATAAAATCCATAATAAAATCATAATATTAAAGTGTCAAATCTTAAGACTCAAACCATAATATTAAGTCTAGAAAAATATTAAACTCAAATCAAACATTGTTAACATCTTCTGAGATTAACTGGCTCTCTAAATCCAGCTCATCAAGCAAGAGTTCGGCAAACTCTAAATATCCAACATCTCCCAATGAATCAAAAGCATCTCAACCAACATCCCACATCTTGGTTTTCTCATCCCCATATTGACTAGAACTTCTTGATAAACAGCGAAGATTGTAGTGGATGAAATAAGTGATCCAATTTCTTTCATGGCAAGAGGATGAATAAGTTGTCCAAGCACTTTGAAAGCCAAAGATTGCAGAATGGAATTTCGGCATAAAAGTTACCCCACCAACTTTTCGGATCTGAAGAATACCTTTTTGTAAGAGACATCAAATCTTCAAAAGGCCCGAGCTTAAGTGAGAAACAAGCAAATTCATCTAAGACTTTTTCATAATCATCATCATTTGGAAATAACCTACGAAAACATTTCATTCTCTCTCGAGATATTTTACCATCTCTATGAGGAGCAACTCTATAAGGACCTCGCTTTGTCAACCATCACTATAAAACCTTCAACTATTAAAAAGAAAATTACACATAGAATCAAAGAACTAAGAGTTGAAAATATAAAATTCAAAACTAACAAAGTTATGTATGTACCTTGGATTTAGTGAATGAGCTAGACAATGAAGAGGAGTATAACTCTTTGTCCAACGAGCTATAAGAATCCCATAAACAACATGATAAAAATGATTGAAGTCTAAAAGAGGATGTTTTTCCTTCTTGTAAATTTCACACATCACTTTCTCAATCAAGGAATCCCATAACTCATATACCAAATGAAGACATAGCATATCAGTGTCACATACACTAAGCATGTCATAGATGGGCTTTGTAAAATCAATGATGTACGCTACTTTATCCCACCAATCATCACTTACAAGCTTTTCTTTCACAAAGTTTTCTTTCACCATGTCATCCTCCCTATAATAATTACATTCATCGCTAATGACCATTACTTGAAGTCCCTGCTTGATGAGCTTAAACCTCTTAAGCATCACAATGATCGAAACAAAACGAGTATCGGCAACTGAAAGTAACTTAAGAGGACTAAATCTTTGAAAGATTACCAATCTCATGTTGAGGTTCATGATGAAATTCTTGATTTGTATGGCATCCCCATGAATATCAGTAATTCAATGGCACAAGTCATATGTTTCCTCATTTTCATCGACATTTTTTAGCCGAACAAATGTTATTCAAGGCAAGATTAAGTGTATGAACAACACACGGTGTCCAATAAATATGAGGATACATGCTCTCAATAATCTTTCTTACCCCCTTGCAATTAGTTGCATTGTCAGTAATAATATGCTCCACATTTTGATGACCAACCTCATCAATCACTTCTTTCATCAAATTAGAAATGAAAAACTTATCTTTGACTTCACCAAAACAAATCACAACTTTAAGAAACATAGGTCCATTTCAAGAAGTAGCCATTAAATTAATGAGAGGCTTTCTTTTTGGATCACTTCAACCATCACACACAATAGTTAACCATTTTCCTTGCCATGTTGCTTTAATCGGTTACAAGAGCTTCTCAACATTATTTTTTTTCTTGTTGGAGCAATGTGGTTCGTAATTTATTATAACCAGGGGGAACATAACCAGGAATATTGTGAGTTGTAGCAAAAGTGAAAGCCCTGTGATAATGAGGATTTCTAGCAAGATTAAAGGGCAAACCACCGGTGTAGAACATTCTTGCAATTTCTTCATCTAATTGGGTTCTCGTATTCATGTCGAATGCTATAGAAAGAGGTCACAAACAAGGTTTTCTCTTCTTAGAAGAAGAATCAATCTCAATTCCAATGAAGATTGAGAGGGTAAATAAACTTCTCTTGTTACTCCTTGTTTCTTTATATTCTCCCACTCTTCTACCAACCTTACCATTTTAAGTTTTTGATTTGTAGTTACCTTTTTGCTAATTGCAACTCCTTCACCTGTAATTTGAAACAAATTTGCTTTTATCCTACTATAGCTTCCATTACGAGTTTCGCTACAAATGTTACATTGAAAATTCCAAGTTCCTCCAATAGTCCCTCGCTTTTCTATCTTTGTCACATAATTCCACAATGGAGATAAATTCGCATTTTGGGACGATGAAATTGACCCACTCCCACTATTACTTCCAGTCCCACTACCACTTTGAGATGTCATATTTATAATAAATTAATCTATTTACATTAAAAAATTAATTGAGTTTAAATATCATGCATCAAATGAATGTAATTGGAATCCGGGGTACAGTTGTTTCACATTTAACCAAGAAAACATGGTACCCACAATCGAATAATATAACACTTTGCTTCATTACGAAGGAATCATAATGGACCGGGTTTACACCAAGTACATCAAGAGTCAGCCTTTCAAGAATGGGTTGGCGAAAGTTGCGGGGGTAGATGAGAAGTGGGTAACTGACTGGATTCAGCACAAAGGTAATGGGGAAGGAATTTCTTGGACCCATATCAAGAAACTAATGAAGAATCATCCTGATGAATGGAAGGCAATAAACCTTTTCGTGCTAGGCCTTTATGGTTTGGTTATCTTCCCAAAGACTTTGGGATACATTGAGGCGGTTGTGGTAGAACTGTTCGAACAACTCCTTAAGCGAGTAAATCATGCATCGGTAATATTAACTGAAACTTTTCGCTTACTTAACCACTACATAAAGATTGGCGGAGGAAGATTTATAGGGTGACACAGCTTCTTTAGGTTTGGATCCATAGTCACTTCTGCAAGACTAACGAAATCTCTTACCAACGATTCAGCACTACTTATTATCTTTTGGGGGAATTCCTTACACTGAATGGAAAGAAGGTGACAAAAAAGAAAAATGGATAAAAGTATTCACACACCTTTAGGATAGGGATATTTTTGGAGAGCCCCTTGGTTAACCTATAGTAACATTCTTTTTCGATGTGGAGACTCAAAAACTGTAATTGGATTATGGGGAGGAGTCAGATATTCTCCACTTTTGGCACTTCGATAGTATGGAGGCATGCCAATTTGTCCTAACTACACACAAAATATTTGTATCAGAATTTGCATACCATGGGGACAACTACAAGAAAAATGTCAAGGAAGTAGCTGAGTCATGGAAGAAGATATTTCGTATGGATATTGTGGCTGCTAAAGACATGTTTACCTAGATTATTTAGAGCGACAGAAGTTAAGAAATAATGAAACCATCCCCGTCTCAGATTATAAGACACTCAAACCATGGAAAAACATCTTAAACTCGTTCTTTTAACTAGAAATAGCAAAGAAATAATTCGAAGAAGAAAAGAAAGAGGTGAAACAAAGGCAAAGGGAACTTGAGGCCGAAAGATTCCAGCTGAGTCATAGATGGGCTCTTTAAAATCAATGATATAAGCTACTTTATCCCACCAATCATCACTAACAAGCTTTTCTTTCACAAAGTTTGTTTTCACCATGTCATTTTCCCTATAAGAATTCCATTCATCACTAATGACCATTGCTTGAAGTCCCTGTTTGATGAGCTTAAACCTCTTAAGCATCATAATGATCGAAGCAAAACGAGTATCGGCAACTGAAAGTAACTTAAGAGGACTAAATCTTTGAAAGATTACCAATCTCATGTTGTGGTTCATGATGAAATTATTGATTTGTATCGCATCCCCGTGAATATTAGTAATTCAATGTCACAAGTCATGTGTTTCCTCATTTCCGTCGACATTTTTTGCCGAACAAATATTATTCAAGGCAATCGAAGCAAAAAGAGTATCGGCAACTGAAAGTAACTTAAGAGGTCTAAATCTTTGAAAGATTACCAATCTCATGTTGTGGTTCATGATAAATTATTGATTTGTATGGCATCCCCGTGAATATTAGTAATTCAATGGCACAAGTCATATGTTTCCTCATTTTCGTCGACATTTTTTACCGAACAAATGTTATTCAAGGCAAGATTAAGTGTATGGACAACACACGGTGTCCAATAAATATGAGGATACAAGTTCTCAATAATCTTTCCTTCCCTCTTGCAATTAGTTGCATTGTCAATAATAATCTGCTCCACATTTTGATGACCAACCTCATCAATCACTTCTTTAATCAAATTAACAATGAAAAACTTATCTTTGACATCACCAAAACAAATCACAACTTTAAGAAACATAAGTTCATTTCTAGAAGTAGCCATGAAATTAATGAGAGTCTTTCTTGTTGGATCACTTCAACCATCACACACAATAGTTAACCCTTTTTCTTGTCATGTTGCTTTAATCGGTTGCAAGAGCTTCTCAACATTATTTTTTTCTTGTTGGAGCAATGTGGTTCGTAATTTATTATAACCAGGGGGAACATAACCAGAATATTGTGAGTTGTAGCAAAAGTGAAAGCCCTGTGATAATGAGGATTTCTAGCAAGATTAAAGGGCAAACCACCGGTGTAGAACATTCTTGCAATTTTTCATCTAATTGGGCTCTCGTATTCATGTCGAATGCTATAGAAAGTGGTCACAAACAAGGTTTTCTCTTCTTAGAAGAAGAATCAATCTCAATTCCAACTGAAGATTGAGAGGGTAAATAAACTTCTCTAATTACTCCTTGTTTCTTTATATTCTCCCACTCTTCTACCAACCTTACTATTTCAAGTTTTTGATTTGTAGTTACCTTTTTTCAAATTGCAACTCCTTCACCTGTAATTTGAAGCAAATGTGCTTTTATCCTACTATAGCTTCCATTACGAGTTTTGTTGCAAATGTTACATTGAAAATTCCAAGTTCCTCCAACAGTCCCTTTCTTTTCTATCTTTGTCCATAATTCCACAATGGAGATAAATTCGCATTTTTGGACGATGAAATTGACCACTCCCACTATTACTACCAGTCCCACTACCACTTTGAGATGTCATATTTATACTAAATTAATATGTTTAAATTAAAAAAATTAAATAAGTTTAAATATCATGAATCAATTGAATGTAATTGAAAATACAGCATGTTGATTAATGTTTACATGGTTTTAATAAAGCCTAGCCCCTAAACCAATTAACAAAAATGTCAAATAAACATAGTGCAACATATGAAATAAACCTAAGGTTATTTATTGACTTTGATTTTCTTTTTCAGTAGTTCATTTTGAGAATATAAAAGGCGAAAATAGATGTGAATATAAGTTACATACATACTACTATTAATGAATATAAAAGGAATTCATTAAAATCAATTTAGATCCTTCATCTGTTGAAGTGCTTAATAGTTTAGTCTCTGACAATCTAAAGGTGGACTCGAACAAGACAATGTGATGATCTAACCTAATCTATTTTGCTTCGAGTTATAAAAAGATTGCCGAAAAATGGATTATGTTCTATCCTATTTCGAATATAGAATTTGCTATACTCTATTTTTTCTTCTTGAGAAATTGAAATTACTACTAGTAGAAAAATGAAAACCAACAATGTTTAAATTGCAAAGGATATTCGGTAATGAAAATAAATTGAAAAGGGTAGAGAAAATAAATTGAAAAACGTAGAGAAATGGAGAACTTACATAGCCAACTGAAAGTTTGAAGCCTGGAAGTCTTCACTTTAGCATCACAAATTTAGATTTTGGAATAAAATAAAGTTGTTTTCTAATTTCTGATGATGAGAGTTGAGAGACGATGAGAGAAGAAAAAGGGAATTGAGAAGCTGTAAAATTAGGTTTTGCTATGAGTTTTTTAAATGGAAAATGACAAATAAAAAGATCCTGGGGACGCATGTGAAAGTCACGTGCCATCCCCGAAACGTCCCCAGGTCTCGGTAAACATCCCCGACTTCGTTCAGTCATACCCTACACCATGGCACGTCCTCGGTACATACCCCATCCATCCCGTGTCGTCCCCGTGTCGGCGACGTATCGGGTACTTGAAACGACACAATTATGGTGTCCATGTGCTTCCTAGTAGCTAGTCGATTGCTCGTCTCTGTTCAATGGAGTCAACCTGACGAGGGTTGCGTTTGTCTAACACTGACGGGGTAGTTTCGACGGTAACTGGGAAAACGTCTATTGACGATATTTTTCTAGACTTCTTAGGCAACTTCATGTTTGCTTTCAATAAAGACTCAGGGTTCTCTACGATCCTCTTCATCGAACTTTGAGGTATCTGCCATGGTCTTCTTCTGGCGTGGGCTCACGGTTTTGAACGAGACTTGGTTCAAACTGACAATAGTGAAGCTCTTACTTCAAGCGTCAATGGAAAGTTCTTTTTTGCAAGTCCGACAAATCGTAGCTCTACTCGGCAATTCCTGGTATGTGGATTTCAGTTTGGTGAAAAGAGAAGCGAATGCTGTTACCAACTTTCTGGCTAAGTTTGCTCCACGTGATGATGGTTGGTTAGTTATTTTTCCTTCTCCCCTAGCTGGACTCGACACTGTTCTTGATAGGGATCTTCATGATCTTTTCTTATATATGATCTCATTGATTTTTAATTCTCGAGCTTCTGCTTCATTAAAAAACTATAGCTTATATTAAATCCCATCCTCTAAACAAAGTTACTATCAGTCTACAAGATCAATCCCCAAACACTGAATGCAACTCGATCTAGATTTTATCCTCAAACACTACATGCAACTCAATCTAGATTTTATTGGTAAATAAATGAATGAACAAATAGATAGTTTATCCTAATATTTAAGCTTAATTTAACTTTAACATTATTCACAATATTCTTATCAGAGAATTAATAGAAAATTTTGATTTAATCTTATTTAAAGGTTATTATTGTTTGAATCACAACTGAAAATTCAGAATTTAAAATGTATAAAAGGATAGAGGAGCTAAATCCAAAATTATTCATAGTTTAAAGACTGATAAAAGAAATCGACTCAAAATTTTGTACATTATAAGGAAAAATATGATTTTCGAAGCGACACCGTTTGAAAAATCCCTTATATAAGCCCAGCTTGCAACTCGAAAATAAAAAATTTCTAAAAAGAAAAAGAAATCCCTACAAGGTGACAAAAGGGAGAAAATGAGACCAATTCCGATGGAATTCGTGGTTGACCAAGACGATCAAGGCTCAGCAATGGAGGTCGACGATGTTGAGCAGCTCGAGATCTGCGGCGAAAGCGCCATCTCCTTCGAGAACAAGCTCTCCGACTTCGATTTCTTCAACAACTTCGAGGACGATTTCGATGACACCGACATCAACTAAAGAGAGAAAAAAATATAGAGTTCTGATATTTCACTTTTCTCTCTGTCCCGCTTTCTAATCGAACTGTTCTCTGGATAATGGTGTTGTAATGTACAAATTTTTTTCGGTATAAATGTGATTTCTCATTTTAGAATCATCTTTCAATTTATTTCATTTCTGTTACTGTGCTTTATTTATGAGTCTGGTTAACAATTAAATATGACTATAGCATGTCAATCAAATGTTGCATTTGGATCACAAGGAAAATCTGGGTGAATTCTTAAATTGTACGTAATTTTATTTTTATTTACATTATATAATCTAGCAATCCCTAGAATTCACTCTCAAATTCTTAATTCGGAGGCGCAGTGAAATCCCAAACCATAATTGAATTTACGTCTTCGTACTGTTGAGCTTCAGTTTGCTCATATTTTAAGACATTAAATTATTAAATTTCATCGTCAATTTTTATTACATTTCTATTTTGATTTTTAAATTGCAGTGATTTTCATTTTGATCACTTCTTATTTTGTTCACTTTAACGGCATCTATCTTCCATTAATATACAGACTCGGGCTTAATTGAGTTGGCATTATTGCATAAAAAGTTAAATTAAAATATTTCTTAGACGTGTAATGGTATTCGTAAAAGCATCTTCTAGGTTTGTATGAGATGTGTATTGAAATTGATTGCAAATGAAGCCAGAAACTGAGAGAGAGAATAAATTGAAAACATCTAAATGAGAGTTATGTAGACACACATTTTCGTCCGACCTTGTTTAAATATATTATTTATATTATATAATATAAGCGTATTATATAGTTTATATTGTATAGTATATATATTATGTTATTTATTTTGACTATTTTATTATATGGTATAGTATACATATATATTATATTATATATATGTTACTATATTATATAGTATTAATATTATATTATATATATATTATATTATTATATATTACTATTATTATTATTTTAAAACTCATTTTCTTTTTTTGTGTTAGGTCCAACCCGCAAACCTACTAGGCCCATGTGTGCAGACCCAACAAGGCTAGGGTTTCTGCCTTTTGCTCCCAGTCTCCAGCATCTCCACTATTGGATCAAGATGAGATCCAACGGCCTACGAAAGAGACCAACCTTAGGGTTTCTAATCCTAACAACCCCCAGCCGCCTAGCAAGGAGGGATTCGACTCCGCAACCTCCAATTTCTTCGACGATTTTGAAGAAGTTATCCCCTAGTGGGAAACTAATTTCGGGAAATCAAGCCAATAATCAACAACCTAAATGACTCTAATCTAACTAGAACTCTAAACCGAACGAAAAAAAATGGGATCTTTAAGGCTATAAATCCCTGCAAAATGAAAAGAAAATATATTACATTGAAGCAAAGAATACTTATAAATTTCGAAAAGAAACGCAAAAAAAGGTAGTATTCTTACCTTTTTCGGCTTTGCTCTTGCATGTTGTTTATTTGGTTTATTTTGTTTTTCGTTTTGACTCGAAAAAACCCACGAACGGAGGAAGCTGATTGACCAGAGGAGGTTGAGTGCGAAAGATCTTCTTTAGATCTAGCTCTCATTGAGGCTTTTTAACGAAGATGATATTGGTATTTGGAAAGAGGATGATGTGGGATTTCGAATGGTGAAAAAACGGTTTGGTTTTGGCGCAAGTCTACGGCGGCCGACGGGCGGAGCATGGCCGAAATCTGGGTTGCCATGAGCTCCGGTTGAAAGTTCTTCTTTTGTTGAAGAACACTTCAGAGAAAACAATGGTTTCGGTTTTTATTCATTTTCAGGGAGAGCGGGAAATAAATTTTGTTTCTTCATTTTGTGTTTTATAGCTGACCCGAAAACCCACTCGGATCCCCTAAGGATCTGCATGTTTTGTCGTGGGTTGGGTCTAATTCCACATTCAGCCCCTTAAGGTTTTATGGAATTCGTTTCATTCATTTACTACATTATTTTTTCAATATAGCCCCACACTTTATTTTATTTTTGCAATTTGGTCCTTTATATATTTCATGTTTTCATTTAATTGTATTTAAAAGACTATTACGCTTTTTGTGATTTTGACCTGACAGTAATTGTTCTTATTTTTATTTTTTTAATTTAATTAATTCTTAAATTGTCTTTTTTAACTTGATCTTGTCATTTGCATTTTTCTTTTATTTTAATCGATCTCTTATTCACATCATTTTCTTTATTATTTTGTGTTTCTTAATCTGTGTGGTTTGTTCCTTTATGTGGCATGAATTCGTTCTATTTATTTTTTGCATTTCATTATGTTAATTTTATGTCCATTTATTTTATTTTATTTTTTTTTTTTGCATGTATGTACATATGTATTTCTTTTTTTCTTTATTTAAAGTATTAAAATTTAATTTTTGTTAATTCTTCCTTTTGAATCACTCAATATTTTATTTTCACAATCTAACCTCTTTTTGACCTTTTTTAGGGGTACTTTAAATCGATTAAAGGTAAGTAATTTGGATTGGATTTTACTTTTAATTTAACTTGTAATTTTTGCAATTAAGATAACTAGGAAATTAAGTTAGTACCGAAAGGACAGAACAATGATGCTAATCCTTCCTTGACTATAACTGACACCTGAACTCGACATATTTTTGGTAAGACGCGGATCAAGTAAGGAAATAAACTGAGGTGTCCGATCAACCTAATTTTTATTTTTAAAGATAAATGGTCGGTGGCGACTCTAACCCATTTATTTAAGTCAAAGCCCGATTCCGGGCCCACCCAAAGGACGATTACGACAACTTGACGACTCTGCTGGGGATAGGTAAGTGAGTCACTCTAAAATTAATTTCTGGTTGTCTTCTTAAGCGAGATTTATAAGGTTACATTTTAATTTATTTATTCGATCCTTATTACTTATCTTTGATTATTTTCCAAATAAATAGTTGTACTGACGTTTTTTCAATGATTTTAGCTTCTTAAAATTTTCATCTCAGGCTATATACCAAGCTCCAAACCCTTTTATAAGTGGAGGTGATAGCGACGCCATCGTGGGAATTTATTCTCCGTATAGGCCTAGCAAGTAACCTTCGGGATTCACATACCTTATGTCTTTGTGTGAATTTATTCTCCGTATAGACATAAGGGAATGTGTCTTTTTGAGTTTAACTTAATCCACATAAGCTTGTAATGGGCTTAGGACTGAGGGTCTGGCAAACCCAAGGGGGCATTAGCAAAGGAGAACTCGGGTACCATTTTTAGAACTTAAACTGGGACACTACAAAGAATCAGAGCCCACCCCGAAACTCCATTTCAAAACTTAGGTTACTTGAGTGATTTAGTTCTTTATTTAATATTCAAATCCTGCAGTATATGTGGTTGGGACTTGTTTAAAATTAAGCATATGGGGTAGATATCATGTGGGGTAGGATCATTTTTACTTCTCTTATTATTTTTATTATTTCTATCTTACTAATTGGTTTCTATTTCATTTTTGTTCTCTTTTTTATCATTTGCATCATTAAAAGAGGTGATTGATCCATGAAAAGTGTTCGTTACACACAAATAATCTGCATTAATGGACAAAGGGGTTGTAATGTAAGAGGTAAAAACGCATGGGTCCGACCATGGTATGAAAAGACTCAGAAAGAAAAGGTAGACGGTCTGTAAGGAAAATGTGTGTCATATATGGTTGGTTATGCTTCTGTCAGCCTTAAACATAATGATTTTCAAGAACTGCATAGTATTTGGGATAGTTGGAAAAGTGACCAGAAACGGAGATTCTGCTAGAGGTATGGTCATATCACACTTCTACTATATGTCAAGATAGATGAGCCCCTAATTCGAGCCTTAGTACAATTTTGGAATCCGGGGTACACTTGTTTCACATTTAACCAAGAAGACATGGTACCCACAATCGAAGAATATACCACTTTGCTTCATTATAAACGAATCATAATGGACCGGGTTTACACCAAGTACATCAAGAGTCAACCTTTCAAGAATGGGTTGGTGAAAGTTGCGGATGTAGATGAGAAGTGGGTAACTGACTGGATTCAGCACAAAGGTAATAGAGAAGGAATTGCTTGGACCCATATCAAGAAACTAATGAAGAATCATCCTGATGAATGGAAGGTAATATAAACCTTTTCGTGCTGGGCCTTTTTTGTTTGGTTATCTTCCCAAAGACTTTGGGATACATTGAGGCGGTTGTGGTAGAACTGTTCGAACAACTCCTTAAGTGAGTAAATCCTGCACCGGTAATATTAGCTGAAACTTTTCGCTTACTTAACCACTACATAAAGATTGGCGGAGGAAGATTTATAGGGTGCACACAGCTTCTTCAGGTTTGGATCCATAGTCACTTCTGGAAGACTAACAGGATCTCTTACCGCCGATTCAGCACTACTTATTCTCTTTTGGGGGAATTCCTTACACTTAATGGAAAGAAGGTACCCAAAAGAAAAATGGATAAAAGTATTCACACACCTTTAGGATAGAGATATTTTTGGAGAGCCCCTTGGTTAACCTATAGTAACATTCTTTTTCGATGTGGAGACTCAGAAATCATAATTGGATTATGGGGAGGAGTCAGATATTCTCCCCTTTTGGCACTTCGATAGTATGGAGGCATGCCAATTTGTCCTAACTACACACGAAATATTTGTATCAGAATTTGCATACCATGGGGACAACTACAAGAAAAATGTCAAGGAAGTAGCTGAGTCATGGAAGAAGATATTTCATATGGATATTGTGGCTGCTAAAGACATGCTTACCCTAGACTATTTGGAGTGGCAGAAGTTAGGAAAGAATGACACCATCCCCGTCCCATATTATGAAGACACTCGGACCATGGAAGAACATCTTAAACTCGTTCCTTTTAACTAGAAATAGAAAGAATAATTCGAAGAAGAAAGAAAGAGGTGAAACAAAGGCAAAGGGAACTTGAGGTCGAAAGATTCCAGTGGAACATACACTAAGCATGTCATAGATGGGCTCTTTAAAATCAATGATATAAGCTACTTTATCCCACCAATCATCACTCACAAGCTTTTCTTTCACAAAGTTTGTTTTCACCATGTCATTCTCCCTATAAGAATTCCATTCATCACTAATGACCATTGCTTGAAGTCCCTGCTTGATGAGCTTAAACCTCTTAAGCATCACAATGATCGAAGCAAATGCGTATCGGCACTGAAAGTAACTTAAGAGGACTAAATCTTTGAAAGATTACCAATCTCATGTTATGATTCATGATGAAATTGTTGATTATTATGGCATCCCCGTGAATATTAGTAATTCAATGGCACAGGTCATGTGTTTCCTCATTTCCGTCGACATTTTTTGCCGAACAAATATTATTCAAGGCAATCGAAGAAAAACGAGTATCGGCAACTGAAAGTAACTAAGGACTAAATCTTTGAAAGATTACCAATCTCATGTTGTGGTTCATCATGAAATTATTGATTTGTATGGCATCCCCGTGAATATTAGTAATTCAATGGCACAAGTCATATGTTTCCTCATTTCCGTCGAACTGTTTTGCCGAACAAATGTTATTCAAGGCAAGATTAAGTGCATGGACAACACACGGTGTCCAATAAATATGAGGATACATGCTCTCAATAATCTTTCCTGCCCCCTTGCAATTAGTTGCATTGTCAATAATAATCTGCTCCACATTTTGATGACCAACCTCATCAATCACTTCTTTAATCAAATTAACAATGAAAAACTTATCTTTGACTTCACCAAAACAAATCACAACTTTAAGAAACATAAGTTCATTTCCAGAAGTATCCATGAAATTAATGAGAGGCTTTCTTGTTGGATCACTTCAACCATCACACACAATAGTTAACCCTTTTTCTTGCCATGTTGCTTTAATTGGTTGCAAGAGCTTCTCAACATTATTTTTTTCTTGTTGGAGCAATGTGGTTCGTAATTTATTATAACCAGGGGGAAGATAACCAGGAATATTGTGAGTTGTAGCAAAAGTGAAAGCCCTGTGATAATGAGGATTTTTAGCAAGATTAAAGGGCAAACCACTGGTGTAGAACATTCTTGCAATTTCTTCATCTAATTGGGCTCTCGTATTCATGTCGAATGCTATAGAAAGAGGTCACAAACAAGGCTTTCTCTTCTTAGAAGAAGAATCAATCTCAATTCCAACTGAAGATTGAGAGGGAAAATAAACTTCTCTAGTTACTCCTTGTTTCTTTATATTCTCCCACTCTTCTACCAACCTTACCATTTCAAGTTTTTGATTTGTAGTTACCTTTTTGTAAATTGCAACTCCTTCACCTGTAATTTGAAGCAAATGTGCTTTTATCCTACTATAGCTTCCATTACGAGTTTCGCTGCAAATGTTACATTGAAAATTCCAAGTTCCTCCAACAGTCCCTCGCTTTTCTATCTTTGTCACATAATTCCACAATGGAGATAAATTCGCATTTTGGGACAATGAAATTGACACACTCCCACTATTACTACCAGCCCCACTACCACTTTGAGATGGCATATTTATACTACATTAATATGTTTAAATTTAAAAAAATTAAATAAGTTTAAATATCATACATCAATTGAATGTAATTGAAAATAAAGCATGTTGATTAATGTTTACATGGTTTTAATAAAGCCTAGCCCCTAAACCAATTAACGAAGAGGTCAAATAAACATAGTGCAACATGTGAAATAAACCTAAGGTTATTTATTGACTTTGATTTTCTTTTTCAGTAGTTCATTTTGAGAATATAAAAGGCGAAAATAGATGTGAATATAAGTTACATACATACTACTATTAATGAATATAAAAGGATATTCATTAAAATCAATTTAGATCCTTCATCTGTTGAAGTGCTTAAGAGTTTAGTCTCTGACAACCTAAAAGTGGACTCGAACAAGACAATGTGATGATAACCCTAATATGTTTTGTTTCGAGTTGTGAAAAGGTTTCCGGAAAATGGATTTTGTTCTATCCTATTTCGAATATAGAATTTGTTATCTATTTTTTGTTCTTGAGAAATCGAAATTGCTACTACTATAAAAATGAAAACCAACACTGTTTAAATTGCAAAGGATATTCGGTAATGAAAATAAATTGAAAGGGTAGAGAAAATAAATTGAAAAACATAGAGAAATGGAGAACTTACATAGCCAACTGAGAGTTTGAAACCTAGAAGTCTTCACTTTAGCATCACAAATTTAGTTTTTGAAATGAAATAAAGTTGTTTTCTAATTTTTGTGATGAGAGTTGAGAGACGATGAGAGAAGAAAAAGGGCATTAAGAAGCTGTAAAATTAGGTTTTTCTATGAGTTTTTTTTAAATGGAAAATGACAAATAAAAAGATCCTGGGGACGCATGTGAAAGTCACATGCCATCCCGAACGTCCCCATGTCTCGGTGAAACATCCCCGACTTCGTTCAGCCGTACCCTACCACCGTGGCACGTCCTCGGTAAGTACCCCAGCCATCCCCGTATCGGGGACGTATCGGGTACTTGAAACGACACAATTATGGTGTCTATGTGCTTCCTAGTTGGTAGTCGATTGCTCGTCTCTGTTTAATGGAGTCAACCTGACGAGGGTTGCGTTTGTCTAACACTGACGGGGTAGTTTCGACTGTAACTGGGAAAACGTCTATTGACGATATTTTTCGAGACTTCTTAGGCAACTTCATGTTTGCTTTCAACAAAGACTCAGGGTTCTCTACGATCCTCTTCATCGAACTTTGAGGTATCTGCCATGGTCTTCTTCTGGCGTGGGCTCACGGTTTTGAACGAGACTTGGTTCAAACTGACAATAGTGAAGCTTACCATCTCTTACTTCAAGCGTCAATGGAAAGTTCTTTTTCGCAAGTCCGACAAATCGTAGCTCTACTCGGCAATGTCTGGTATGTGGATTTCAGTTTGGTGAAAAGAGAAGCGAATGGTGTTACCAACTTTCTGGCTAAGTTTTCTCCACGTGATGATGGTTGGTTAGTTATTTTTCCTTCTCCCCTAGCTGGACTCGACACTGTTCTTGATAGGGATCTTCATGATCTTTTCTTATATATGATCTCATTGATTTTTAATTCTCGAGCTTCTGCTTCATTAAAAAAACTATAGCTTATATTAAATCCCATTTTCTAAACAAAGTTACTATCAGTCTACAAGATCAATCCCCAAACACTGAATGCAACTCGATCTAGATTTTATCCTCAAACACTACATGCAACTCAATCTAGATTTTATTGGTAAATAAATGAATGAACAAATAGATAGTTTATCCTAATATTTAAGCTTAATTTAACTTTAACATTATTCACAATATTCTTATCAGAGAATTAATAGAAAATTTTGATTTAATCTTATTTAAAGGTTTTATTGTTTGAATCACAACTGAAAATTCGGAATTTAAAATGTATAAAAGGATAGAGAAGCTAAATCCAAAATTATTCATAGTTTAAAGACTGATAAAAGAAATCGACTCAAAATTTTGTACATTCTAAGGAAAAATATGATTTTCGAAGCGACACCGTTTGAAATCGAAAATCCCTTATATAAGCCTAGCTTGCAACTCGAAAATAAAAAATTTCTAAAAAGAAAAAGAAATCCCTACAAGGTGACAAAAGGGAGAAAATGAGACCAATTCCGATGGAATTCGTGGTTGACCAAGACGATCAAGGCTCAGCAATGGAGGTCGACGATGTTGAGCAGCTCGAGATCTGCGGCGAAAGTGCCATCTCCTTCGAGAACAAGCTCACCGACTTCGATTCTTCAACAACTTCGAGGACGATTTCGATGACACTGACATCAACTAAAAGAGAGAAAAAAATATCAGAGTTCTGATATTTCCACTTTTCTCTCTGTCCCCGCTTTCTAACTCGAACTGTTCTCTGGATAATGGTGTTGTAATCTACAAATTTTTGTCGGTATAAATGTGATTTCTCATTTTAGAATCATCTTTCAATTTATTTCATTTCTGTTACTGTGCTTTATTTATGAGTCTGGTTAACAATTAAATATGACTATAGCATGTCAATCAAATGTTGCATTTGGATCACAAGGAAAATCTGGGTGAATTCTTAAATTGTACGTAATTTTATTTTTATTTACATTATATAATCTAGCAATCCCTAGAATTCACTCTCAAATTCTTAATTCGGAGGCGCAGTGAAATCCCAAACCATAATTGAATTTACGTCTTCGTACTGTTGAGCTTCAGTTTGCTCATATTTTAAGACATTAAATTATTAAATTTCATCGTCAATTTTTATTACATTTCTATTTTGATTTTTAAATTGCAGTGATTTTCATTTTGATCACTTCTTATTTTGTTCACTTTAACGGCATCTATCTTCCATTAATATACAGACTCGGCTTAATTGAGTTGGCATTATTGCATAAAAAGTTAAATTAAAATATTTCTTAGACGTGTAATTGTATTCGTAAAAGCATCTTCTAGGTTTGTATGAGATGTGTATTATTATATTATTATATATTACTTTTATTATTATTTTAAAACTCGTTTTCTTTTTTCTTTTTTTTTTGTGTAAGGTCCAACCCGCAACCCTACTAGGCCCATGTGTGCAGACCCAACAAGGCTATGGTTTCTGCCATTTGCTCCCAGCCTCTAGCATCTCCACTATTGGATCAAGATGAGATCCAACAGCCTACGAAAGAGACCAACCTTAGGGTTTCTAAACCTAACAACCCCCAGTCTCCTAGCAATGGGGGATTCGCTCCACAACCCTAATTTTTTTGACCGATTTTGAAGAAGTTATCCCCTAGTGGGAAACTAATTTCGGGAAATCAAGCCAATAATCAACAACCTAAATGATTCTAATCTAACTAGAACTCTAAACCGAACAAAAAAAGGGGATCTTTAAGGCTATAAATCCCTGCAAAATGAAAAGAAATTGATTACATTGAAGCAAAGAATACTTATAAATTTCGAAAAGAAACTCAAGAAAAAGGTATTATTCTTACTTTTTTCATCTTTGCTCTTGCATGTTGTTTATTTGGTTTATTTTGTTTTTCGTTTTGACTCGAAAAACCCACGAACGGAGGAAGTTGATGACCAGAGGAGGTTGAGTGCGAAAGATCTTCTTTAGATCTAGCTCTCATTGAGGCTTTTTAACGAAGATGATTGTGGTATTTGAAAGAGGATGATGTGGGTTTTTGAATGGTGAAAAAACGGTTTGGTTTTGGCGCAAGTCTACGGCGGGCGGCCGGCGGAGCATGGTCGAAATCTGGGTTGCCATGAACTCCGGTTGAATGTTCTTCGTTTGTCGAAGAACACTTCAGAGAAAACACTGGATTCGTTTTGATTCATTTTTAGGGAGAGCGGAGAAATAAATTTTGTTTCTTCATTTTGTGTTTTATAGCTTACCCGAAAACCCACTCGGATCCCCTGAGGATCCGTGTGTTTTGCCGTGGGTTGGGTCTAATTCCCATTCAACCCCTTAAGGTTTTATGCGAATTCGTTCATTCATTTACTACATTTTTTTCAATTTAGCCCCACACTTTATTTTATTTTTGCAATTTGGTCCTTTATATATTTCATGTTTTCATTTAATTGTATTTAAAAGACTATTACGTTTTTTGTGATTTTGACCCGACAGCAATTGTTCTTATTTTTATTTTTTTAATTTAATTAATTCTTAAATTGTCTTTTTTAACTTGATCTTGCCATTTGCATTTTTCTTTTATTTTAATCGATCTCTTATTCACATCATTTTCTTTATTATTTTGTGTTTCTTAATCTGTGTGGTTTGTTCCTTTATGTGGCATGAATTCGTTCTATTTATTTTTTGCATTTCATTCTGTTAATTTTATGTCCATTTATTTTTTTATTTTTTTTTTTTTGCATGTATGTACATATGTATTTCTTTTTTTCTTTATTTAAAGTATTAAAATTTAATTTTTGTTAATTCTTCCTTTTGAATCACTCAATATTTTATTTTCACAACCTAACCTCTTTTTGACCTTTTTTAGGGGTACTTTAAATTGATTAAAAGTAAGTAATTTGGATTGGATTTTTACTTTTAATTTAACTTGTAATTTTTGCAATTAAGACAACTAGGAAATTAAGTTAGTACCGAAAGGACAGAATAATGATGCTAATCCTTCCTTGAGTATAACTGACTCCTGAACTCGACATATTTTTGGTAAGACGCGGATCAGGTAAGGAAATAAACTGAGGTGTCCGATCAACCTAATTTTTATTTTTAAAGATAAATGGTCGGTGGCGACTTTAACCCATTTATTTAAGTCAAAGCCCGATTTCGGGCCCACCCAAAGACGATTACGACAACTTGACGACTCTGCTGGGGACAGGTAAGTGAGTCAGTCTAAAATTAATTTCTGGTTGTCTTCTTAAGCGAAATTTATAAGGTTAAATTTTAATTTATTTATTCGATCCTTATTACTTATCTTTGATTATTTTTCAAATAAATAGTTGTACTGACGTTTTTTCAATGATTTTAGCTTCTTAAAATTTTCATCTCAGGCTATATAGCAAGCTCCAAACCCTTTTATAAGTGGAGGTGAAAGCGACGCCATCGTGGGAATTTATTATCCGTATAGGCCTAGCAAGTAACCTTCGGGATTCACATACCTTATGTTTTCGTGTGAATTTATTCTCCGTATAGACATAAGGGAATGTGTCCTCTTGAGTTTAACTTGGTCCACATAAGCTTGTAATGGGCTTAGGACTGAGGGTCTGGCAAGCCCAAGGGGGCACTAGCAAGGAGAACTCGGGTACCCTTTTTAGAACTTAAATCGGGACACTACAAAGAATCAGAGCCCACCCCAAAACTCCATTTCAAAACTTAGGTTGCTTGAGTGATTTACGTCTTTATTTATTATTCAAATCCTGTAGTATATGCGGTTGGGACTTGTTTAAAATTAAGCATGTGGGGTAGGATCATTTTTACTTCTCTTTCATTTTTTGTTCTCTTTTTTATCATTCGCATCATTAAAAGAGGTGATTGTTCCACGAAAAGTGTTCGTTACACACAAATAACCTGCATTAATGGACAAAGGGGTTGTAATGTAATAGGTGAAAAACGCAGGGGTCTGACTATGGTCCGAAAATATTCAGAAAGAAAAGGAAGACAATCTGCAAGGAAACTGTGTGTCATATCTGGTTGGTTATGCTTCTTTCAGCCTTAAGCATAATGATGTTCAAGAATATAGTATTTGGGACAATTGGAAAAGTGACCAGAAACGAAGATTCTACTAGCGGTATGGTGATATCACACTTCTACTCTATGTCAAGATAGATGAGCACCTAATTCGAGCCTTAGTATAATTCTGGAATCTGGGGTACAGCTGTTTCACATTTAACCACGAAGACATGGTACCCACAATCGAAGCATATACCACTTTGCTTCATTACAAAGAAATCATAATGGACCGGGTTTACACCAAGTACATCAAGAGTCAGCCTTTCAAGAATGGGTTGGCGAAAGTTGCGGGGGTAGATGAGAAGTGGGTAACTGACCGGATTCAGCACAAAGGTAATGGGAAGGAATTGCTTGGACCCATATCAAGAAACTAATGAGAATCATCCTGATGAATGGAAGGCATAAACCTTTTTGTGCTGGGCCTTTATGGTTTGGTTATCTTCCCAAAGACTTTGGGATACATTAAGGCGGTTGTGGTAGAATTGTTCGAACAACTCCTTCAGTGAGTAAATCCTGCACCGGCAATATTAGCTGAAACTTTTCGCTTACTTACCAACTACATAAAGATTGGCGGAGGAAGATTTATAGGGTGCACACAGCTTCTTCAGGTTTGGATCCATAGTCACTTCTGGAAGACTAACGGGATCTCTTACCGCCGATTCAGTACCACTTATTCTCCTTTTGGAGAATTCCTTACACTGAATGGCAAGAAGGGTCCCAAAAGAAAAATGGATAAAAGTATTCACACACTTTAGGATAGGGATATTGTCTGGAGAGTCCCTTGGTTAACCCATAGTGGTATTCTTTTCTGATTTGGAGACTTATAAACTGTAATTGGATAATGAGGAGGAGTCATATATTCTCCACTTTTGGCACTTCAGCAGTATGGGGGCATGCCAGTTTGTCCTAACTACACACGAAATATTTGGATCAGAATTTGCATACCATGGGGACAACTACAAGAAAAATGTCAAGGAAGTAGCTGAGTCATGGAAGAAGATATTTTGTATGGATATTGTGGCTACTAAAGACATGCTTACCCTAGATTATTTGGAGTGGCAGAAGTTAAGGAAAAATGACATCATCCCTCTACCATTATGAAGACACTCGGACCATGGAAGAACATCTTAAACTCGTTTCTTCCGAACTAGAAATAGCAAAGAAATAATTCGAAGCAAAAAAGAAAGGGCTGAAACAAAGGCTAAGGGAACTCAAGGCCGAAAGATTCCAGTCAAAATTATATGCCGATACTCAGAAGGATCGGGCAGATAAGCTAGAAAGAGAATAAGAAAATCTCCTTTGAGCTTGAAGATTTGAGAAAAGGATATCAAGAGCAAGTCCAGAGCAATTCCAATCTGAAGAGATCTTCTGAATACAAGAAAAGTGAAGCTAGCAGCCTGAAAGAAAGTTCGAAGGACAAGTTGAAAGGAAACCCTAAAAGAACAACTTAAGACCTCCCCAAAGACGTTTGTTAGATTGCCAGCACTAGAATTAGCTTTTGAGGATCCAGATAGCTGATTTAGAGAAGTCTCATCAAAAATAGTAAGAACAGGATGGCCAAACCATAGCTGAGTTAGAGGCTATTGTGGACAGGTTCAATAAACAAGTAAGAGAGCTTTAGATAGTTCCCTTTGATATAGGATTTCAATGGCATTTTCGTTGGGAACATGCCCAGCAAAGGGTGAAAACTAGAGATGCAGTCATCGAGATTTCTTGGAACAAGTACAAAAAGCAACTTGTCACTTGCACGGTTTATCAATAGAAGCTGGAGTGTTCGGCATGGTATTCAACCAGTGACATATGAAGGAAGACTTGTCAACCTGTTAGAAGTTGTTCGGGGTTAAGAGGACTTAGTCAGAATGTACCTTTAAGATGTTTATCTCTTAAAAAAATAAACATTTTGTCTCAATAAAGATTATTTATAATAACAGACACTTTTGATCAATGACTTTAATTCTCATGCATCATGCATTTTTTCATACTTTGCATTTTATTTTTATTTTCCATGTTTTTAAATTCACATTAACTAACAGAAAATGTCTCATCAGAAGAGGGAACAAACATCGGGTTTACCTCCACAAGATCTGGACACGCATCATCCTCACAACACTTGTACAAAGAAAATACAAACGGAAGCAAAATCGTTCAACTCGAAGAGAACATTTGAGGTTGCAAAGAGAGTTGGAAGAAAAAATAAGTTAGAATAATCAAAGTACTCTGGAAACGATCACTAAAAGCCAAGAGTCTTTGGTCGATCAAATTATTGCCAAGTTATCTTGCTTAAATCAAGCAAGTGTGCCTGGGGTAGGGTCATCTGAAGGGGTAGCTATGCCACCTACCCTGCAGGTGGTTATCTCACCTGGAATCTTACCAGAAATTCAAGGGGACTCATCCGCTGCAAAAGCAAAGGCCTCGTTTACTGTAAAGGTATAGACTTCTGTATCCAAACTTGAGAATAATCTGGATGATTACCATATACCGGATTTTGATGAAGAATAAAAGGCAAAGAAAATGGAAGAAAAAATCAAGTTGTTGGAGGACCAAATGAAGGTGGTTAAGGGGGACCATGATTACTATGGAGTTGATGCCTTAGAGCTAAGCTTAGTCCCGGATTTGGTAATTCCACCAAAATTCGAGGTCCCTGAGTTTGAGAAATTCGATGGGAACAATTTCCCTTCAGCTCACATTACCATGTTTTGTCGAAAGATGACATGATATGTAGAAAATGACCAACTCCTGATTTATTGCTTCCAGAGAGTCTGTCTAGTTCGTCCATCTAGTGGTACAATCAGTTGAACCGATCTCATATCAAGACCTATAAAGATCTAGCCAAGTCATTCTTGGAACAATAAAAACATACAAATGATACGAAACTAGATTGAGTTATGTTCCAAAGTATGGAGAACAAGTAACGAAAGTTGCAGACAGTATGCACAGAGATTTAAGGATTCAGTTGTGCAAGTTCATCCACCCTTGGACGAGAAGCAAAACCAGGAAGCTCTTCGTGCAAACGCTGAAGGCTCCTTACTTCGGGCACCTAGTAGCAATCACAACTGGAAATTTTTCTGACTTAGTTATGGTCGGGGAGATGATAGAAATGGCCATAAAATAAGGTAAGATCGAAGGAGATGAATCAAGCAAGAAACCTCCTATGAAGAAGAGGGATGGAGAGATTAACAACATCAACACCTACAACCCAATAAATGTATTACAATCTCTAACTCAAAAAAAACTGCATCTGTACCGTCAGGTACTTCTAGACAAAATCCAAAGGAACCTATGAAAGAAAGAGAAAATGAGCATTTTGATCCTATTCTCATGAAGTACAAAGAATTGTATCAACGACTCTTTGACACTCATGTAGTGTCACCATACCCAATGGAACCTATGAAGCCCCCATTCCCCAAGTGGTATGATGAGAACGCTCACTGCGAATATCATTGTGGTGTTCTGGGGCACACTATTGAGAATTGCCTCGCATTCAAGAGTATCGTGCAAAGAATGCACAATAAGAATTGGATCCACTTCAAATCAGGAGCACCAAATTTTGCACAAAATCATTTTCCTAATCATCAAGAGACTGGGATTAATGCAATCACTAAAGAGAAAGGAAGGAAAGTTAAAACTGTGTTTCTGAAATAAAGTCTTCTTTGGCTTAGGTATGGAGATAGATAGTGAAAGCAGGATTTCTTGCACCACATTGTGATACATCAAGAGGTGAAGATGGTAACAATGTTGTTTCCACAATGAAGAAGGGCATGTGTACAAGATTACTCAGAGTTTAAAGCTTTTATCCAGCTCATGATGGATAGGTATGAGTTGGAATTATATGAAGAAGTCCAAGACACTCCAGAAGTATATGTTTGTGCGACTGAAGATTCATCCGAAAATGGATATGGCAGGGATCGTCCTTTGGTAATTACCCCTAAAATAAGGATAGGAGATAAAGCGCAAGCAATGGTGGTGATCACAGCACCCAACCTTTTTTTCTACAAAGACAACAAGCAACTGCCTTGGAAATATGGATGCCAAGTAAGCACTCTGAAGGAAGATGACAACAAAGTGGGGCATGCCGTGGGGAAATACTACTCCCAAGAGGCTAAGTCCACCCAAAGACCACTTGAACCATTCAAAGTGGACGTGATGGCAATAAACGACCCAATAAAAGAGGAAGAAGCTATAGAGTTTTTGAAATTTTTTAAACACAGTGAGTACAATATCGTGGAATAATTACATAGCTTGACAACACGTATTTCAATATTGACACTGCTGCTAAGTTCAAAGGCACATAGGGAGGCACTTCTGAATGTCCTAAATCAGACATTTGTGCCACAAGACATGCCAGTCAACAAGATTGATCGACTGGTTACCAACAGTCAAGATGATAATATCATCTTATTTTCTGATGATGAGATTCTGACTAATGGAAGAGGTCGAGCTAAGGCATTACTCATCACAACTCATTGCAAGGGGCACGCCTTACCTAGTGTGTTAATTGACAATGGTTCTTCCCTTAATGTGATTCCTTTGTTATATTGAAAAGGCAACCTATGGATACTTCCCACATGAGAGCATGCCAGAGTGTGGTCTGAGCATTAAATGGGACCAAGAGGGATGTAATTGGCAAGATTGAGGTACCCTTAACCATTAGACCCGCTACTTACAACATCGAATTCTTGGTGATGGACATCATGCCTTCCTACAACTACCTTTTAAGAAGGCCTTGGATCCATTAAACTAGAGCAGTACCATCTACGCTGCACTAGAAAGTCAAGTTTGTCATTGATGGGGCTCTTGTAATAATTAATGTTGAAGAAGATATAGTGGCGAGTGTGACCACTGATGCCCCATACATAGACGTAAATGAGGAAGTGATAGAGTGTTCGTTCCGCTCTCTAGAGTTTTTGAATGCCACATTTGTGGCTGAAGGAGGAAAGATTTCCAAACACAGGCTCTCTGAATGCACTAAAATGCAGATCAAGCAGACTTTGGGAAGAGGTGCCAAGGTAGGAAGGGGGTTTGGGAGTTTTTTGCAAGGAATGATTGACCCATTCTTCCTATAACAAAGTTAGACCAGTTCAGGCTTGTTTTTTAGCCCAGTCAACAACAGAAGAGGAAGGAAATTCATAAGAGTTGAGAAAGAAGGTTGGCCAATTAAACGAGAATGAATTTCAATGGGAACTCATTGTTTTCCCACCTCTTTACAATTTAAATATGGTGGCTACGTGTTTGAGACCACCTTACCAGATTGAGAAGTTGCTTTAAAAGATTTGAATATCAACGCCATAAGCACAGATAATTCTGAAGATGCAGATAGATCTGGAATCCGCCCATTGCCACCCGGATTTATGCTTAGCAACTGGACGGCTGAATAGCTACTTGTGGTTTTCAAATGTCTTTCAGAGTAATACTCAAACTCTCCCTATTCGCCTATACCCAGGGCAATAGGTGATCTTTTATAAGGGTGAATACATGGTTTTTATTATCATTCAATAAAAGATGTAGTTTATTTCCCATAAAACATTTCTTCTTACTTTGTTTCATTTCATTTCCTTTTAAATTTAATTTTCTTTCATTATGTAATTCATTTCATCTCCTTTCGAATTTATTTTTCTTTCATTCTATGTGGGATGTTTACCGCTTGCATATACACATTTCGTTTCTCCTTCCCCTTTCAGGTCCTAAGATATTAATGATGCATGCATTGATGATCCTAACCCGTAGGTGGATATTGAACAATTCAATTGTCTTGGGGAAATTGATGAATGTGACAATGAAGAAGAGTACAACTTACCTTCTAAATTATTAAGGATGTTAGAAAGAGAGGATAAATAAATATTGCCACATGAAGAGGAAATTGAGGTCTTGAATCTGGGCATAGAAGAGGAAATAAAGGAAGTTAAAATTGGCACAATTCTCTCGGCTGAAGCAAGACAAAACTTGATAAACTTACTTCAAGAATACAAGGATTTGTTTGCATGGTCGTATCAAGACATGCCTGGGCTAGATATGGATATGGTAGTCCACAAACTATCTATCAAACTAGAATGTAAACCCGTGCAGCAAAAGCTAAGGAGAATGAGACCTGAAATGCTCCTTAAAATAAAAGAAGAAGTCAAGAAGCAGTTCAATGTTGGCTTCCTTCAAGTGGCCAAGTACCCGGAATGGGTAGCAAACGTAGTGTCAGTTCCAAAGAAGGACGGGAAAGTGCACATGTGTGTCGACTACAGAGACCTTAACAAAATAAGTCTTAAAGATAACTTTCCCTTGTCGCACATAGACACTTTGGTGGATAATACAGCAGGGAACACTTTCTTCTCGTTCATGGATGGATTCTCAGGATATAACCAGATTAAGATGCATCCTGATGACATGGAAAAGACCACATTCGTCAAATTATGGGGAAATTTCTGCTACAAGGTGATGCCCTTCGGATTAAAGAATGTTGGGGCAACGTACCAAAGAGTTATGGTGACCTTGTTTCATGACATGATGCACAAGGAAATTGAAGTTCATGTCGACGACATAATTGTCAAGGCACAAACCGAAAACGAATATGTCGAGAATCTGAGAAAGCTCTTCCAAAGATTAAGAAAGTTCCGTTGAGACTGAACCCCAGCAAGTGTACCTTCGGAGTAATATCTGGAAAGTTTTTAGGCTTCGTGGTCAGCCGGAAAGCATCGAAGTTGATCCTGATAAAGTTAAGGCCATCCTAATTTACCTTCGCCATAAACATAAAAAGAAGTTCGAGGTTTCCTGGGCAGATTGAATTATATTATGCGATTCATATCTCAATTGACCGACAAGTGTGACTCAATTTTCTGCCTTCTTCGAAAAATAGCTCTGGAATATGAGATGAAGACTGCCAGAGAGCATTCAAGAGAATAAAAGAGTATTTATCTCGCGCTCCATTTTTAATGTCTCCTATTCCGGGCAAACCTTTATTCATGTATTTGTCCATCTTCGAGAATTCAATGGGATGTGTCCGGGGTTAACATTATGAGTCCGAAAGAAAGGAAAGAGTCATTTACTACCTGAGCAAGAAGTTCACTGATTGTGAAGTTAGATACTCACCCATTGAAAAAGATCGATGCTCTTTTTCTGGGCTACACCTAGACTCAGACAGTACATGTTGTACTACACCACTTGGTTGATTTCCAAGTTGGATCCACTAAAGTACATGATGGGTGTGTTCGCTCTCTCCGGAAGGTTAGACAAATGGCAGATGTTATTATCTGAATTTGACATCAAATACGTGAGCCAAAGGCTATAAAGGGAAGTGTCATATCTGACTTTTTGGTAAGCAGAGTGGCCGAAAATTATGAGCCACTGGACTTTGACTTCCCAGAAGAAGACTTGATGGTCATATCTCTAGAAGAAGCAAGCACATCTACAAGTGATTCCTGAAAAATGCATTTTGATGGTGCATCAAATGCATTAGGACATGGTATTGGGGCTATATTAGTCTCACCTGAGGGAATGCATTACCCGTTCACTAGCATATTGAACTTTGATTGCACAACAACATGGCAGAGTATAAAGCTTGTGTTTTGGGGATTTGAGCTACTATTGGACAGAACATAAAGACCTTATGGATATATGGAGATTTGGCTTTAGTAATCTATCAACTCCGATGAGAATGGGAGACGAAATATGTAAAGCTGGTGGAGTACCGAAAGCTAATATTGGATCTACTCAAAGAGTTTGATTAAGTTACCTTCCATTACGTGCCTAGAGAAGATAATCAAATGGTTGATGCTTAAGCTACCTTGGCAGCTGCATTTAAGGCTGGTGGGGAGTCAGACATGATGCCAATTGACATGCAGTCGTATGAGTACCCGGATCATTGTTAGCAAATCGAAGAAGTAAAAGACACTCAGCCATGGTACCACGACATTCTGCAATACATCAAAAACCGATGTTATCCAGAGGAAGCCACCAAAACTGATAAAATAACTATTAGAAGGATGACGACTGGATATGTTCTTGATGGGGAAGTCTTATACAAGAAAAGCCATGATCAAATCCTGTTGAGATGTGTAGATGTAGAATAGGCAAAGATGATATTAGAAGAGGTACATGACGGAGTTTGCGGAACGGATGCGAATGGACATATGATGTCGAAACAAATAATGAGATACGGATATTTCTGGTTCACATTGAAAGGCGACTGCATCAACTATGCTAGAAGATGTTATAAATGTCAAATCTACAAGGATAAAATAAATGTTCCACCTCAACCTCTTCATGTGATGACGACACCATGGCCCTTCTCTATGTGGGGCATGGATGTTATCGGGAAAATCCATCCGAAGGCTTCAAATGGTCATCGATTCATTCTTGTAGCAATTGATTATTTTACCAAGTGGGTGGAGGTTGTGTCATATGCCAGTGTCACTTAGTCCACTATTTGCAAGTTCTTGAAAAAATAGATCATATGTCGGTATGGTTTACCCGAAAGAATCATTACCAATAATGCTACAAACCTCAACAATAAGATGATGGACGCTCTTGTGAACAATTCAACATAAAGCATTACAATTCTACTGCTTATAGACCGAAGATGAATGGAGCAATAGAAGTAGCGAACAAAAACATCAAGATAATAGTGGAGAAAACGACTGAGACATACAAGGATTGCACGAGAAATTGCCTTTTGCTTTGTTTGCTTACGGAACTTCAGTACAAACTTCGACTGGGGCAACCCCATTTTCATTAGCATATGGGATGGAGGCAGTATTGCCCATTGAGGTGGAGATTTTGTCGCTCTGGGTTTTGTCCGAAGTTAAACTAGACGATGCAGAATGGGTACAAACTCGATATGATCAGTTGAACCTAATAGAAGAAAAGAGGTTGAAAGCCATTCATCATAGTCAACTCTACCAAAAGCGAATAATTCGAGCACATAATAAGAAGATGCACCCAAGAGTATTCCGTGAAGGAGATCTTGTGGTAAAGAGGATTTGGCCAATTCAAAAAGACTTCAGAGGAAAATGGATGTCAAATTGGGAGGGGCCTTATGTCGTGAAAAAGGCCTTCTCTGGAGGAGCACTTGTCCTGACTGAAATGGACGGGTCGGAACTACCTAATCTCATTAATTCAGATGCAGTCAAAAAATATTTCGCTCAGGATGAAAACCCGAGAAGGCGCCCTAAGTTGAAGCAAAAAAAGAAAAAAACAAGAAAATAAAATGTTTAGGGTGAAAACCCAAAAGGACACCCTAAATTGCAAAAAAAATAAAATAAGGAAAATAAGGTGGGTCCAAGATGAAAACCCGCGAGCGTCTTGAAACCAATGATGGATCCGAGTTAAAAACTCGAAAGGGCAATTTGGATAATGATTCAGGAAAGGTCTTGGATTAAGACAGTAAAGCATTACGGCATCCAAATCTTTTACAAACTTAACGATTCGGAGAAATGTTGCACTCTCCCGAACATTGTCGCATTTTCGAAGTTCCCTTGACAAAGGATATACTCAAAAGTCAACTAACGGTGTATCAATTCAAAAGCGCCTGCATTATTGAGATCTAAGGCATCTACTTATATTTCTTTCATGTATTGACTTTCCAGAATGTTTGTCATGTACTCTTTGTTCCTTTTCCCTGATAAATAAATATGACCATTTTTCTAAGTCAATTCCTTTCAGTCATCTTAGATTGAATTTAAATAAGAATGATTTATTCACTTTTAAAAAAGATAATCAAGTATTACTGTACAAAGATTTTCCGGAATGTACAGGTGGCCGGAAGCCGAAAAAGGTTGTTATACTACACTCGAGATAATGGGTTCCAGTTAATTGAGACGACGTTGTTCAAGTCAAGATTAGAGATAAAGCTTCTTTCACGAAACTCCTAGAGTATGTGTCAAATCAAAGATCAGAAATCAAGAATCAGAAAATCAAGTTTGTCAAAAGTCAAAAGTCATTTTAGGCATATATAAAAATAACATGTTGCATATGCATTTTAGGCATATATAAGGACATTGCATCCATAGTGACGCATAAGTGCATAATTTTGCAGATTCATGTCAAAGTCGATTTCAAGAATACTGGATTCAAAGGAAGCTCAAAATTAATACAGTCTATCCAAGTAAAGATTTCAACTTCACAAGGAAGGATGTCTGGCTCAAGGCAAATTCAAGATTGACTCAACTTCACATCGAATGAGTCACCTACGATTTCAACTTCACAACGAAGGATATCGTACCCAAAAGATTGACCCAACTTCACGACGAATGAGTCATCTGTAACACAAAATGAAAAATCATTTTCATACCAATATCTTCAGGTCAAATTCCAGGTTCACAACGAAGAATATTGGACTAGAAGACGATTCATGAGCTACTTTCCAATACTTTAGCTCGGTTTCAACTTCACAACAAAGGATATCGCGCTTAAGAGGTCTATTATTTCAACTTCACAATGAAGGATATCATCCTCAAGATTTTCCAGTTCAACTTAACTTCACAGCGAATGAGTCAACCACAATTTCAACGTTATGATGACGTATATCGTGCAAGCAGTCGTTTCAAGATTGACTTAACTTCACAGAGAGGAAGTCCTCCGTAATTCCATCTGAATTAATAAACCAATCATAACATCAGATTTCAACTCTACGACGGAGGATATTCGATAAGATGGGAATTGATCCCCATAATAGCGGATGTTAAACCCAGCCCAGTGATACATTCGTGATAGACGAAAATTGTGTCTTTTAATCTTTGCCCTATTCCCATTACACGATTATGGGCAAAGAGGGGCAGCTGTAGACACATATTTTCGTCTGACCTTGTTTATATAATATATTATTTATATTATATAGTATAAACATATTATATTGTTTATATTGTATAGTATATATATTATGTTATTTATTTTGACTATTTTATTATATGGTATAGCATACATATATATTATATTATATAGTACATATGTTAGTATACTATATAGCATTTATATTATATAATACATATATTATTTTATTTTATATTATTATATTATTATATATTACTATTATTATTATTTTAAAACTCGTTTTTTTTTTTTTGTGTTAGGTCCAACCCGTAACCCTACTAGTCCCATGTGTGCAGACCCAATAAGGCTAGGATTTCTGCCTTTTGCTCCCATCCGCCAGCATCTCCACCGTTGGATCAAGATGAGATCCAACGGCCTACGACAGAGACCAACCTTAGGGTTTCTAAACCTAACAACCCCCAACCGCCTAGCAAGGAGGGATTTGGCTCCACAACACAATTGTTTCGGCCGGTTTTGAAGAAATTATCCCCTAGTGGAAAATAATTTCGGGAAATCAAGCCAATAATCAACAACCTAAAGGACTCTAATCTAACTAGGACTCTAAACCGAATGAAAAAAGGGGATCTTTAAGGCTATAAATCCCTGCAAAATGAAAAGAAAATATATTAGATTGGAGCAAAGAATAGTTGTAAATTTCGAAAAGAAACGCAAAAAAAATGTATTATTTTTTCCTTTATCGGCTTTGCTCTTGCATGTTGCTTGTTTGGTTTATTTTGTTTTTCTTTTTGACTCGAAAAACCCCACGAACGGAGAAAGCCGATAACCAGAGGAGGTTGAGTACGAAAGATCTTCTTGAGATCTAGCTCTCCTCGAGGCTTTTTAATGAAAATGATGGTGGGATTTAGAAAGAGGATGATGTGGGCTTTCGAATGGTGAAAAAACGGTTTTGTTTCGGTGCCAGTCTACGGCGGCCAGCAAGGCGGAGCATAACCGGAATCTGAGTTGCCATGAACTCCGGTTGAATGTTCTTCGTTTGTCGAAGAACACTTCAAAGAAAACAATGGTTTCGGTTTTGATTCATTTCTAGGGAGAGAAGAGAAATAAATTTTGTTTCTTCATTTTGTATTTTATAGCTGACCCGAACCCTTGAGGATCCGCGTGTTTTGTCGTGGGTTGGGTCTAATTCCACTTTCAGCCCTTTAAGGTTTTATGTGAATTCGTTTCATTCATTAACTACATTTTTTTCAATTTAGACCCACACTTTATTTTATTTTTGCAATTTGGTCCTTTATATATTTCATGTTTTCATTTAATTGTATTTAAAAGACTATTACGCTTTACGTGATTTTGACCCGACAGTAATCTTATTTTTTAATTTTTAATTTTTTTATTTCATTAATTCTTAAATTGTCTTTTTTTATTTGATTTTTCCATTTTCATTTTTCTTTTATTTTAATCAATCTCTTATTCACATCATTTTCTTTATTATTTTGAGTTTCTTAATATGTGTGGTTTGTTCATTTATGTAGCATGAATTTATTCTATTTATTTTTGGCATTTCATTATGTTAATTTTATGTTCATATATGTTTTTTTTTTGCATGTATGTACATATGTATTTCTTTTTTTCTTTATTAAAGTATTAAAATTTAAATTTTGTTAATTCTTCCTTTTGAATCATTCAATATTTTATTTTCACAATTTAACCTCTTTTTGACCTTTTTAAAGAGTACTTTAAATCGATTAGAGGTAAATAATTTGAATCGAATTTTTTACTTTTAATTTAACTTGTAAATTTCGCAATTAAGACAACTGAGAAATTAAATTAGTACCGGAAAGACAGTACAATGGTACTAATCATTCTTTGACTGTAACGACTCTTGAACTCGACATTTTTTGTAAGAAGCGGATCAGGTAAAAAATAAACCGGGTGTCCGATCAACCTAATTTTTATTTTTAAAGATAAATGGTCGGTGGCGACTCTAACCCATTTATTTAAGTCGAAACCCGATTCTGAGCCCACCCAAAGGACGGTTACGACAAATTCATTACCGTAAAAGGTTGCAAATCTAGAAACTAAATTATAATCACCATTTCTGTTTTATATCAACAAACATGCCATCAAAATTTTAAAATCAAACCAAAGACACCAACATTTCCAACGCCCATTTAAAACCTAAACATGTAGATGCAACCACCCACAATCTTAATCCCGATTCACCTTAAACACGTCCCTAAGAAAACCGATAGAGTTGCATCTACCTACCAGCTGAGAAACTTTACAGAGAAAAGTGTCCATGTAGTTTTCGGCCGTAACAACATCAATAATCATCATCCGGGACGAGTAGCTACAGAGATTGTTCGCAAGAAGTCAGTGGCAAGTCGGTCATCCTGAAGCACAATGACTTGGAATAAGCAATAAAGTTTTATTACTTGGAAACTAGGAAAGGGATCAACTCTGATTCACAATAAATATAGTCAAATGAATTGCAAAAGAATAAAAGGATCTGAATGCATTCACTTTCTCAATTTAACTTGAAATGTTAATAGAATGAACGAAACTAACCATCAAAGCCGAGCTGTTTGTCAACTGAATAGGGTTTATCGGTAACACTAGCATTCTAAAGCATATGTTGGGACCTACAACAGTGGAGAATAATTAGGCTGATTTCAAAACTATGATAAGAGAGAAAATCAGATAAACTCTCGGTGAATTCAATCATTCTAAATAAAATATGATAAGAAACTACGGTAACGAAAATCGAATAAACTCTGGGTGATTTCTATTGTTCTACAGAAAATATTAGACCAAATAATCCCACTAATGGAAATCAGTCTGTACGTACCAGACAATTCAAAAACCAACAAGAGATGAATAACATCCGCTTGTTCAAAGAGCAATCATTAACAGGAAGAAATCAATGTTTTCAAATTGTAAATGAGCTCACTCACCCGCTCTCTCACAGGCGTGCCCCCATTCTCACAAGCAATGTTTTTAAAATATTAGGAAAGATTCAAAACATTTAACCTTAAAGTGACGAACAGTATTTGTAGCAAAGATATTGGGAAAAAAGAAAAACCAAGGAAAAGGCAAATTTATCTGTAACCACAAGGAATACAAGAAAATAAACCTGCATACTCGGCCTCCTACCTCGAGCATATTTTAATCAAGAAAACTGGACGTGTTTTGTGCCATACAATTAGAACTATCATACTGGAGAAACCTTAGCTTTCCTTCCTACATTGGGAAATATAGAATTTGAAATAATTAGTCAGCATTCGCATATTAAAAACCAGGATTGGTATCAAACAAAAATATAGAAGTCATTTAAATGTCAATTGCTAACCTTTGTTCCATATACAAGGCCACATCCAACAGAAGGATGAAAGCAAGCCACATTTACCTCATCCTCTGCACTTGGAAGAACTCTCACAAGCTCCATATCAGAAACTCGGTACACCTGAGTAATGAAGTACAACAAATCACATGAAAGGCATTAATACAAGACAACGTGATAGAAGGGATTTTATATTCTTAAAACAATGCAACTATCAGATAGATAAGGTGTTTTTTTACATAGAATAAGGTTTAACCAGAGATACTAGCTGTGATTGAGCAGATAACACCGAGGACATGCATAAAACATATAAATGCCTTTCAACATCCAGACGTAACCAATTCTCAACAAATCAATAAAAAATAGCAACTGGAACTATAATAACATAAACGATACCTCTAGAATGGAGTATATGGGCACTGTGGTCTGTCCATCTATTAGCACACTTTTGAGAAGTGAGCTGTGGCAACGACCATAGGCAAGTAATATATGCTCTGATGTGGGTGAAAACTGCAAATTATAAAAAACAAGGTACAAATATTACAACTTTGCACTGCTTTCACTACAGCGGCATGCAGGTGTTTCCAAACTATGCATGAACGTCCCATGACACAAAAATCCACAAATCTCAACAGAACAAGTTTCCATTCAATGAACTGAATAGAGTTGGACCTGAATAGATGTTAAGCAATGTGCAGCTCTTATTGCCCTTGAAGCAAGCACCAATCCAAATCTACACAAAAAAGAGCATCAAAATTACAAAAGGATAATAAATATAAACTGTTCGCAGAAGGGAGGGTAGGAATATAAAGAACTGAGTATAAGATGTTTGGAATTTACGTGGCCTCCTCAAGCGAATATATACAAGCTCATACATAACTTGATGTGCCAAAACAGGGTGTTGTGTGGGAGATGTTGCAACTCCTGCAATATCAGAATTTAGCTGGCTCTGGACTCCAGGATCGACTTCCAAATGAGGAAGCATACAGGCAACACAGGCCGCTAAAAATCTCCCACAAGGTGAAAAATGTGCACCCATTTCACTGCAATTATGTTTGTGATGGCAGTTTAAAGGATATTAGTAATATTTTGCAGCATACATGATAAGACCATGACAGCAACAAGACACCAAAGGAGAACAGTTTTCAGAAGAAGCCGAAACACAGGAAATGGAATAATTAATAGACAATGCCTTCAAAAATTATGACGGTAAAGAACACACCTACAAAGCACAGTATGCGGAATGGTCAAGCGACATTTATCTGGATCAAGGAAAGCACAAGGATCTTTCATATCATGTGGCCATATTCTAAGCTTAACAGTGCAAGGTAGTTTGCAGCTGCTGCTTCCGCAAGAGAGGTAGCAAGTTCAGATTGAATTCTGCTGGCAGCAGGTTGAGGATCACTACTATCATGTATGATGTTGCTATAACCAGATTCCCCAGTTCTACCTGAGGAGATCATGCGAGAACGTGAAGAACGATGCCGTGAACTTGATCTTCCAGAAACTCTTGATTGGCCAACACCGTGGCCATACCTGAGGGAGCTATTGAAGCAGAAGTTCCAGCTTCACCAGCTGTAAGAGAGTTCTCATGACCACCACCAGTAGCCAAACGCATATTGCGCTGACCAGCTTGGGTCTGACCAATTAACCATCCTTGCAAGAAAGGTAGCTCCCATGAAGTTGGATCACCAAAAGGAAAAAACTGAGTAGGTCTTTCGACTGATTGCACCTCCATAGTCTCCATAAGCTCCATTGCAGAATGGGAAACATCCGTTTCCATCTCAGTTGGTAAAGGATTCCCTCCTGTTTCTTCTGGCAACGGCGAAGAGCTGTTGGGTTCAACAGGAGACAACAAAAGTTCATAGTGCCCAGTAGGAGTTGAATAAGTCAGAAGCCGTACAGAGGCCGATTGATCACCTCTCTGATGCACACCATTTGAACCAATGTCACCATCAGTATTCTGCAAAGATGTTGTCCCATTATCTCTAGAAAATGATGGCCATATCATGAAAGGTAAAGACATTAGAGGTAGTTCATTTGTCAAATTAGATCGATCATTTGCGAAATATACAGTTGGGGCTGGATAATGCAAGTAACCAGGAGAACTCGCCACTGTCATTGATGAATCAGGAGCGACAAGATCGTTAACCTGCAAATCAGCCCAGAAATCTAATTACTAAGAGTGTAGACTAAAGTACATAATCGATTTGATAGAATCAAAATTTTACCTCAGCAGTCAAAAGAAATGGAGCCGCATATGGATGAAAATGTACAGCTCGGAGAGAACGCCTTGTCTTCAATATAATAGATGGAGATGATGTCTCTCCTCTCCTGTTGTAATGCCATATATATAACTGACAAACAGCTCTACAGTTAGGCAATTTTATATCAATCGAAATAAAGAAGTACACATATATGAAACAATCAGCCTCACCTTATGCCCTGAGGCTACTGCAAGAACTTCCCCTTTAGCATGGAAAGCAATTGACGCAATAGGACGGTCTGCGTTAAGAAGAACAATGAGAAACAGTACAGAGCATAAGCACATTCATGTGCTCTCAATGTGAAATGTTACGAAGGGAAATCCACAAGAGTAATTACAGAAATCACGTGTTCCTATACACTCAGCAGAATTTGCATTCCACAGGCGAACTTCATGATCCAAACTTCCACTTGCAAGTATCTCCGGATACAGTGGATGGAATCTAACCTGTAAAATTCAAGCAGCACAAACTATTAATGTATACTCCACCATAAACACCCCAATTGCACAATCATTTAGGCATTCAAGAGAATAAAGGGATTAAGTAAATATACTAGAAATCTAATTATAGATAAATCATATTGTAATCTATATGTGCTGAATCAAAGATCCAAAAATGCATCTACAAAATGCAAAGCACCAAAGTGACCTTCTGGTTGCATACAAATGAATTGAGCAGCTTTGCTTTATAAGCTAAATTTTTTATCAATCCAATTAGGTTAAAGCGACAGGTAGAAATCAACCAACTTTAAAAGGAAAAAAGTTACAGCCTTACCACCCAAGGTGTCCTACGATGACCACTCAACACCTTTAAACAGTTTCCAGTCTGGCAATCGATAATCTTAACTGTATGATCTCCACTGCAGGATCAAAATCCAAGTAAAATATGTATCAAATCCAAGGGTGAAGTTAACTGGGCACCTGTTAGACTGATAAAATACTGGTAAAAGGAACTCACTGTGTAGAGGCAAGTGTTTTTCCATCTGGACTGAAGGCTGCTGCAATAGTAGACCTTGGAGGAGGCACCAATGGGAAGTATTTTGATGAAAAATGTTGCAATGACTCTGCCTCTACCCTGCAACCCCATTGAATTGCAATAAAGCTTATAAGGATCCCTACTATAAAATAGGACCAAAGTTCTATGAATCACATAAACACATGACCATTAAAAGAATGGACCACAAAGTAAAATATAAAACTTAGTTGCTTCCGCTTTCAAAGCTGTGAAGGAAACTGGGAAAGAATGGTATTACCAGGAAAGAAGATCAGATCTTGCATCTCTTGTTGCTTGAAATTTTGGCCCTAAGGAATCAGGACGGCTCTTTGAACCTTCTCCCCATAGCTTTCATGATGTCCGTTTGGTTCGTGGAGAAACTTCTCTCCGTGCCAATAACGGAAAGACATTGCTAGTTAAGGCAAAACATAAAAAGAACTTAGTCAGCATAAGCATGAAATATCAAAATGTGTACTCAAGTCAATATATGGAATAATGGACAATTCAAACCTGAAAATCTAGAGCTCAATGAGCATAGAAGAACAAATTAAATAGCTAAATCGGTAGTTATCTCAGATGACTTCATTAAATGTAACAATTCTGATGACATTTATGTGTTAATTTTATCATCTTAGGAGGGAATAACATTTTCCATACACTTTTCTTGCAATTAAACCATTGATCTCTTAGGTAATTTAGCCAAAAAGGGAACTGGAAAAAAAAAGCAACATTTCTTTATAGCACTGTTATATCTAAATTGGTTGAAATTTTGCGATAATTCGTTAACATTAAAAAAAAAACTTTAGATTAAGAAAATAGCATCGAAGTTCCAAGCATTCAAATCCTTTCAACAACACGATATGAAATTTTCCAGCTCAGTTCCGAAATTAATCGACAATTCAGCAAAAAAAAAACAACTCAAATTTCAAAAAATCAACATGCAAAACAAATCCAAATCTCGAAATACACCACACTTTCTAATAAATAGGGAACAAGATCCTAAATTTACATCAAAATCTACCAAAATCCGAATCCTTAGCATCCGAATTCAAAAGAGTAACCCTAGAATTCAAATCCAAATCCAATTCATCTAACAAAAATTATGCTCAAAATTCATTGGCATACAATGTTATACCTGGTCCTTCGCGAGCTGGAAGTTGATGGAGCATTCAAAGCTTCTGTTCGTACTGAAGAATCCCTCATCATTTGCCAGAGTTTCTCAGCTTCAATATGTCTCGCCATTTTAATAAAAAGAGGAAAAACGAAGGCTGAGAAATATTCTTTCCTTTGGTTTAAAAATAGGGGGCTAAGGAAATTAGGTTTCGAATTCGTTTGTTAATCTGTGTTAATTATTATTAGTTGAATTTTTTTAAAAGAAATTTATATTTATATTTTTATTGGTTAGATCACTGTTTGTTTCAAGGGGAAACCTAGAAGTAAATAGAAGAAAACATTAAAATATTAGTAATAATTAAAAAATAAAATTATACTGATAGTATCACTGATGTTAAAGAATGATTTCAAAAACTAAAGTACAAATATCCTAAAAGATCAGTGACTATGAGTACAATTTACCTTTAAAGAATTGGAAACAATGCTTCTTGCTATTGTCTTCTGATCTTTATTTATAAATTTTTTTTTTTTGGTAATGGTTGGATAGGTGTTGGTTATCGACTAAAGAAAAATAATCTTTCGAAATATGAGCTAAAACGAAGCGTTTTGGGCTTTGAGCTGAATCCAATAATGTAAATGTTATTAGAGCATGAGCTAAAAGCCTAAAACGAAAGTCATTGTTGAATCAATTGCACAAACACTAACTAAAAAATACACAAGCCATTCAAACATACAGGCAAGTTTCAATGAAGTTTTTTCCCACCTTCACGCATAATTTCGTATGCAAGTTCAAATTTTTCTACAGATGTTGTCCCACATTCTACTTATTTACAAGCTGTTTCTCTCTAACACCAGACCATCAAGGCCTTTAGTTATTGGGAGCTTACCCTCGACTTGGCACGCATAGGATGCGGTACTCGGCATTTCTCGACCACCAAGGTAAGATATACTGAGAAGGAAGTTCTCTTATGTTCAACAGTTTGAACACCTTCAAGAAGTGTCGGCAGAGCACACCTTCGAATTCGAACATCTGATAGCTACAATTAACGCTCAGGTTGGCCGCACTGAAGGTGACAGCGTGTTTGTCGTTCTCATTCCCGGACCGTCGTAGACACTTATTTTTGTCCGGGTCAAACAAAAATATAATTAGTTATATTATTATTATTATTATTATTATTTTACATTTATGCAGGCTCAAGCCCAGCAACCTTGCAGCCCAGATTACAAGCTCCAAATAATTACAAGTGATCCAACTACCCAAACCAGCATTCAAGACCCGACCCGGATCCAGGTTCGACCCAGTACTTGGAGCTAACCCGAACCGGCCCAATGTGATAACCCATCAAATTTAAGGTTTTTAAAACCCTAAAATGAAGCCAGCCGACGCCGACTATTCATCTCCCATCACCGGTGTGTGTAATCCACCGCCCCTCTCCACCAGGCCGAGCCATCGCAGATGATGATTCCTGAAGCTGCCATCGTCATGAATTACGTCAAACAACACCTGCCAAATAATAACTAAAAAAACACAAATCACTCATCCACTAAACATATTTTTTTAAAACCAAATACCAGAAAATCAGTGTGCTATCCTACCATTATTCATCAACTAGTGGGGAATCCATTACAAAAGCAACCCAAAACTCATTATATAAATGGAGGCAACCAGTTTCGAAGGGGAGAGAGGATTGGGGGATTCGAACAGGGGAAGGAAAAGGAAAAAAAAGGAAAAAGATTCGGGTTTGGGGAAAATCGAAAAATAGAGAAGGAAAAGAGAGAGCTTACCGAGGGGTATTGTCCGTCGGAGGCCGTGGAACACCAAAAGCCGCCGAATTTCAACGTTTCTTCGAAAGGTAAACTTCTAGATCTGGGAGCCTAGAGTGAGTTTTAGAATGAACTAGGTTGAGATTAAGCTTGAGGAAAGAAAGACGAACCTTTTGAGAGGGGTTGGGTTTCTCCGGCCACCGCGAACCACCGTGCGCCGTCGTGGGTTGGCGTTAGTGAACGACGGATTTCTCCTCTCCGATGAGGGAGTTGAGAGAGTTTGAAATTCTCTCTCCTCTCTCGATTTAAAACCGAGTAAAATGAAAAAATGAGTTAATATTTGCTTTGTGTTGGAGTTATATAGCAAGTTCAAAACGACGTAGTTTGACAAAAGGGGTAATATGTAATTTCACGCATGGGATATTTACATTCAGGGCCTCTAAACTTTTGTAATACTGGTATTTCGGTCGCCAATGAAACTTTAAATTCCTTTTATTTTGAGTACTTATTTTATTCTATGTTATAATTATGTCAATGTTTCCTTTTTAATGTTTTTATTTTATTTATGTTTGGGCCATTGTATTTTAGTTTATTCACGTTTAAGCAACATAAATTGTTACGTTTTCATTTTTAATCATTTTTGTTGTTGTATATTTTTGTTGAGTTCCTATTTAGGGTATGATATTTTAATTGTTCATATTTTAATCCTTCATAATATTTTGGATTTATTATCATTCTATTATAATTATTATATAATATTTGAGTATTGGCTGTGTTTTTATATGTTCAATGTTATTATCATTATATTTAAAAAAAATATCATGAATAGTTTTTATTTCAACTCATCACATTTGTAGATAGGTATTTTGAGTTTGAATTTATACCTCATTTTATTATCAATTAAATAAAAGGATCATATTTTATAATTTTTTATATAAACATTTTTATCCTATAAATATAAATAAAGTAGTTGTAAAACTTTTCGGCACTGATCTACAATTTCTTTAACCTTTTTTGCTCTTTTTCAACTCCCTTGTGGACATATTTAGATTACATTTCATGAAGCAGAAACCAAAGCAAAATCTTGAATAATAGGTGAAAAGAATTGTGGGTTCCATAAATTATTTGTGGTTTGTTTGTATCCTTAGTGTTTTATTATTTAATATTTCTTATTTTTGTCCTGATTATTGTTGTTGTTTAGTATGCTTAGTTTCATTTGTTTACATTCCAATCTCCAATGATTCTATATTTATATATTAGTCCTTGACTTACACATATTTTGTACATGCGCATATTACCATATGCATATCATAGTTTTTTATTATTTTATTGTAAGATAATGCGTTTTATCTCTGTTTTGAAAACCGGACCGGACCGGCCGGTTCAACCGGGAACCGTTGCTTAGTCCGGTTCAATCTAAACCGGTTGAACCGCTATTAGTGAACCGGCCAGAACCGCTGAACCGTTAGAACCGGACCGGCTAAAAACCGAAAAAAACCGGGATTTTAATTTATTTTTTAAAAAAATTAAACCAAACAACGTCGTTTGTTAAACGAGCCAAGTCGAACTCGAGTATTGCCTGAGCTCGACTTAAACTTGAAAACTTTAAAAGTAAGCTCAATTCAACTCAAACTCACAAGCTAAAAATTATCAAGTTAAACTCAAACTCGAAATATAATATTGAAACTTGAACTAAAAAATGCTTGAACTCAAAAAAAATTAGAAGCTCGATTGAAGCCTAAAATTCGAGCTTGATTGAAGTGAATGAATAGTTATATAATTATAGTTATATAATTTTGTTATGATTTTTTTAACCCCAAATTTATTTTTTTAATTATAGTTATATAATTATATTTATTATTTGATATGTTTTACCTTAAATATTATGTTGTAGTTAATTTGAATCATTTTGTTTCACTTGATTTTATGGTTTTTAACTTATATATGTTATGACTTGCTTTGAATATGACTTGTGATAACAAAAATTATTTTTTATTAAATATTTTTGGTATTTTTATTTAATTTTTTAAATAATTATGACGTCGTCCGATTCTTCCGACCGGTCGGACCGGTTCGACCGGTTGAACCAGTGAACCGGTAGCATGACCGGTTCGCTAACCGGTCCGGGTTCTGAAAACCATGGGTTTTACATATCATATTACTTACATGTATTTTAGTATATTATTAGTGTTTTATTTATTTTGTTTGATCTTATTTAACGAGTTCATTTTTTAAAATGCCCTATTGTCAATATCTCTTGTACTTGATGTTAATATTTTTAAATATTTCATTCGAATAATTTCAAGAGCAAGTATTTATAGAACGGGCGTGAAAAGTGTCACTTGATCGAAGTGATACAATTCGATGCGACATTTGAAGGAAATAAGAACTTGAAATAAATCTTGAGTATATTGTTTATTTTTTTTACGGTTCAATATGTTTTATATAGCAATTAATTTTGTTTTATGCAAATGTCCTTTTTCAATTTATATTTGATTCGCATATTTATCGATGGGTGAATATTTTTTACGGATAATAAATAGTCGAGTTAGCTTTCCCGATGGAAGATTGCTAATTTCGAGATTTCTTTTCGAGTTAAGAATTTTCTCTATTTAATTAATTCGAAGCAAATTAATCAAAGTTCAATAAATAAATTATATTTTAATTTTATATTTGATTCAGGATTTCCATCATTACGACAACGTATAAGCGACACAGTACTAATTTTGGGCACTGTGGGGGTGCTAATATTTCTCCACGCGTAACCGATTCCCGAACCCGTTTTAATCGAATCTTTGGTAAACGCATATCAGCTTTTTGTCTTTAAAAACGATTTTTCTTAACATTATTTTAAAAATATATTTTTAGGTATTCAACCTACATAACTTAAAGGTTGATGGCGACTCTATTCAAATTAATCCAAAAATCATCCAATTTTCTAAAATTAAAGTCGTAAATGTTTTTAAAAACAATAAATAATTGTTCTACATTAAAAATGGTTATGATAGTTAACCCTCTTACCAAGTAACGACAGATTGTCCCTTCTTCGTAAGTCTTTATCCCAAAATAACTGTAGGATTGTAGAAACTCGTCTTGAAATATTTTGAAGATGGTGGAAGTATAGAGCCGTCTACACTGTTCTTCTATTGCTTCTTTTGTTTGTGAAAAGGCCTGCAAATTGAAAGAGTTGAAATCTTCCTTATTTTCCTCCTCATGTCGTTGCTCGAGTCCTTGTTCATATTGGGGAATGAACTCCCTTAGCGACGTTTTGCCATTTACAAGTGTACGGAAGAATGATTCGACACCTTCATCTATAGGGATGCCGGCGAAAAACTTTCCCCGTAAATACAACGGAACCCAACTTTCACGTTTATCGTACATATGTTGTAACCAAACATTTCCCTTCAAGCTGTATTTATTTATAAGTGAATTCCATGTGGTGTTGAACTCAACGGTTGTCTGGCTTTCATAAATGCACTTTTCATACTCGTACCTAAATTCAGTAGGCATTGACCGTAGATTCTCCCGTTCCTTGGCTCTAATCTGCCACGATGAAAAACGATGATGAGTACCAGAAAATTTTCGGCAATTGCTTGCTGGATGGCCATGTCTTGATCGGCAATAATCGACTTAGGATGGCACCGAGACATTGCCTTAAACCATGTTTGAAAAAACCAAGTAAAGCACTCCTTCGATTCATTAGCAATCAAAGCAGATCCAAGAAGCACTGGCTGCATGTGATGGTTTAATCCAACGAATGTGGCAAACAGCACCGCATAGTTACTTTTCCTGTACAAAGTATCGAAAATAATGACATCACCAAATTGACCGCATGAATATCTAGATCTGCCATCCGCCCAAAAGACACTCTGGCAACTACCATTGTCAACCTCCACTGAATAAAAGAATCCGGTTTCTTCTGCTTGTCTGGTTTGAAAATTACTCTAAAAGTACAGGGTACCAATCAGTTCCAATATTGTTCTCTCGGCTTCTTTTGGTAATCTTTCCGTTATTCATTTCACTGAGATCCATAGAGACCATGGCATCGGTTTCTTCTTCTATGAATTTCTTCGAAGCTGTGGAAATTTTTTTCTCATACACCATTTGCATTTCGAGATCATGATTGTGATCTTTATTAAGACGATCTACCATCCAACTTCCCGAGTCTTTCCTCTTAATCCTCATAAATGCCCCACAACCTACTCTCGAGGGGTGCTGGAAGCTTTCTTTTGAACACACAAATCTTCGAGAAGTAATTGACCTATCATTCTTTGAGCGAAACAGCTGGCCGATCCGAACTCGAAACCCAACACTTTCAGCATATGTTTGATAATATTCGTATGCTTCATTAGCCGTATTGAACTCTAGACCTGTATATGGTTCAGCTATAGATTGTCTTCCATCTCCACCTCGTTTTTGCTTTTTGAAATTTATGATAGCAGATGGAGTCGGTACTCCATTATCTATTTGATCCAGCAATTTGACTTTCGGCCTGCACAACACATCAACCAAAGATAGTCAGTACTCCCTTTGTTTCGACTTGTATGACTTGTATTGAGTAACGAACTAGGAAATGAAATTTTAGCATGAAACTACGATAATTTGATGGAGAAATGAAATGAAAACCGGAAATTCAATCACAAAAACAGAGCTAAAAAGCATCAAAATTAAAATAATAATAATAATATGATTAATTTGAAGATTAAAGACAAATTAAAACTTGGTCCCCGACACCCAATTTTTTTATATCCGATCGAGGAACAGGCCTTTTGGCAGCAATTGAACGACCAAGAAGTCATTGGACACCTCCGCACGCATATCACGCATATTGTATCCGTCATATTGATAAGAATTGTATTGAGAAGTTTCATAACAGTTGCATTCGTTGTGAGATAGTCAGCATGGGTAAGTTTTATTTTCAACATGTATATCCATTTTTTAAAGTTTGTTTCTAAAATGACATTAGCACAATATATATTATGAAACATGATATGAACTATGCCAACCAAATTTTGATAAGAGATTGGATAATTTGAAGGTCACATGTAATACCTCATATTTTGACTAGTGATTAAAATGAAAATTTTGAAAGTTTAGTGGTTGAAGTATAAAGTGTGAAAAGTTTAGGGACTAGAAATGTAATTTTAAAAATTTATAGATTTGAGCTCGAAAATGAACAATTTGGCTTAAAATGAGGATTTTTATGATAATCAGATTTTCGATACGGGATTTGTGTTAAAAGTTATAAAGCGATAAAGTTCGATATTGAAATCAGATAATCTGATTGAACCGGATTTTTTTTAAAATTTGAAAGATGTTATAAAATGGTTGTAAATGTTATTTTCATATTTTAGATAAGAGAAATTTGGCTCAGAATAGTGTAATTTTTCAGATTTGACTGACTAGTGGAATTTTTGTGACTAAAATGCCATTTTCGAAACTTGCATGGCCAAATTAGAAATTCAAAGCCAAGTTGATTCATCTTTGACCAAAGAATATTTTAATGGAGAATATGACAATGGCATTTGGTAAATTTTAAAATTCATTAATGGCAAAAATGGAAATTCTCAAGAATTGAATTTTAAATTTAATTAAATTGGTTAAATTTCCATGTGTATTAAAGAATGTCTAGAGAATTTTAGAATTCTTCTTCCTCCATCAGCAGCTGCCGTGAACCCCTTCAAGGTAAGAAAAAAAATTCTTTTCATTTTTTGAGCTATTTTAGTAAGATTTTGAAAACTTTGTGAAACAGAAAAATGTTCTACTTCAAATTATCTATCATTTGGTACCAATATTTCATGGTGAAGATGCTTATATGTTGAGATTGAAAGTTAGGGTTTATGTAAGGTTGTATAGTTTTGAAGAATTTATTATGAATTTTTATATTTTTTATGTTGAAGATTAATTCTAAGGCATGTATGATGATTAATTTGATGTGTACATGCTTTGGCCTAATTAGGGTTTAGGGTTTAGAACGAAATTTTAAGCATTTAAGTTCAGCAAAATGTCAGTTGAGTTGATGTAACATATGCAGCTTGTATTACGAGACATATATAGGCTATGAGTGTTACATCACATATGAACGTGTTTGGAAGTGGGCTTCGAAAATCGAGCGGAAAAAGTGGTCGCATAATACCCCAAACATCAGGTCAGTGAATAAAGTGTAAGAATTCAAAATTTAACGGTTTGATTTTGATAAATTGAAATGTTCAAGGATTGATTTGGAAATTTTGGGTTTAGCATATATTATCAAAAGATTGAAGGATAGAAGGGCAAAATGATCTTTTGGAATGAAATGAATTCAAAATTCATTTTTATGTTAATATAACATGTGAGGAAATAGAAGAAAAGGAAAAGAAAAGCCTAGAAGCTATATCTTCATCTTTTATTCTTCATTTCCACCGTGAACTCCATTGCCAAGGTGAGTAATTCTTGAAGTTGGTTGTTTCTTGTATTTTTTTTTGAATTGGTTTTGAGTCTTTTGGTGGTATAGAAGCTTAAGAAATATTTAAGATGATTAGAAGCTATGGGATTAATGAGTTAATGGTGATTTGGTAAAAAGGGTTTTTAAGGGAGTTGATGAAAATTGATTAGTTTTTGGATTTTAATGATATATTTGACTTTTCAAAGGTTTGAATAAGAAATGATTGGAACATGTTTGAAGAATGGGTGTAATTTTTAGTTTTAAGTGTTCTAGTGAAAATTTTTGATGTTAAAGGGAATTTAAGTGATGTAAATTGGTTGTGATAAGTGTTATGAGTTTAAGGGCATGAATAGAGTTACAAGTATGAGATTTAGGTGAGCTTTGGGGGATGAATAGTAGAAGATGGCTCCCTTATGAAGGTGAATGGTAAAGATGATGATGGTGAGGATGGGTTTGTGGAAAATAAGTGTCCTATCAAACCGTCCTAGTCGCAATGAAAAGGCAAACTCGATAATATGGCTATAAGTGTCCTATCGAACCCTCCTAGTCGTAATGAAAAGGTAAACTCAATAATATGGCTCTAACAACCCTCCTAGTCACGATGAAAAGGCAAATTGGAGTGTGAATATTAATCTCCCTCACAAGAACTTGAAAGAACTCCATGCGAAGAAGCTTCGAAGGCACAAGACAATCAACACTTGCAAAAATGAACTCTCGTTGTATTATTAATCAAAGAAATTTGTTTTACAAAATTGAATGAAGCCTCCTTTATATGGGGGCTGAGTTCTAAAGGTCCTAAATAACTAATGAATAAAATAATAACAAACTAAACATGTCTTAACTCTAATTTCTAATAAAATAATAATAACTAAAAATAATGTTTTAACTCAACCTTAATTTCTAATAAAAATAATAAATCTAATCCTAAGAGATAATGCATCATCCTATATTAAATTATATTACAAATAATCAATATAAATATTGAAAATTCGTAATATTTACAAAATCACGTATTAATCTCGTATAGGAATTTCTGCATGCGTTGTCTTCACTAAAATGAATGTATCTTGAGTTCCCGATATCGGATTGATGAGATTCAAGAACCGTTGGAAAAATAAGAGACAGATGGTTGTATCTCCATAAGACATGTTGACCAAATAAGATCCTTATCCTATTCAAAAAGTCATCGAAAGTCTATTGTTGTTCTAGTCTTCTTTTCCAAGGCTTGGACGAGTGGATCATTTGGAAGAGTTATTACTTCTTCCTTTGATATGAGCCTTGTGATGCATGTATCATCCTCCCTTTCTTCAAAAAAGATTCAAACTCGAATCTAAAACATTAAAGGGAGCAATATTAGAATCGTTTAATGATTCATTCACATTATGCTTATAGAATAGATATGCTTTGAATCATCGAGATTTTGTTCTTCTAATAGGTTCGATTAGAAACATTAGTCCAAAGAAGCATGTATTATGGACTCTGGTACATGTATCATTCCCCCACTCCTCAAAAGGATTTTCATCCTCGAATCTGAAAATCCAAGAGAAATAGAATTAGATGTGTTGAAAGGAAAACTTGTGAAACATTTACCAGGATCAATGTGATGTGTCTTTATGCGTTTTAGTAGAGGTTTCTTCTTTGTAGGGATTGATTTCTTGTAGTCTTGAAATCATTGCATAAAAGTCTTGTAAACTGATGTTTAGGTTGAAATTCAATATGGCATCGGCTACTGTTGGCTTTCATTATGATTGCTTCAGATATTCTCTCCATGGTTTGACTCGTGTGTGGCGAGAATGAGTGTTGAAAAACATGTCAACTGGTTTGTGAAAGTAATCCATTAAGTCTCCTAAGTGTGGTTTATGAATTAAGAATTCTCAGGAGGAGATTTTTTTGACTGCAAAACCTTCGTGGTAGTACATCATCTACTGTGTTTTACTTACCTCGGTCTTTTATGCACTTAAAGGAGTTGTGTCTAGAATGAATGACAACTTCAAGAGTCTTACCTTGTAAAAATGAGAAGAAATACGTTACAATATCATTAAAATGAGAAATAAAATAATTACATTTGGACTCTTATAAATCATGACTCTTTATTGATATGGCATAGTGTTAGGATTTTCAGGTGGCAACCCGTCAAGAGGGTCACCTAACACCATTCGACAACTCTTGGTGATGGAAGATGGTATGGGCCAGTCCTGTGTTGCTTTCACTTTTTCATCATTTATATGGATTCCCTGTGCACGAACTATAAAGCCTGTGGAGTTGTTCAAATCATGTTTCGTCATTAAGATGGCGCCACGACTAAGGCTTTCCTGGATGTAGCTTTTTGTAACAAATATAACTCTTTGGTTTCTTCGAAATTGTATGTTTGATGAGGTATGATGGAACCTTGAATTAGATTGGTTTGTTTTCCTCTTTCCGGTGGTAATCCATCATGTGGATCACCTAACACTTCTCGAAAATCCTGTAAAAGAGATGAAAACACACTAGGCAAATCCTTGTTAATGTTAGAAATTGAAACAATTGATTCCCTAAAGCGAACAAGGATGCAAGGTTTTTTGTAAAGAAGATTCTCTCTCAATTCTTTTATGCTCACACATAGATCTTGAGTCACTCTTTTCTTCTCACAATTAGGTTTACTCACCTCCCATGGGTCATTATTCTTTTGGCTTTTGTAACTAGTGACCTCTTTTATTTTTGCCTCTTTATCAGTTTTTTCTTTTTTTGCTTTCCCTACCTCCTCACAAATTCTCATTTGATCTTTAGGGGCTGGAGGTGTGTCATTCTTTATTGGTCATTGTTTCTCCTTGTCAGGTTTGTTATCTCTCAACTTTTTTAGAGAAGGTGGAGTAGAAGATGATGAAGGATTTGAAGGATTACCTTGGTAAGAGGATGAAGTACCTTGGTAATGTTCTTTGAATTGAAATCTTCTTTGGATTTGTTCTCCGATTGTTATTGCCTTCTTTAGTATATCTTCAAGGTTTTCGTACCCATAAAGGTTAAGAAGATCAGTGATGTTTGAGTTCAAGCGATGACAAATCTTGACAAGGTGTCATTTTCTTCTTCGGTTATGTTAGCCCTATTGAGTAAGGACTGCATCTCCTTGTAGTAGTCTTCAACTGAACTTCTACCTTGTCGAAGTCAGTGCAATCGTAGTTTTACTTCTCGTGCATAATGTGTCGGTAGGAATCACTTCCTCATGGTTTGTTTGAGGTCAGTGCAAGAAGTGATTGTTTGAATTTGGAAGTTATCGATCTTTTTTCTTGTTCGCATCCACCAAATGTGAACATATCCTTCGAATTCCATGGTGATGAGAGGAACTTGGTCATCTTGGGGGCAATCATGGTATGCGAACATGAGATCAATTTTCCTTCCCGATCAATGTACTTGTCCGGATCATTGTCTCCTTTGAAAGACGGGATTGTGAACTTTGGTTTTACAAAGAGTTCGGGTGCTTGGAAACGTGGTTGTGCTTTCTTGGGTACCAAAAGTTTAGCATTGTTTAGTCTTGGATTCTTATTTAATATATCCAGTTGTGGTTCTTTTTGTTCTCTCACGGTATTGTTAAGTTCATTAAATCTTGTTTCAAATTGAGTCGTGAGTCGTGGAAGTACGGCTAAGATAGCCGTAAGTGTCTCGTTGTTATTATCGCCCATCCTGAAATCATAACACTCAAAAGAAAATTTTAAAGTAAAATAAAAATAAAAGAAAGAAAATTCAACAATGCAAGAAACGTCACAAGTCACTCCAAGAAAGTAACACATCGAGAGGCAAGTAAGCCGATCTTTTACTATTTAAAACTCACTTTACCAAGTAGTCTTACACAGTTCGTATCGAAGTTTGATTACTAGCAAAGGCGATAAGAAAACCTAAAAGCTCTAAGAGGCCAAACAAGGTTTAGACTCCAAGAGAATGAGAATGCAAAGAATGAAGAAATATGAAAACTCTTTAGTCATACTAACACAAGGAAGATAATGTGTTAGATAATGTAAAATAACAATAAAAAGGAAAACAAAAGAACTTAAAGCACTAAGAGTTAAAGAAAAAAAGAACCAAACCAGAAACATAAAAAACGTTGGGTAAAGTTGAGCAATATTTTTTAAGGGTTTATCGATGTCCAAACATTCTAGAAAAATTCTTGAATCTTGTTAGATGTGTGTATAAACCACCTGTAAATTTTCAGAACCAAATAACTTCAGTAGTATCCAGTAGACTCTGTTAAACGGTGAGTCCTTAAACAATATATTTTTCGTGATCACTTTGTTCAATGATGTTAATGATCTCTAAAATTTCTAATTTTTTTTGTGTGAATGATCTTCAATATATTTAGTTTCAATATGAAAATTTTCACCACGAAATTCCTCCTTTAGAATTTTCAAGAAATTCGACAAGATTCTAGACCGAATTTACTAATGAAACTTGAACTATGTATTTGAAGGCTCTAATAAACTCTGATTGGGGTGAATTTTGGACTGGATATTAATCTTAGGATAAATATGAGATATGGAGAAAATAAGCCCTAAATTCCTTCATTTGCAATTTTTGAATTTTCGTATTTTTTTTTGTTTTTTTTTATTTTTTAACCTTTTTTATGAAAAAATAGCAAACTAACAAGAATGATTTGAATATAAATTAAAATAAAATAAAAAGAACCTAAAACGATGAATCTTTTGTGAACTAGCTCTGTTGGGGTACCTTAACGGTTTTGTGTGCAAGAACAAGCAAGATTGCTTGCTTCTTTCCAAGAATCAGCCTAAATCTGATACCAATTGATAGGGGAGCGGTGGCGGGTTAATGAGCGTTGCTATTGTTGAAGAATCAAACCTAGAAAGTTCTAGACCTGATGATGAACAAAGGGGGATGAATAGTAAAAGATGGCTCCCTTATGAAGGTGAACGGTAAAGTTGATAATGGTGAGGATGGATTTGTGGAAAATAGATGGATAAGTGTCATATCGAACCTTCTAGTCGCATTGAAAATGCAAACTAGATAATATGGCTCTAAGTTTCCTATCTAACCCTCCTAGTTGCAATGAAAAGGCAAACTCGATAATATGACTCTAACCAATCCTCCTAGTGATAATGAAAAGGAAAATTGGAGTGTCAAGATTAATCTCCCTCACAAGAACTTGAAAGAACTCCAGGAAAAGAAGCTTCGAAGGCACAAGGTAATCAACACTTGCAAAAACGAACTCTCGTTGTATTATTAATCAAAGAAATTTGTTTTACAAAGTTGAATGGAACCTCCTTTATATAGGGGTTGAGTTCTAAAGGTCCTAAATAACTAATGAATAAAATAATAACAAACTAAACATGTCTTAACTCTAATTTCTAATAAAATAATAATAACTAAAAAAAATATTTTAACTCAACCTTAATTCTAATAAAATAATAAATATAATCCTAAAAGATGATGTATCATTCTATATTAAATTATATTACAAATGATCAATATAAATATTGAAAATTCGTAATATTTACAAAATCACGTATTAATCTCGCATAAGATTTTTTGCATGCGTTGTCTTCACTAAAATGAATGTATCTTGAGTTCCCGATATCGGATTGATACGATTCAAGAACCGTTGGAAATATAAGTGATAGGCTGTTGTATATATAGAAGATATGTTGACCAAATAAGATCAGTATCCCATTCAAAAGGTCTTCGCAAGTCTACTATTGTTCTGGTCTTCTTTTACAAGGCTTGGACGAGTGGATCATTTGGAAGAGTTATTACTTCTTCCTTTGATGTGAGCCTTGTGATGCATGTATCATGAGCATACTACTTTAATGTATTAATAAAAGGGAAGAAGACTTGTGATGAGTCAACTTCCAATGATTTTTAACTAAAATAGAATTTTGAATAGATATTTATGTTAAATTTTATGGTTTTACCTAAATTGTATTTCAGAAGCACTGTTTTGATTTCATTACTATGAGTATATGTGTTCTATGTGAATAAATGATCATTTGAATAATGTTATGTGAAATAATTATATGGTTAAAGCCCAAAGTATGTGCTTTAAGAATTAGAGGTATAATTGGCATGCCAAGAGTAGAGGGATTCTATGCGGTCCTTCGGGACAATTCCATGTGGTCTTTTGGGACAATTCTACGCGGTCCTTCGGGACAAATCTATGTGGCACTTCGGTGCATATTCTATGTGACACTTCGATGCAAAATTCTACGCGACAGTTTTGACTGTAATTACAGTGCACAACCTCAAAGTACTCACATACCTTGAGTTCTCAGTGATATATGTTGGGCTAGTTCAACAAGTTAATATGAATTGAACAGTGCATATAACTATATGTTATTTTTATGAAATGTATCTTGTTTTCAATATTCAATGCTTATCCTGAAATATTTAAGCGAATGTTTTAATGTTTTATTATACTCATTTATGCCTCACTAAGTCAAAGACTTAGCGTGTGAGTGTTTTCAAACGTAGGTTCAAAGAAGCCAACATGGTAAAACTAGGTGAGGACAACATGCCTTTGAAGAAGACCAGATCAAACCGATTTAAACAGTATGTGATCTTGTTAATTTGAAATTTTGTTGACATGTACTACAAATGTTTAAATCGCAAATGCTCTAATATGTTTTGTAACTATACTAATTAAGGTTTATGTAAATATATTAAATATTTCTTTTCATTGTCTAATATTAATTTCAATTTTAACTCGTGTTAATGAGGGCTTCGCCACTAAAAATAAAGATAAAAAGTCAAATTTTAGTCGGATTTTCAAAGAGTCAAAGAGTTGAAAAGTAATATTACACCTCAAATTTGTATCTGGGTCGGGTACGTGTCGGGGGTGTGACATTTGTTGGTATCATAGCTACGATTTAACCAATTTTAGACTCAAACCAAAGTAATTTATATTTTAGAAGGTGTATATGCCAACGAAATATAAAAAATCTCTGATCTGATAGTGTAATGAGTATGATGTCTTTGCTAATATAGTTAAGTGATTATATTTTAATAGATGTCAGACTACGAGGGCTCCCGAAGTGAAGCAGAAGATGGAGTTAAAGAGGGTAGTAGCAATTCACCTACCCCAGCTACGCAAGGTGAATAACAGGCCCCTCAGGACTGTCTGTACAAGATCAGGGAGTATTTTTCTGGACATTGAATTTGATTCTGACGCGTTTCCTAGCGTCTACTCCCCCGAATCCTAAGATGAATGTTGCAAATTAGCTAAAAAGTTTAGAAGCACCCGTGTTTAAGCGAGAAACTGAGGAAGGTCTCATTTCTACGGATCTTTTGCTAAATGATGTGAAGATTATGCTTGATGGTCTCTATTGTTCTGAAATAGAGAAGTTGGATGGAGTAGTCTCACTTCTACGAGTTCATGCATGTGTATGGTGGACTAATATAACAATGAAAGTGCCTAGTGATCAAGTGATGTGGACGTTCTTTCTGGAAGAGTTCATGAACAAATATATATTGATGATCAGTTCATTAGACAAATGAAGCAGGAGTTCATGAATTTGAAGCAAGGGAGTTACACTGTATATGAGTATGAGTTTGAGTTTAATAAATTGAGCAGATTTGTAGCTGAATTGGTCCCAACTGAGAAAGATTCATGTGATTGGTTTGTGGAGGGTTTGCGGCCCAGATTGAAGATGTTACTAATAGCTTTGAATCTTTCTACATTTCAAGAGGTAGTGAATGGAGCTAAATCCTTGGAGTGAGCATAGAATAAAAGATTTGGGGAGAAAAAGACCCAGTTGACCAAGAGAGCGGGTGCCTCGTTGAGTGCATCACAATCGAAGAGAAGCTGAGGTTCGGGTTTTCAACCTCAAACTAGATCTGAGTCAATAGTATCCTCAGGCAAAGGATCAAATCCTGTGAGAGCTAGGCAGACTCAATAACCTGAATCAGGAGCTAGAAGGCCGAGTTAATATCAGCATTGTGGAAAAAATCATAGTGGTGTATATCAAGTGGTCTCTGGAGCATGTTTTAGATGTGGGGACACTGGACATTTTATCTGAGATTTTCCGTTAATGACTGAAGAGCCTGCACAATTAGAGATATCGGCTACTGTATCTTAGAGAGGTAGAGGATGAGGCAAGTGAAGGAATCAATCTGAATCGACAACTCAACTTGAAATGTGTGCTACTGCTCGGGTATACAACATTAAGACTAATGAAGATTGTGATGATCCGAAAATCATCAAGGTACTTTCAAATTAATTGATAAACCTGTTTTGGTATTGATTGACCCGTGATCAACTTATTCTTATATCAGTAGTAAATTAGTGAGAGATTTCAGAATCCAGTTAGAAGCTATAAGTAGTGATGTTATTGTAACTAACCCACTAGGGCATAGTACTCCGGTGAATCAGATTTGTCGAGGGTGTCCTATAAGGATTCATGGAATTGTATTCCCTTCTAATTTGATGAAATTACCCTTTGACAAGTTTGATGTTATATTGGGAATAGATTGGTTGTATCATTACCATGCTAATGTTGACTGTCAGAGAATTTTAAGAAGTTCTGATGGATCAGAGATAATTGTGGTCAGCAAGAGAATAAATACATTATCTAATGATATCAGTATTGTCGGCTAATAAGCTAATATTGCAATGATGTCAAGCTTTTATTGCTAATGTGATTAATACTCGAGCCCCAAAGATAAGATTAGAGGACATTCTGACGGTCAGAGAATTTCTAGATATGTTTCCAGATGAATTACCGGGATTACCTCCAGACAGAGAGATTGAATTTCAAATTGAGGTAATGTATGGAATGTCACTAATTTCGATGGCTCTTAATAGAATGACTCTGAACAAACTAAGGGAGTTAAAGACTTACTTGCAAGAGTTATTGGATAAAGGAATCATCAAATCCAGTGTATCACCTTGGGGTGCGCCAGTGCTATTTGTTAAGAAGAAAGATGGTTTGATGCATTTATATATTGATTATCGACAGCTCAACAAGGTAACAATAAAGAATAAGTATTCTCTTCCGAGAATTGATGATTTATTTGATTAACTCAAGGGAACTTCGGTGTTCTCCAAAATTGATTTGTGCCCTGGCTATCATCAGCTGAAGATACAAGAAGAGGATATTCCAAAAACGGATTTTAGGACCCGATATAGCCATTATGAATTTGTGGTAATGCCGTTTGGATTAACTAATGCACCGACAATATTTATGGATCTTATGAATAAGGTATTCCAACCGTACCTCGGTCAGTTACTTGTTGTCTTCATTGATGATATCTTGGTTTATTCAAAGACGAATGAAGAACATGACGCTCATCTTCGAGTGATTCTTCAGACACTTTGAGATAAGAAGCTTTATGCTAAATTGTCTAAGTGTGAGTTTTGGTTACCTAAAGTGGCATTCATTGGACATGTATGTAGTATATGTAGAGGGGATTGTGGTGGATCCTCAGAAGATTAAAGCTATTATAGATTGGGAAATTCCAAGAAATGTTTTTTGAAGTACGGGGTTTCTTGGGATTAGTTGGATATTATCGAAGGTTTGCAAGGGACTTTTCGATGATTACCTCCCCATTGACAAAGATGTTGAGGAAAGATGTGCCATTCATTTGGATGGATAAATGCCAAGAGAGTTTTGAATCTTTAAAGAAGGTTCTAATAGAGGCTCATGTGTTAGTACAACCATAATCGGGCAAGGACTATACAATTTATAGTGATGCTTCTCATAATGGTTTGGGATGTGTTTTGATGCAAGATAGAAAGGTGGTAGCCTATGCTTCAAGACAGCTTAAGCCACATGAAATGAATTATCCGACACATGATCTTGAGTTAGTAGCGGTGGTGTTTGCACTTAAGATATGACACCACTATTTCTATGGTGAACGATGTTATATTTACACATGATCTGTATGTGTTTTGATTACAATTTGAGTGATAGTTGATAGATTGACGAAGACAACCTATATATCAAGGGGATTGTTCGACTTCATGGAGTGCCGAGTTCAATAGTATCTGACAGAGATCCAAGGTTCACCTCAAGGTTTTGGAAGTCTTTACATGAAGCCTTGGGTACTCGATTGAACTTTAGTACATCATTTTACCCACATACAGATGGTCAATCTAAGCGGACTATCCAGGTTTTGGAAGATATGCTAAGGGCATGTGTGATTGATTTTCATGGATCTTGGGAGAAGTATTTACCGCTCGCAGAGTTTGCGTACAATAACATTTATCAATCGAGCACTAAAATGGCACTGTATGAGGCATTTTATGGAAGAAAATATAGAACACCGCTTAATTGGTTCGAATTAAAAGATTGAGATGTTCTTAGTCCTGATCTGATTAAAGAAGTAGAAGAAAATGTTCAGGTGATACAGCATAACAAAAGTGGCAGCAGACAGACAAAAGTACTATGCGGATTTGAAAAGAAAAGAGACTGAGTATCAAATGAGAGATAAAGTGTTTTTGAAAGTATCTCCTTGAAAAAAAGTGCTTCATTTTGGTCGAAAGGGAAATTTCAATCCTAGATTTATCAGCCCGTATGAGATTATAAAGAGAGTGAAAATTCAAGGATGAATTTTCTTAAGGCGGAGAATTGTAATACCCTAAACATTGGGTCAGTAAATAAAGTGTAAGAATTCAAAATTTAGCGGTTTGATTTTGATAAATTGAAATGTTCAAGGATTGATTTGGAAATTTTTGGTTTAGGATATATTATCAAAGATCAAATGATGGAAGGTTAAAATGGTCTTTTGGCATGAAATGAATTTAAAATTCATTTTTATGTTAATATAACATGTGAAGAAATAAGAGAAAAGGAGAAAACCTATAAGCTTCTCTTCATCTCCTTTTATTTATTTCCATCATGAACTCCATTGCCAAGGTGAGTAATTCTTGAAGTTGGTTGTTTCTTGCATTTTTGAACGGGTTTTAAGTCTTTGGGTGGTATAGAAGCTTAAGAAAGCTTAAAGGTGATTATAAGCTATGGGATTGATGAGTTAATGGTGATTTGGTAAAAAGGGTTTTTAAGTGAGTTGATGAAAATTGATTAGTATTTGGATTTTAATGATATATTTGACTTGTCAAAGGTCTGAATAAGGTGTTTGGGGTATTAGAAAGGATTGGAACATGTTTGAAAAATGGGTGTAATTTTTAGTTTTAAGTGTTCTAGTGATGATTTTGGATTTTAAAGGGAATTTAAGTGATGAAAATTGGTTATGATAAGTGTTATTGAGTTTAAGATCATGAATGGAGCTAGAAATATGAGATTTAGGTGAGATAAGTGAATTCTGGGTAAGGGTATCGATAGTGGAAGAGAACATTATTGATATTGTATAAATCGGATGAACATAATTGATACTGAAGGGTAGTATCGATACTAGGGGTATCGATACCAATAATAGGGTACTGATACTGTAATTGAAGAGGAAATTCCATAATACAATTTGGGTATCGATACTGAGGTAGGTATCGATACCATAGAAGGAAAATATCGGTACTGGGTGTAGAGTATCGATACTGTTCAACCTGAAATTGTGAATTAGGTGTTTTATTTAGTTTATGTAAATGATGATTGGTTAATAATTAATTGAGATCGGGTATTCATTTTGGTCATGTTAATGTGTAGATTTCGATTGAAATCAAGTACCGAACGAATCGATGTAATAAAGAGATTGAGCGAAAGTGAAAAGGATTTTTGCTTAGGGTTTAAGTGAGGCAAATGTTAGTGCATACTACTTTAATGTATTAATAAAAGGGAAGAAGACTTGTGATGAGTCAACTTCTAATTATTTTTAACTAAAATAGAATTTTGAATAGTTATTTATGTTAAATTTTATGGTTTTACCTAAATTGTATTTCAGAAGCACTATTTTGATTTCGTTACTAAGTATATGTGTTTTATGTGAATAAATGATCATTTGAATAATGCTATGTGAAATAATTATATAGTTAAGGCCCAAAGTATGTGCTATGAGAATTAGCGGTATAATTGCCATGCCAAGAGTCGAGGGAATCTACCTAGGTCTTTGTGACAATTCTATGTGGTTGTTTAGGACAATTCTACGCGGTCCTTTGGGACAAATCTATGTGTCACTTCAGTGCATATTCTACGTGTCACTTGTGTGCAAAATTCTACACAGTAGTTTCGACTGCAATTACAGTGCATAACCTCAAAGTACTCACATACCTTGAGTTCTCAGTGATATACGTTGGGCTAGTTAAACAAGTTAATATGAATTGAACAATGCATATAAATATATGTTATTTTTAGGAAATTTATCTTGTTTTCATTATTCAATGTTTATCCTAAAATATTTAAGCGAATGTTTTAATGTTTTATTATGCTTATTTATGCCTCACTAAGTTAAAGACTTAGCATGTGAGTGTTTTCACACGTAGGTTCAAAGAAGTCAGTAGAGTAAAGCTAGGTCAGGACAACATACCTTTGAAGAAGATCATATCAGACCGATTTGAACAGTATGTGATTTTGTTAGTTTGAAATTTTGTTGGCATGTACTACAAATGTTTAAATCGTAAATTCTCTGATATGTTTTGTAACTATACTAATTAAGGTTTATGTAAATATATTAAATATTTGTTTTCATTGTCTAATATTAATTTTTGATTTTAACTCGTGTTAATGAGGGCTTCACCAATAAAATAAAGATAAAATGTCAAATTTTAGTCAGATTTTCAAAGAGTCAAAACATTAAAATGTAATGTTACACCTCATATTCGTATCTGGGTCGAGTACGGGTTGGGGGATGTGATAGGTGGTCGGTGATACGGACATGATAACAAATCTTCCTGAGGCCATTAATTCAATACTAAAAAGTACACACCATCTCCCAATAGCGAGTGTAGTGAAAGAGACGTACTTTAGGTTGGCTAAAGTTTGGTCTAATAAAGGGAAAGAGATTGAGTGTATGATAAATCGAGGTAAAATCTGGGTCTGACAGTGGTTGAAGCAATAGAATCAAATGAGTGATTGATAACCTCAATGTTTTTTCATGACTTCGATCGAATTGGACATACTTTTGTTGTCATCGCATGCATACATCTCAACGAATGAGCATAGTTAATTTACAACAAAGATGGTGTGATTGTGGCTGCTTTCAATCATGGAGATATATGTGTGCTCATATAGTCGCTGCATGCATGCATATTGAAATAAATTCATACACCTATGTTGATGAGTGTTTTCACCCGCAAAGGATATTAAATGTCTACAACCATAAGTTTAGATAGATCCCAAATGAATCATATTTGCTAAAAAGGCATCATGATGAAGAGTTGCCAAATCTAATGCTTCGTAGAAGTCCAACGGGTAGACTTGAGTCCACTCGTATTCATACCAATATGGATATCCATATTAGAGAGAAATATAAATCGAATATGTGGATATTTGAAGAGAAAGGTCAATCAAAAAATTTTCCAAACCTACCACGGTACAGGGCTCAACAATAATCTTATTTCTATTTGAATAAATAATTGAATTTTTGGCCTATTTGTTGATGTTATATTTGAATGAATATGATTAATATCAATATTTGAATGAATGTGATTAATATCAATAGATAAATTAATGTGATGGATATTTGTTGATGTTATATTTGAATGAATATGATTAATATCAATATTTATATGTGAATAATATCAATATTTTATTTAATATTAATAAAAATACAACAAATCAAAGAAGCGTGTACAACTTCTGTCGGTGTCAGGGTGTTGTTGAATAATAATGCCGAGACACATGTCAGTTTCGTTGTGGCTGTTGCGATTCTTCAGGAGTTTGTTCATCATAACTAACTTGCTCATTCACCAAGGGCATATGATTCGTTGTTGTAAATACATATCCACCACCACTCTTCTCTCCCACCTAAGGACAAATACTCGTATTTGACATAAAAAATGTCATCTGATCAAAATTATATATTGCTCCAAACATGGGAGAGAACATGGGTGATTGAAAAGGAATAAGCTGAGGAGTGTAGGTCGTAACACTAGAATTGCCAAACACTTAATGAAATGATCTTGTACCGCCAAAAGATTATAATGGGATATTTTCCATTGCCGCTCTGCTTCATGGTGAGATGAACTCCCACTCCGTCTTCGTTTTTTGACTTTACCAAATATTTTCTTATATTGTATAAATTGTCGTTTTTCTATGTTCGTTGTCAAGAACGACTTTCCATATTCCAGTAATAATTCAGGTAATTCGAATTCTGGATGTCAAAGTCATCCGCTTGAATGGGAGTGAGAGTTGGCAAGTATGAAGCTCTGTTGTTCCAAATATTGATATAGTTGGCATGCCTCACAACCCAATCCTCTCTGTGCCTACCCCACCCATCTAATATGTGGGGAGCGTCATGATTCTCTGGAATCTACGAAATAGTTTGGTGCAAGCCGAACTACCTCAACACTCTACCGAAAAATTGGAACTCAACAAAAGAGAAATGGATCAATGGTGTAACAGCACACCAATATTGACAACCCTCCTAGACATGTTACGGCACACACGATATAATTTCTTCATCATCGTATGGCCTTCATATAAACTATAAAATAAAATTAAATAAATAATACTAAGATTCAACTAAATAAATAAACAATATAAGAAACTAAATAAATTAATTATATACCACAACTTTGCATTTAATGTCCATCTTAAATTTAAACTCTTTCATATTATTGTGCACCAACCCCGTTCATTCTATTTTATGCCTCCATCTGTATACCAATCAAAATAAAATTCGCTAATTATTTTTCCTATAAAAATTCATTAATTAATTTAAGAAAATATTTTAAATCAAAATATTACCTTCCGACAAGAGGAAAGTTAAATGCAGTTCGACTAATCGGTGTTAACCATGGAAGTTTGTGCCAGGACCACGATTATAATAACATCATACATCCACCGATTTCCATCGTACACATATTATTTACAAGTAATGACGCCTTGCACATCTCGCAGTACAAGAACACCAATATTGCTGATCCCCAACTATACTGGTAGGTATTCAAAAAGTTATCCAAAAAAGGAAGATATTGTATATGAACAAGATTACCGGATTTATTTGGCATCAATACTCCCCTAATCAACTGTAATATATATGCTCGAGTTGCATATATAATGTTTTGCTCAGTATTATAACAACCAAGCTTAAACTTATTCGCCAATCATTATAACCTCAAACGTGACCCTTTTGTAACTATTTTTTTATGCACCTTCCCAAGGTACGCCCCGCATATTTCAAACACGTCCTGCTCATTTTTCCCACCATTGTCATCCCATTTGTAGGGACCTCGAGTTGTAAAGCCACATCCTCCAAAGTGATCGTACATTTACCACAAGGAAGATGAAATGTATGAGTTTCTGGTCTCCACCGTTCAATTAATGAACTGATAAAACCAGAGACCAAGTTATATTCTCTTACAAATGTTACATCGTAAAAGCCCACCATTTGCAAATTCTGGACAATAAGATTATATGGCTTATCACAAATGTTCACTTGACTACGAACGACTCGTTGTTCGTCATCCTGCAATTTATTAATCCATGGAATTTGAATTAATTCATTGTTCTCAAATAAATTATATTATTCAATAATAATACCAGTGCTCCAAAATGACTAGGAATATGTCGATCATCTAGTCTCAAAATAACATTTTGATCTGCCATGCTTAAACAAATCTATAAAAAAAATTAAATATTTCAATTTATAATATTAATCAAAATTAAAAAAATTAAACAAAAAATCTGTTAAATAAAAATAAATAGTGTAATTAATTCATATTTACAAAAAAACAATAAGATTTAAACTAAACTTATCAAACCGCTCAAATACGATTTAATCTGTAAAATAAAAATAATTAGTCTAATAATTTATATTACTCAATAAAAATGAAAATATAATTTAAACTAAACTTATCAAACTACTTAAATACAACTTAATATGTAAAATAAAAATAAATAATCTAATAATTATAATTTAAATTAAAAACAAAAATTACACTAAAAATTACATGAAAATTTAAATTAAACTTACCAAACCACTCGAATACAGTTTAATATGTAAAATCAAAATAAATAATATAATTAATTTATATTTCAAATAAAAATTAAAAATGAAATAATAAAATTTACACTAAATTCATCAAATTGATTACCAGACAACTCAAATACGAATTCATTGTTAGAGTATGCCCAAAGACCAATCATATGATGATTGTAATAATAATTTTATTTACCGATTTTATTGAATAAAGGCATTGTCGCTATTATTTTCAGTTATATATATGTGTTTAACATAAACTGGAAGATAATAAGGTCCATATAATGACATAATTGTTATTATTAAAAGATCCCTAGTCAAGTATTATTATGGGCATGAACAATAATAATACGCTCAAGACTAACATGTTATTGATTGATGACAACGAGTTGTCATTGACATAGAGATGTCAGAATTAATACATGAATATATTGTTAGAGAACAATGTATTGGATTGACCCACCATGAGCATATGTCTTGGATTATTATGTGACAGTCATAACATTACTCATGGTGATGACTATATGTATGATCCTCAAACTTGAGATCAATACTATCCCAACATATATTGTTGTATGTTTTGATGCAGCTAAACAAGCTCCGTAACTGGTTGCTCTATAAAGACTGTTATTGAATATATCTCAATATATGTAGTGGGTGTGTATGATTAAGATAGGATATGTCCTTCCTACATAATAGGAAATATATCATAGGCCACTTGATTGAGTAAGACTAGAAACGCATAGCCATGCTCGAATAAGTTGATATGAGATATCATAAACTATTCGTTAATTAAAGTCTACTCTAGAAATCAAGTACGAAAAACTAAAATCGGGAGGAAGATATGCGAATACTTACAGCGGGTTCCTTGAAAAACAGCAAGGAAAATAGTGAATTCTGGTGTGTGTTAGGTCTAGCAGCCATTTTGGGGAGAACACACACAAAACCTTCAGTCATTTTCTCTCAAAACTGTTTTGGGGGAAAAGAAAATTGCTCTCAATCGGGTGAACTGAGTAGAGGCCGAGACGTGATTTCATGGAGGCTTACGATTCGAACCGATCTACACCACCAGAATTCACTACTTTCCTTGCTGTTTTTCAAGGAACCCGCTGTAAGTATTCGCATCTCTTCCTCCCGATTTCAGTTTTTCGTACTTGGATCGCTGGTTAGGCCGTCGAGTTTTGTTTCCGCTGCGCCATGGGGTGCGCCGACGGTCCTAACATTCATTCTTCCTTCGATCGAACTTTTTTCTCCCCTTCTGAATTTCTCTCCCGCAAATGCTCTCTTTCCCTCGGCCTCACTCTCCTCAACTCATATTTCACCCAAAATCCAACTCCTCTTATTTTATAACATATTCCGGTGCTCCATTATTGGTCTAATAATTGCACCATTATTAGTTACGTTCCCCAGGCCATGCATGCAACTTTGTTGCTTCTTACGCCATACAACAGCTTTGCTTCAGAGTCAATGTTGCAGTCGAAGTAAAACTGAAGACCCCGTGTATTTCGAGGGCTTCTGCATGGACTGAAGACGCCATGTATTCCACGCGTTTCTTCTCGGCCTGAATACAGTGTGCACACCTGGAGTCTTTAAGTTTGCATGAAGACGCCAAGCAGTCATGGAGTATTTGTTTTGTTACTGTAGATTTCACCCTATATAGGGAAATAATTCCGGATATAGCCTATATTGGAAATTTTTTCACAACAATATCTCAGTCATTTTCCCAACTTTTCGACGAGGGTTTTTATTAGGCCGTTGAAACTCCACGTAGCATTCGATCCAAGGTTCGGATTTGGGTCGGTGGGTGGATGCAAGGCTGGGAATGAATATAATTATCGTCAGTAAATACGGACTTGAAAAAGAGAAAATAACCTCGTGACTGAAAATGCCTTATAATATAAGATTTTAACCAACTTTTTTTGGATTTGCGAAAATGACCAACAAATTCGCAACGCGAACTCCAATTTCGCAACCCAGTTTCCAAATTCGCAACGCGAATTTGTAAATCGCAACACAGAAGTCAAATTCGCAACACAAAAGTCAAATTCGCAACACAGAAGTTAAATTCGCAACACAGAAGTCAAATTTGCAAAGCGCGTTTATTTTCACAATGTAAATTTTATTTTCGAATTCGAAACACAATATTAATTTCACAACACAAATGTAAACATTATTATCGCAAATCATAACCTAAAACCCTAAATCACAACTCAATCTTATCTCCATCTCTCACTCTCTACGGTGACATCCGTCCTCATCTCCGACAAAATCCATCCCCATCTCCGGCGAAATCCGTCTATCTCCATCTCTCAAAGAAACCCTCACAACCATCCATGGTCAGAAATGGAAAATCAACCACCGAGGGTTAGTATTTTTAATCTCTTATTTTTATTTTAAAATTTTTGTATTATTATTAGATTTTTCTTATATTGCTGATAAATTTACTATTAATTTCAATATATATAGATTAACCATTTCACTGAGATTGCTTAGTAAATTCATTCGGTTGCTGCCAATACTGCTAAATTGTTTAGTCTTTAACCTTGTGAAGTTAGTATTTGTCTTTGTTTTGTCTTTTTGTTGAAGAAATGCAATTCATTCAAGTTTCAATTTGCAGAAGAATAGTTTTTGAAACTTAAATTCGCAACACGAAAATGAAAATCGCAACACGAAAATGAAAATATCAATACGATTTTATTTTCACGTTACGATTTTCATTTTCGCGTTACGATTTTCATGTTTGCGTTGCGATTTTCATTTTCGCGTTGCGAATTTAAGTTTTAGAAACTACTCTTATTCTGTAAATTGAAACTTGAATGAATTGCATTACTTCAACCAAAAAACAAAGACAAATACTAACTTCACAGTGTTGCGAATTTAAGTTTCAAGAATAAACTACTACTCTTTATGTTGTCCTTGAACCTGCACTAAACCTATATGTTGTCCTTTTAAATGTTTATATAAGTGCTTACTTCTGGATTGTTATCTAATGCATTTTGTGAACTATGATGGAATAATGACTTGGGTGAATACCGTGCTAGTTTGAAACATATTTAGCTTTATTTTCACTGTTTAATATCATGTCTGTTTATAGTGTATAATATGTAGTTTTTGGTATATCTAACTTGGTATGTCTATTGTTTTTTTAGAAATTTTTTTCAGCTCAATTGATCTTAAGGAATAAATTAAGCCTAGCCACTAAAATTGCGTCGACGCTTACACCTCTACAAAGAAAATTGTTTGAGGATACTTGCTTCGGGCCATGGTTGAAAGTACAATATCCGGGTGGAGATGCTATGTTGACACATTTGTTTCTTCAGACCATGACTAACGATCTACCCGAGAGGATACAACGTGGTGATGAAGAGATATGGTTTCATTTTCCTCCGGCGTATACTTGTTTTGGGCGGGAGGAGTTTTGCTTCATCACTGGTCTACGCTTTAGACACGATGAAGTAACCCGGTACACTAGTTATATCTCCCGTCCATCATGGTTATCTCGGGTTTTTCCTGAGTTGGCAAAGTCGAAGCCGAGTTTACACATTGACGACTTGAAGAGATTATTTGTTAAAGATGGTTTTACTCTGATGGATGACCTTGATGTTGTTCGAGTATGCCACTTATTACTTTTGCATGCCGACTTTTTAGGCAAAGAGGGCAGACAACCTATTTCTGAATACCTAATATTATTGGTAGAGGACCTAAATGCATGGAACCTGTTTCCTTGGGGTTCATATCTATGGAAAGCTACCTGGAAGAAGTTGTCATCTGCCTTCTAGGACCGAAAAAGTTTACGGGGCGATAGTTCTAAATACACTTTGGCAGGCTTTATTTGGGCTTTCAAGGTAAGAATTTCTATATAATGTTTCCAAATTTATAATTAATTATTTAACAATTATTGATGTTTGTGTATTATATTGTTTGTAGATTTGGATATTTGAGGCTTTTCCCAGCATGCGGACATATGCGATAAAAATTCAAATGATATTCCTAGGGCTATTACCTGGAGGATGATCCGCCTGTTGGATTGGGAAGAGTTACTACCATATACGATGATGAATGATGTAAGTTAACACACAAATACTACCATATATAAACAAGTTATTACTAGTACACGTTTAACTTTGTTTGAGCTTTTATATTGTTAGGAGGCCAACTATCCATTACAGAGGCTGAAACCCACAGAGGCTGAGCTTACCACTGATTGGTGGCAAGCTAGTAAGCGGTTTTTTATGGGACGGATGATGAGTACCCCCCACTTCGAGAGCCATCACCTGAACGGGTCGATTCTACAGCTCGACACCCGGAGCCATCACCTGATTGAGCCTTTTCTCCACCTCCACCATCACATATTCCATCACATCATCGAACCTCTTCTCCACCATCACCTCATGATAGGCGACCGGCAAAAAGGCCGCGACATTTATCTCCCTGTTCTCTACCTCCACGGGATGAGTTAGGGGAGTTACGTGATGAGGTCGGTGCTTTACGTCATGAGGTCGATACTGTACGTGAAGACAATGGTGCATGGCGTGATGAGGTACGGTCTTTACGTGGTGAGGTGGATGTTTTACGTGATGACAATGTTGCGCTACGTGGTGAGGTATCTACTTTACGTGATGAGGTAGCCGCTCTATATGAAATTATTTTATAGTTACAGAATGAGGTTCATACTATATGCAATGAGGTAAATTTGTTTAATATTATACTAAAAATGCAAATAACATTTTTTGGCATTATTTATTTACTGATTTATGTATTAATTTATTTTCAGCGGCCCGATAAGGTAGATACTTTACGTCAGGTTTTTCGTGCACGACGGGGTTTACGTATCAGACGTCATGCACGTGCCATTACGTCTCCTTTCACCCCACTAGTGCCAAGAATCCGTAAGAAGAAGCCCGATTCACCTGTCATTGTTCAAGAGACGCCTCCTATCATTCAAGAGGCCCCTCTCATCGTTCAAGAGGCCCCTCCCACCATTCAAGAGGCCTCTGTCATCGTTCAAGAGGTCCCTCCCACCGTTCAAGAGCCCGATTCACATGGCGTCATATGTCGACATATTGATAAACCCCCTCCCGTGCCCGATATGATGGATATGAGTTGGCTTTCGTATGAGTTATCGGCCAGTACCATTCCTCAGCAGGAGAGGGAAACACTACCGGACACAATTACGGATAATACCCTTTGGGCTAAGACCGCAGTTGATTTTTATCTACATGAGCGGAGCCAGGGGTGTTATTCTGACATATGCAAACTCGACGATGTTATGCATTTGTTTCTTGATCAGTCTTGGTGGGGTATATTATTAGGGGTTGAAGATAATGGCTATTTCAAACGGGGGTAAGTCTTATATTCTTCTTATATTGCATTTTGATTATTTTTTTTAAATTTAATAATAAATTCACTAATATGTGTATTTTTTATAAAACAACATATTGATGCATGGGTGTTACGTCTTCTAATAATAAGGAAATTGAAGAAAATAAAAAATACTCGATGATACTCGATGGACTATTATGCCGACATCTTTCACGTAGATCACTTGAAGGATCCGAGAGATTCTTCATATATATTGGGTAATGGAAAAGCTAAACTTTATCATGCGTGGTGGGAGGTCGATAAAGTTAGTATTTATTTTTTGAATATTTTAAAGGTGTTCATAAATTTTATTTGATGTGCGCAATTATTTATGATTGCAGGAGTTTATCCCTATTTTAGAACGTCGTCATTGGCTTCTCATCGAGATTCAGCTCCCATCCCTGAAGACAATAGTATATGACAGCATGTTGAATAACATACCATTGTCTGATTTGAGAGATATTATTTGTAAGGGATAGAGCGCTCATTTGGAGAAATACTTGGACGCGATTGATTATTGGATTAATTCTAGAAACAATAAGCCAAAAAAGTTTAAAGTTACAATGATCAGAGACGATACCACGCCACAACAAACGGAGGGAGCGAGAGGGTATTGTGGTCCTCTTGTATGCATGTGCTTGGAACGTTTGACTACAGGAAGTAAACAGTTTTTACCTCCCACAGATAGAGATAGAGGTACAGTAGGGTTGTGGTTTCGGCATTTTATGGCTCGAGTGATATATGTGAGACGTTGCCTACCTGCATTCGCGTGCTGAAAGTGTGCATAAACAATTGGTAAGTTTGAGCAAGTGTTGTTAACATATATACTCTTTGTTGGTTTGAAAATGTTTGGTTAAGTACCTAGAATTCAATAATTTGTTGTTTGTTGGTTTTAGATGTGTAGAAAGTATTATTTGAGCAAATATTTGGTTTCTGCAGGTTAATCCTGAAGTGAGCTGCATGAAATTGATGTATTTGTGCATAAACAACTGTCTGGGGTACACTTTTTTTGTTTGTTTAATTGAATTTTACATTGATTTGTAAAAGTTGATTTTTTAATTGATGAGGAAATAAGAATTATTTTTTGCTTGTTTAATTGATTTGTAAAAGTTGATTTGTTTAATTGATGTGTAAATAAGTATTATTTTTTGCTTGTTTAATTGATTTGTAAAAGTTGATTTGTTGTTAAATTTCAATCTGCATAATGTTGAAGGCAAAAAAGACCTGTTGAAAGTGCACTTTCGCAACGCGAAAGTCAAATTCACGTTGCGATAGTCAAATTCACAACGCGATAGTCAAATTTGCAACGCGATAGTCAAATTCGCAACGCGAAATTCAAATTGGCGTTACGATTTCGCGTTTCTTATTTGACTTTCGCAACAATCGCAACGCGAATTTGACTTTCGCAACAATCGCAACAAAAAATCTGATAAGTGATAACAACTGAACAGATCATAGCAATGTTCAAACTCAAGTTACTAATGAATGTCTAATGCATTCACACATAAAATACACATAATACAACTTTTGCATTTAAAAATCACCTAAGTTAATAAGTCCCAAAAGGTGAAGCCGGTTGTGATTGAGATTTATTGCGATTTTGATTTTCTTTTGCTTTACACCATATGAACATTCTCCCATGACCCTTCAAAACACAAATCTATCCAAATATGATCAACATTAAATGATTTCATTCTACAAATTGTAAATTAATTTACTAAACAAACGAGCTATAAACTATATATCATCACTAATTTAGAGAAGAACATACCTTTATTAAGTTGATAGTTGATAATTTGGGAGAGAAATCATTGAAAATTATATAGAAATAAAATTATGTAAAAAAATGTCTTCCGAATATTATCCATTTCATCCAACTCATGAAAATAGGATAACCGTTAACCGAAATAGTCTGAGAGAAACATAGCTGATGTAGAAGCAGCTGCATATTTAAAATCTCGAAGGCGATCCATTTGGTTCTCAAACATTTAAAGCATCTGAAGCATTTAGGACTTATGATTTGGGTGGTACTCGGAAGCATTTCGAACTTATTATTTTTGTTTTTATTACAAGTTGTAGCCCTCAATTATCAGGATTTTTAGTTGCCATTTGTTTCATTTCCCGTATACCACCCAGATCATACGTCCGAAACGTTTCTGACGCTTTAACTGTTTGAGAACCAAATGCATCACCATTGAGATTTTAAATCTACAGCTGCTTCTACATCAAGTATGTTTAGCTAATATAGTTTTGGTTTAGGGTTAACCTACCTCAATGAGCTGACTGAAATGGATAATATCTGAAAGGCATTCTTCAGATATCCAATCTTCCTGCTTGTTAACCAAAAATTACGATGGTCGGGATTTCCCTCGCGTTTAAAGTTGGAAAAAACAATGGAAATTAGGAATAATCAATGATAACATGCATATTGGTTAAGTTATTCCATTGAGTAAGTTGTTGTTTGGATGGAACAAAGGCTTGGGCTAATATTTATAGTGGAGCCGAAATTTATATATATTGAAATTCAAACTCAAATTGAAATTTAAATTCAAACTCCAATTACATATGAAATGAATTTGAAATGCAATGTTAAATTGAACATGAAAATTGCATAATTGATTCATACTGTTCAAGTAACATGCTTTATGAACCATCAAGCTAAAAGACAATATTGATTGAGTTCAAAGCTGAGTTGTGAGTTGATGGGGTTGTCACACTTGTCACATGGTGGGAATAAAGTACTCACATGGAAGACATAGATTGTTTTGTTATGCACAACCCATCCCATCTAAATGAAAATATACATATAATATAATCAAACTAAAACATACATACACAACAAATTTATACATAACAATGTTCAAATAATGTACCCACAATAACGAAATTAATCCGATGAAAAAGGGTTATTTCTAACAAAGTTCGGAACATTATTTTCCAAATAATGTACCCATAACAATGTTCAAATAATGTACCCACAACAATGTTTAATTGATTTGTTGTTTAATTTTCAATCTGCATTATGTTGAAGGTAAAAGCTACATGTTGAAGGTACACTTTCGCAACGCGAAATTCAAATTCGCGTTGCAATTTTCTTGTTTTGATTGTTACGATAGTCAAATTTGCAACGCAAAAGTAGAATTCACGTTGCGATTGTTACGAAAGTCAAATTCGCATTGCGAATTTGATTTTCATGTTGCATATTTGACTACATAAAATAAAACTGAAAAAATGAAAGACAATAATCTGATAAGTGATAACAACTGAACAGATCATAGCAATGTTCAAACTCAAGTTACTAATGCAAGTCTAACTAAAAATGTATGCATTCACACATAAAATACACATAATACAACGTTTGCATTTAAAAATCACCTAAGTTAATAAGTCCCAAAAGGTGAAGCCGGTTGTGCTTGAGATTTTGATTTTGATTGCGATTTTGATTTCCTTTTGCTTGGCACCATATGAGCTTTGGAATTTTATGAGGATCCATATTTTGGTAGAGGAAAATATGATTGTGATGGCACTGGTGATCCACAGGTCAACCTTGTATGACCACTTTCCTTGCACCAGCTACATGTTGATATCCTCTTCTCTTCACCCTTAGACGGTATACGATCGTGATTTTTTGGTCAGCCAGGTAGCCTGCTGTCCATGACTAGTGGCAAAACTGTTTGTAAGTCATCTGGTATGTCTCACTCAGAAGGATGTGGAATAGGGTAGACAATCTCGGCATAAGTCTGCTGATATACTTCTGTAGTGTAGCAATCCATAGCGTATGCGCTTGAATCATCTTGGTTTAGATGAAGAATAACTTTTATAACATGACCACACGGATAACCAGATGTTTTCCATTTCATACAACTGCACGTCTTTGCATTTAGATCGACAAGCCCATTTAAGTTATTATCCAATACTTCAAACAAAGTGTTTGAACATGGTTCAACTCTCCATGACGTTGACTTCACAACACGTTTTGTTATTTTTTTTCAGTCCATGGTGTAACACGACGTTCCAATGCTCCTGTAAACTAAATAATACTTAGTAAAATATATATTAAATATGATAAGTTACAAATTTAAAGAAATAATACCTTCATGGTTTCTTTTCTTGTAGTACCACTGTTGAATAGAGGCTCGAAAAAACTCCATTAACATAGTAATGGGTAATTTCCGGGAATGAGGACTTAGAGCGGTGATTGATTCTGCACTATTAGACGTCATGAAACCATATCTTGCTCCAAGTTGATGTACTCTTGACCATCTTTCAAACCCGACATCTTTTAGTGTTTGAGAACATTGAGGCAAAACACGTCTTAAATAATTTATATGCTTATTAAAATCCACTTCCCGATAAGCTTTTACAACTTTCCAATATGTCCATTTGTGATTTTTTATACCAGTAGACCTTGATTTTAGATTTCTGTACAAATAAACACCACAAAGTCTATGAAAAAATATGGGAAACACCTTCTAATAGCGTTGTCAATTGAGTTTTCCCTATCGAATATGATTGTCAGATTACTAATAAGACCTATGCAATCCCTAAGATGCCCTATAAACCATGTCCATGAATCAGAGGTTTCAGATTTGCCAACCCCGTAAGCTATTGGCAGTATCTCATTGTTAGCATCCATGGCTACTGCTAATAAGTTTACTCCAAGGTATCGACCTTTCAAATGTGCTCCGTCAACTATAATAACTGGGTACATGTAAGTAATAAATGAACGAATCTACAAAATAATATACACAAGAAATATAATCATTTAAATATGAAATGCATGTAACTAACAAAAATGAGTCAATAAAATTATATTGATTTACTAACCGCAACACCAATGGCGATAAACAGAAACTCAAAGTGTCCATCTCTATCTATTTTGATATGAGTTACCGACCTAGGATTTTTCAGCTTTAAATTGTGACAATAAGCCGACAGTTGGGAAAACGATGCTTCTGGTGACCCCCTCAACAATTCCAAGGCATAACATTTAGCTCTCCAAGCTTGAGAATATGAGATACTAATCTTGAACTGAGCATTCATGTCAGTCATAATTTCATGTCCCACGATATACCCTGCCATTCAAAAACATTAACTCAGCCAGAAAACCACCCAACACCTTTTTGTTTGTCTGTCTATGGTGAGGAAAAACTTGGGTTCTTGAACATGTATGTTTATCAATAAAAGTCCTAACTTGAAATATTTCGTAATCTTTTATCCTCTTTGCAATCATACACCACGTACAGTTTTTGTCAATCATACACCTTGTTTCGAAACGATATTTGCTTGATTTGTTAACTTTTAGTTGATAGCCATCTTCCACACATTTCGTATACAAAGCTATCTTCAAGTCTTCCTTTGTATCAAAACAATCATCTTTCTTGATACGAATAACTTTTGTGTAACAATCAACTGCTATCTTTACTAACTCTTCTTCCAGTATCTGAAGTAATTCTGGCATATTCCAATTATACTCCCGTGGTATTTTCTTCTTTTTCTTTTCTTCGGGGACTTCTTCTTCTTCTTTTTCTTCTTCAGGGTTATATGAATTACAGAATGAATGTTCAACATGTTCATTCACAGTTGTAACTTCCTCCTCATTATCATCAACAACATAATCCTCGGCAGCGGCTGTTTCATCATCAAAATTCAGGTATTTACCAATATCAAAATCATTACACGCAAGGTCTGTTTCTTCTTCTGAAACATCATCAAAATCCGAGTATTGACCAAGATCAAAGTCCGGGTATTTACCAAGATCAAATTTCGAATACTGACTAGTACTCACAATTTTTTCTGTTGGCTCATCATCGTCTAACTGGTCAATACAAAAACCAGAATTTGGTGCTGAAAGTTAATTGGGATTTAGATTAGGTAAAGGTTATGGGTTTTGAGATTGTGTTTGGTATTGGAAATGTGGTGAAGCAAAATTTTATTGGTGATGAAATTGTGGTGGAACCATTAAATTTTGAGGTTGATAACAACGTTGTACATTGTGAGCACCATAAATTAGGGTTGAAGAACTTAGTTGATTACTACCCGCTACTGACCCAACTTCACTACTTCTAGGTTCAACAATATACAATGTAACATCATCTTCTTGCGAAACACTAATGTAAGCAATGAATCGTTCAACATCTTCATTGTCGGTTAACAAATAAACTTTACCTTTTCTCTGATAAAATAGCCTAAATCCACTTAGAGGCTCTAAATTCAATTTCTTTGCAACACGTAACATTGGAGTTTCATAAGTTAACTTTTTTAATGGTAGTTTTAGTTGAAGATTCATTGGTAAAGGAACATATTGTAAAACACCATGAACATTCTCCCATGACCCTCCAAAACACAAATATATCCAAACATGATCAACATTAGATGATTTCATTATACAAATTGTAAATTAATTTACTAAACAAACAAGCTATAAACTACATATCATCACTAACTTAGAGAAAAACATACCTTTATTAAGTTGATAGTTGATAATTTGGGAGAGAAATCATTGAAAAATTATATAGAAATAAAATTAAGTAAAAAAATTAGAGATGGGGAAGGATGTCGTTGGATATAGGAACGGATGTCGGCGGAGAGAGTGATAGATGGAGATGGAATGAGTTACGATTTATGGATTTAGGTTATGAGTTGCTGTTGCTGCATAGTTATATACCCAAAATATTTGTGTTGCGAAACTAAAACCTGTTGCGAAATTAAATTCGTTTTGCAAATTCGAAAATCGAGTTGCGAATTCGAAATTGAGTTGCGAATTTGAAATTCAGTTACGAATTTGAAATTCAGTGTTGCGAATTTGACTTATGTGTTGCGATTTACAAATTCGTGTTGCGAATTTGGAAACTGGGTTGCGAAATTGGAGTTCGCGTTGCGAATTTGTTGGTCATTTTCGCAAATCCAAAAACAGTTGGTTAAAATCGTATATTATAAGGCATTTTCGGTCACTGAGATTATTTTCTCCTTGAAAAAATCCATGGGAGGTTTGCACAAAGTTCAATTGGAATTTGGAATATGAAAACAAATCTTTTTCCTTATTAAATTTTAACAATTATGTATGTATTTATTAATGTGAAATTAGGGGTTTTGAAGGGGTATGAGAAAATAGAAGAGAGAATTGGGATTTTTTGTCACGTGATCACGACGGTGGAAAGAGATTTAGGATTTTAAGAGCTCTCTTGTTATTTATTATTATTTTTTGATTAATTTATGATAAATATGAAATAATATATTGAGCTTATAAGATAAAGTTTGAATCTTACCATCGTTAATTTTGGTGGAAAATCTTTAAAAATTTGTGTAAATCTTAATTGGTTCTTGAGTATATTCTAACTCTGAACTGAGAGAGACACCTCTAACCTAAATTTTTTTTGTACTAAAAAACAATGTAATCTTAATTATTTAACAATAAATGTTTGTATTTCTAATATATGTATTGTTCAGACCAAAAACCTTAAACGATAACAACAAACCTTAATTATTAAAATCACTTTATTTGTACAATTTTTTGTTAACTAAATTTATATGATATTAAAATAGGTTAAATCATTGATTTTGATTTTTAATTTATTTAAAATAAAATACATATAATCTCTTAATTATAACAGATTATAAAAGTAATCATTTAATTTAATAAAAGTAATATTTATGTAATGGTACATTTAATATTTAATTTTTATATATAAATAACTTGATTTTAATTTTAAAAAATTTAATTTTAATCATTAAAATATTATACCAATTTAATTTTTTATTTAACCTTTTTCTATTTTGACAATTTGATTTTGGCAACATTTATTAAAGAGTATTTATATAATTGGTCATTGAAAAATAAGCAAAAAAAATAGCATTGTAGTTCTAAAAGTAAAGAAATAGTGACTAAGATTATTATTTTATAATAAATTAGTCACTTAAATTTTAACGATCATTATTTTAGTCAAATCTGATGTGACACATTTAACTGATTGAATTGATAATGTTTAACGAGATTGATGATCTTTGATCAACTAATTTGATTCTAATTTAAAAACATAATTTTTTTTTGGATAAACTACAAAGCTTGTCACTTTCATTTCATTTTTATAAATCTATGGTCACTTATTTTAAGAAAATTAATACGTTGTTACTTTTGTTTTTTTTTAATTAAGATCTTTAAATATTTAGTCACTGAGACTTTAACGGGCATTAAACAATTAACGGATTGATGACTTATCACGTTAATAAATGGGTTAAATTTTATTTTAATCCTTAAAATTAAATATTAATTATGGGTTTTTTTTGTAAATCAAAAACATTTTACGGATAAATTTTCAATTACTCCATTTTTTTCTTTTCTTCAACCTGATAATTGCTGGACAAAAACTGAGCCACAGAACAATGCCATCAAAGAAATAGCAGCCTGCTCTACCTCTCTCAACTTCCTCCTCCTTTGGCATTTTGCTTCTTCACCACCCCGGATAATGATGATGAACTTTGCAACAAAACTTCACTTCCCAAAGCATATAATCTCACCTTCACAGTCTTACTCAGTCCATTGAAGCTGCCATTAAGCTTCTTATCATCATCATTTGTATTAGCATTAGAGCTGATATGTGAAAAATCTAATATCTCTTTCTTCCTTTTCTTCTCTATTACCTTCGGGGAACAACAGTGACCCAGATGAGAAACTGAATGTAAAAAAGAAAATAACAAAGACCCAAGAATTCAAAAGCTGAATGCTGAGCTTTTCTGCCAGTGAAAGAGCAGAGATTCAGATCCAAAGAGAAGAAGAAAGCAGTAAGGAGCATTGACTTAGTTGTTAAAACAACGAAGGGAATTCAGCTTTTCCTTCCAAATCAAAGAGAAAATCTGTAAAAAAAAAAAATAAGTTTTAGTTGATTAGTTTAATGAGACGAAAAAGAAAAAGAGATGGTTTGAAGCAGTGTTTTAAATAGCGGAGCGCAAACGTGATAGCGGTCGCTATTTCGCGGTTGCGCCGTTGTCCGATACTGTTATTATCCAAAATAACGGTATTAAGCGGAATCACACCAATAGCGGCCGATTGTGACCGTAACTTAATGGGTAACGACCGATCACGGTGATAGCGTACCGCTATTCCCGTTATTTCCCGTTAGACCAAATCACCTACCGAAACTCACACAAATTTTCTGGGTTTTCAGAGGGAAGAGTAAAGCTTGGAAGAAAGAAAAAAGAAGGAAAATGACCAGACCCATACAAGTTTTTTAGACAACAAAGAGAGGAAAACATGAGATCTCGAAGTTTCAATTGATGATTTTCAACAAAGAAAGAGTAGAGGAATCTATACCTGATTTTCAATTGATGATAGCAGTGATCCAGCGACACCCAAACACCCGATGTTCCAATTGATAGTTTCAACAAAGAAAGAGCAGGGGAACCATACCTGATTTTGTTGTGATCTCAGGATATAAGAAGAAAGGCTTGGGGATTTAATTTTTTATTTTATTTTATTTATGTTTTAGATTTTAAATATTTTTTTAGTTTTAATATTTTGGGTTTGGACCAAAAGAAATCTTAATAAATTAGTAAGATTTGGGTTACTATATTATGGGTTTTTTTGTTGGGTTTATTTTAGTTTTGTGAGTTTTAAATTTTAATATGTTTTGGTAAGTGAATAATAATAGATAATTTTATGGGTTATTTTTTTTAAATGATTATTTTATTTTAAGAGATTGAATGTTGAATTTAAATTTTATACACTTCAATTATTTTTATTATTTATTAATTTATGCAATAAGCTTACTTTTCTTCGGTGTTAGTAAATGTTTATTATATTTTGTATTATATTATTGATAATAGAAGTAATGGATTGTTTTATATTTATAAATTCTAATTTTAATTTTATGTTTCTTGTATAATATTTTTAAGAAATTTATAAATAAATATAAGAATAATTAATGATGGTAAAAATTATGCTCATGTATTAATAAAAGTTTTTAGAAGTTCACAAGTGTTATAAAACACTCTAAATATCATTAAAATTGTTTTTCTATAATTATAATTATAATTTATTATATTTTGTAATAAGTTATGCAAATTAAAAAAATTCACATCCGCGATATCCGCAGTGACCGCGATAGCATCCGTTACGTCCGCGACCGTAATAAACGCATTGCGATCGAAAACGCTGTCGCAACCGCGATTTAAATCCCTGGTTTGAAGAAGAAGCTAAGTGAGCGGCGTGATTTCATGGCGGTTTGACAGTCACATAGGTCTTTCCTCCACGGCTGAACTCAAGCATATCGGAGACAATCTCCTCCACGTCTCGAAACATGCTCCTCCATGGCTAAACTCAAGTAATACCATGCCCAATTCACCAGACTCGGTCTTTCCTCCGATAATGATGCCATGGGTCGACTCATTAAGTTCTGTGCCATTGAAAAAAATGGAGATTTGGACTATGCCTTCCACCTGTTCTATACATTGCCTCAGCCGGATGCTTTCATGTATAATACCATCATCAAAGGTTACTTGCAACGATCCTTTTCTACTTGCCTCAGCCGGATCGTTTTCTTTTTGGTAGTTGACCTGAGGAAATGTCCAGGAAGGAAATGTCCAACAATTGGCAGGATGAAGAAAAGAAGAAAAAAAGGAGTAATTGAAAAATTTATCCCTAAAATGCTTTTGATTTACAAAAAGAACCATAATTAATATTTTACTTAAAGTTCAGAGGTTAAAATAAAATTTAACCCTTTTATTAACGATCCAAGTTATCAACCCGTTAGTGGTTTAACGGTCGTTTATATTAAGTGGCCACATCTTAATTAAAATAAAACAAAAGTGATCACATATTAATTTTTTAAAAAAAGTGATCATATATTTATAAAAATAAAACAAAAATGACCAACTCTATAGTTTACCTTTTTTTTCTTAAGAAGGGGCAAGGTCAAAAAAGAGCATCACTATTCACTAGTACAATGAAAAATCCTTTCTTTCTTCTATGACCTTCTATGGCCGAAAACGAAACCAAAAGTCCATTCTCGAATTCGGATGCATCCAAAAAATTTATAGTTCAGTAATAAATAAGTTATGATATGAAATGTTAATAATTTTATTAATAAAATGAGTTGTGCCTAAGTATGTCATGGTTTATTAAAAAATAAGTTGTGATCTAGAATGTTAATATTTTTATTAATAAAATGGATTGTGTCCAATAATGTCATAATTCACTAAGAAATAAGTTAAAATGTTAAATGTTAATATTTTTATTAATAAAATGGGTTGCACCCAATACCCAACAATGTCATGTTTCATTAAGAAATAGGTTACGATATGAAATTTTAATATTTTTATTAATAAAATGAGTTGCATCCAAGAATGTCATGGTTCACTAAGAAATATGTTGTGATCTGGAATGTTATTAATTTTATTAATAAAATGGGTTGCATACAACGTCCCAAATTCAGGTCAGTAGTTTCAGATCGATAATTGGGTTGTTTCTAGATTTTTGACAAAAATATTAATTTTGGAATTTTTAGTTGATCAATATTTTTCTAAAATGATTTAAATATTTAAATATTTTTTATTTATTTTATGATTTTATAAATGATTTATAAGGTGATTAAATTGAACGAATTAAAATGTTCAATTCTAGTGACTAAATTGTAAAGGACCAAATATAAAAAATCTATGAAGCTATTTTACCAAGTTGGGAATATCACTATTTTCTCTCCATTCTTAACTGTGTTCATAAATTCACTTTCTAAACTCTTGATTCATCTTTCATTCTCATCATAAAAAATACCATTGAAAGTCTTGCCAAAATTCTCTTGTTTCTCCTCCATGGCCCATTTTTCTCCTCACCGTTGCCATCAAATATTTGCTGATTTTGGTATCATTCTCCTTTGATTCTTTATTTCACTCTTCCTTTCTTTAACATTATTCTTTGTCGCCATTCTCCATTGTTATCATGATGGAGTTGATTCTTTGTCAATCTTTTCTTTCATTCTTCCTTTCATTTCAAGTAAAGTAATTTCCTAAACCTTGGTTCTTTAATGCTTCGACGATTAAAAGATTCATTAATAAGATGATATTGAATGATCATGATTTTCAATTGTGAGTTTTCTCAAATAAAGTGATTTTTGGAATTAATTATTGTGCATATTTTCTCAAAAGGTTTTTAAGATTTTATTAAGTTAAATATGGTGTTTTTGAGGTGATTATTATCATACTAAAACAGATTTTTGATTGGGATTAATTTGGATATCATTTTTAAAAAAAGCTTGATTTCGGTGTTTTTCATAAATTCGAGAGTTATAGATTGATGTTGTTTTTGTAGGATTTGGTTGTTCTTGGATGCTGATGTTGATGGTTCTTGAACAGCTTTAGTCAAAGGGAAAGTAGTTCATTCAGTTAGGAGCTTAGATTGCATCAACGATAAGATTTGTCGATCTTTCGGTTGATTTTCGTTCTGTTTTAGAAGCAGAATTTTCTGCTATATTTTGGAAGCCTTAATGACTTAATATATGTTTTCTAAGGTCCTTGGTAGATGTATGTTGGGGTAAAAATGTATGTTGGGGTAAAATAATTTGCCGATGTTCGACAACAAATTAGCAAACACTTGGGGTCGAATCGTGTGATTATGCTATCAAGGTGAGTGATTTTCATTCTCGGATGATGAATGTCATCAATATTAAATGAGGGCTTAGTTGAGGGTAATTCCTTGGATTAAGACACTGTGGTAGGTATGATATTGATGATGAATTGAATATGCATGTGTTATCGATATATGTATGTGAATTATAAATTGTAATGTTACACTTGATGCATAGTTATTTTGTATTGTGAATAATTAGTTCATGTTATGGGATGAGTGGAACAACTTCGCTATCCATGGATGAGTGAGCAACTTACTATCCAATTTAGGTCGATCATGACAACCAACGTGATTTGTTTTTTAAAATTGTGAATCGAAAATGTTTATGTAAAACTATGTATATTGTGTTAACTTCTCCTGTAAACATGGATTATTTGGTCATTGTTCTAATAGGACCTTTGGATATGAAATGCATGCCTAGAAAAATAGTACTCTATGATTTTCTATAAGTGTGTGATAGGGAATATACAGGGTAAGGTTGGTGCGTTGAGCTTAGCTCCAAAAGATCATGGGGTAAGGTTGGTGCGTTGAGCTTAGCTCCAAGAAGATCATGGGGCAAGGTTAATGTGTTGAGTTTTACTTCGAATCATGTGATTTTGGACCTAGGTGAGTCCAAAAATAAAGCGAGAGTTGTATGGAGTCCGTTTATCCGATGAGTAAGTTGTAATTTGAATAAGGGCCAACGATTCATAAAATGAATTAATTATGTGATTGTGTGTGAAATCCGACGGGTAGGTAATAGTGCATGTGTGTGATTGCAACAATGTGTACGATGAATTAAGTGTGATGTACTATGTTATTTGTGTTTTTTATATATATTATGCGTGCATCATGGCATGACATGTTGGTATGCTCATCGAGGTAAAAACAATTGAGGTTTGCATGACATTTAGGAGTGTTCTCCTTTATCATTGATACATGCATCATACTTGAAAGTTTAGTCTTTCATTGGACTTTATATCTTTTCAATGAGATTGTTTAATCATTTTTAGATTGTTATTTACTGATTTGGGAGCTCGAGAGGCAAGGCACTTGGTGGTGATCAAAGCAAGTAGACATTGTAAAGTTATTTTAAACTTCAGTTTTCAATTGAGGCAATATGGGATCTTTAGTAAGGGATATATGATAACAGTGTTTTCACTTATTTGCAAATTCTTAAATGACCATGATGACATTTTTGGTAACCTTAGATTCTTAATAAAAAATGAGGTATTTGTTAATGATGTTGTTGTTCTTAAGTGTTTATTTGTACTAGTGTCTTAAGTGACCAAATGATGTTGTATGCTTTAGGTTGCATAAAATAATTAGGTGACTTGTGTTGAAGTTGACTATTCATTCAATATTGTCTTTTGATGCTAAATTCTTGTATGTTGTGTTCAATGATGTTATGAAGCATGATATACATGTGTTTTTGATATGTATTAACTGGTTCAAGTGTGTTCAAGCATGTTCATCGGTCATAGGATCAATTGTATGGAAGTTTATTGGTTTGTTCTTGCATGCATTTTCCATTAAAAGAATTGATCCCTTCCCTAAAGGATTGATCCTTTGCCTAAAGGATCGATCCAAAACTCACTGTTTTGCAAAGGATTGATCTCTCGTGAAAAATAGTCGATCTTTTGATATTTAATTACATAATGAAAGTGTTAATTGCATGTTTTTCTGCTTGTATGTAACTTTTGCATTATTTATGTTTGGTCCTTAAATTTACATGTATTTAAGTTCCTGTTTGACGTCCCCATTGATCTGAAAATTTGTATTAATTGAATAGGTTGTTAATAATGAATAATGGTGAAATAAATTTATGTTTTAATTTTGAATTAACGATGGTATGTGAAATGACAAAATTACCCCTATGTTGTTTGATTCTGTTTTCTTCGTAATTTATGTTTGTTGGAAGCATGATTTTGTGGAATGCTGTTGTGACGTTACGTGTCGAATGTTTTCTTATAACTATTTCTATTTAGTGCGCATGATTAGAATTTTGGCTATTCAATTCGCTTCGCTTCAAATTCTAATGTGCACTCGGAATATCCATGTTAACCTACGTGGATGGTATAAGGTGTTACATGCGCTCAAGATTGTCATGGTTCACTAAAAATAAATTACGATATAGAATGTTAAAATTTTATTATAAAAGGTTCAAAAGTACGAATATTTTTCAACAAATATCGATACTTTCGAATTTTAAAAAAATAGAAAATGAGAAGGCTACAAAGTATCGATACTTTCCCAAAAATATCGATTCTTTCGAATTTAAAAAAATAGAAAATGATATTTAACTTTCCCAAAAAGTTTTTCCTTTTTTAATTCAAAAGTTTTTTTTGTTGATTCGATTCTCTCTAAATTTGACCAATTTTGTGCAGATAACAATAAAACAACGATCAAATTGAAGGATTGAATGAGAAATTTAAAGTTTTTCCTTATTTTTTGGACGAGATTTGTTTACATAGGTATGTGCTCTTTTGGGGATGTTTGATCTCAAGGACAAACATTTGAGGGAAAATGTCTAATAGCATATCTGATTTCTTCTTCGCTTCTGTTGATTACTTGTTTTCTGATTTCGCAAATTTTCTCAAGAAAAAAATATTACAAAGAAATGATGGCTTTTTAGGGTTTTTTTTTTTGGGAAACAATGAAGAATTTTTACGCTCAAAGTATATATACTTTCAAATTTTTATAACAAGAAATTTAACATTCTAGATGACAACATATTTCTTAATGAATCATGACATTCTCGGGTATAACTTATTTTATTAATAAAAATATTAACATTCCATATCGCAATTTATTTCTTAGTGAACCATGACATTCTTGGGCGCAACCTATTTTATTAATAAAAATATTAACATTCCATATCACAACATATTTCTCAGTGAACCGTGACATTCTTGGATCAACCCATTTTATTAATAAAAATATTAACATTCGAGATCACAACCTGTTTCTTAGTGAACTATGACATTCTTGGGCGCATCCCATTTTATTTATAAAAATATTAACATTCCATATCGCAACATATTTCTTAGTGAACCATGACATTCTTAGTGAACCATGACATTCTTAGATGCAACCCATTTTATTAATAAAAATATTAACATTCCATATCACAACCTATTTCTTAATGAACTATGATATTTTTAGGCGCAACTATATTTCTTATATATTCATAACATTTTTAACTTTTAACTTATTTTCTTATCGTGGAAATATGTAAGCCTCGTCAGCTTAAACTGTAACACCCCCAACCAGTATCCTACCCGAATACGAGTCTGAGGTGTCACATTAACTTTTCAAACTTTGACACTTAAAGAAAATAGGGAAATTTAAAACTTTCATTAAAATAAAAGCGGTTTATTTACATGGATTGATCAAAACAACCAAAATCGATCAGAGCATTCATAACTGACACTTTACTTACATGCCAACATACTATACACGACAAAATACATACTTTATCAGTTACTTCTGATCTGATCCGCTAGCAGTGATGCTGTTCTTGCCACCCTATTTCCGCTCTTCCTGATTCTTGGTACCTACGTGTAATCACTTACACGCTAAGTCACAGACTAGTGAGGCATATCATAAAAGTATGTATTCACATGTATAACCATGAATTTATGAACATGCATTCTTATCATGAATCGGACATTTCAATGTTCATGTATCAATTACACGATAACATATATTGATGATAACATGTACATATAACACATACATTCTCATGCCAATTCCAATTTAATTTATCTTTGGATTGCCCATGTACATTATTGAGAACAAAGGTATGTGAGTACGTAGAGGTTGTGCACTATGCTATCACCACAGCTCGTATAATTCCCTCAAGGGGCACTGAGTATTTGTCTCGAAGGACCACTATGTCCCGAAGGACCACTGATTGTTCCGAAGAACCACTATGTCCCGAAGGACCACTGATAATCCTCGACTCTTGGCATGCCAATTATACCTATAGCTCGTATCATATAACATGGGCTTAAATATGAATACATTTCTCATTTCATATCTTTCATCACTTTTCATATAAACACATATAATCATTTTCATTAATCCACATACCTGGATTGTTCTCTTGTAATGGCATTTGTTCCCATAATATCATATTGAAGCATGAACTATGCATGAAATCACTATAAAAATAATACATGTATGCATGTACATGATCTTAAATCATGAATTCAACTATCAGAGATAGACTTATCACAAGTCTTATCTCTATACACTTTAACTAGAAAATGTACTCACCTTGGCCTTGCTTGTTTCGACTTGATCCTAATCCTTTGTTTGTTCCAGAACGAAAATATGTTCTATATCTATATATTAATACATTGATACTAATCAGTATATTAATTAATATATTCTAAACTATCACCCTTAAGCTAAAAACAAAGTTATTTCCAACTTTTAATGAAGGTATGCATCGATGCACTACACCATGTATCGATGCATCCCTTGACATGTGCATCGATGCACTACCTATGCATCGGTGCATAAATCTCATTCGATGTTTTTATTTTAAACAGGTGCATGGATGCACTCCTTATGCATTGATGCATCAATGGAATTTGATGTTCATTTATTTGAGAGTGCATCGGTGCACCTTTAAGGTGCATCGATGCACTCAACCCAGAATTGCCATTTTCAACACGAAATTCACCCCTTTCCAACACAACTCTTCTTATTTCACTTCCTTTAAGATTTCTAAATCGCATACATATGCTTACACTCATTACTACTCAATAACCACTTCTTTGAACTTAAATTCCAATCTTCCACATAGAATTCAAGAATTTCACCCAAATTCCAACATGTTCAAAATCTAATTCTAACTGTTCATCTTCCTTAATTAGGTAGATGACAAGTCAAATTCAACTTCTTATTCCAATTATAGACTCTATTTAGAAATTTCATTCAAAAACTCCAAATCTTTAAATCCTTCTACACTCTTCATTTTGTTGTTTTACAACAAACTAAGCTTTCCTTAAGCTTAATTAGCATCTAAGGAGCAAAACCAAACTTAGATTTCAGCAAACAATTAACTTATGAAGAATCTCACCTTTACTATAAGTTTTCACGTTTGGGAGAAAGAAGAGAATAACTGGAACCTTTTTTTTTTTCTTTCTTCTCTTCCACGTGGAGCCAATATATATATATATATATATATATATATATATATATATATATATATCCCTTTTTAATTATTTTCCTTGCCAAAAGACCATTCTATCCTTCTATTCCTTCTTCCTTGCAAATTAACTCTATATCAAATTACAATACTATTCAATTATTCTACTTTAATCACCAAGTTCTGAAATTTTACAATATAGTCACTAACCCATTATTGAGACTGTTACAAATCTCTCCCCTAAAGAAAATCGTCCTCGAATTTTCATTGCATGAAGAGATGGGGTATTGAATCCTCATATCTCTTCACGCTCCCATATTGCTTCCTCTACTTTGTGATTTCTCCACAATACTTTGACTAGTGGAATAGTCTTGTTTCTTAGTTGCTTAATCTCGTGAGCTAAGATTTTAACCGGTTCCTCTTCATAAGTCAAATTCGATTGAACCTCAACCTCTTCTGGAGTCACAATGTGGGAGGGGTCAGATCGATACTTCTGAAGCATTGAGACATGAAAGACATCATGAATCTTTTCCATTTCAGGTGGTAATGCCAATTGATATACCACTGGTCCCACTCTCTTTACAATCTCATAAGGTCCAATGAACCGAGGACTCAACTTTTCTCTTCGACCAAACCTCAAAATCTTCTTCCAAGGAAACACTTTGAGAAACACTTTTATATCCAATTTGATATTCTATCTCTTTTCTCTTTAAATCTGCGTACGATTTCTGTCTATCAGCTGCTGCTTTAAGATTACTTTGAATTACTTGAACCTTTTCTTCCACTTCTTTGATCAATATCGGACCAATAATTTCTTTGTCTTTAAGCTCGAACCAATTTAGAGGCGTACGACATCTTCTTCCATAAAGAGCTTAATAAGGAGCCATTTTGATGCTTGATTGATAACTATTGTTGTACGCAAATTCAGCAAGTGTGGAAAATACCTCTCCCACGATCCTTTGAACTCGATAACACAAGCTCTCAACATATCCTCCAAAAGTTAGATTGTTCTTTCGGATTGCCCATCGGTTTGTGGATGAAACGATGTACTAAAGTTCAACCGAGTTCCCAACGCTTTATGTAATGACTTCTAAAACCGTGATGTAAACCTAGAATCTCGATCCGAAACAACGGAAACAGGTACACCATGTAAACGTATAATCTCTCTGATATATAACTCGGCATACTTATCCATGGAAAAGTCAACTCGTACTGGAATAAAATGAGTTGACTTAGTCAATCTGTCTACAATAACCCATATCAAATCTCTTTTATTTAGAGTCAAAGGCAACCCCGTTACAAAATCCATTGTTACATTCTCCCATTTCCACTGAGGAATAGACATAGGTTGCAATAGTCCTAACGGAACTTGATGTTCAGCTTTAACTTGTTGACACGTCAAACATTTGGATACAAATTCCGTAATATCTATCTTCATTCCAGGCCACCAATATCGACTCTTGAGATCCATATACATTTTGTTTCCTCCCGGATGCATAGTCAATGGACTGCAATGAGCTTCCGTTAACAAGTCTTGCTTTAATTCATCATCATCGGGAATTACTAGCCTCCCTTGATAATATAAGTTTCTAGCAACTTTCACTTCATAATCCGTAACCTCTCCATTCTTTATCTGCTGTAGTTTCTTTGAACACTTTTCATCTTTAGCTTGCAATTCTTTAATTTGATCTAGCCATGATGGCTTGAAAGTCAATTCCGCACATATGGCACCATCTCCTCTTAATGATAGTTTGGCATCCAAAGCTCGTAATGTTGCAAACATCTTTCGACTTAAGGCATTCGCTACCACATTCGCTTTCCCTGGATGAAAATGGATCACAACATCATAATCCTTTAAGAATTCCACCCATCTTCTCTATCTTAAATTAAATTCTTTTTGAGTCATCAAATATTTTAAACTCTTATGGTCCGTATACAGGTAGCATCGCTCGGCATACAAGTAGTGAAGCCAGATCTTAAGAGCGAACACTACTGCAGCCATTTCCAGATCGTGTGTTGGATAATTCTTCTCATGCGGTTTTAGTTGCCTCGATGCATACGCTACCACTTTGCCTTCTTGTATTAACACGTATCCCAAACCGTTATGAGACGCATCACTATACACTACAAAGTTCTTGTCAGACTTGGGTTGAATCAACACTGGAGCTTCTGTCAAGACTTTCCTCAGTCTTTCAAAACTTTTTTGGCACTCTGGAGTCCATACAAATTTTATCTCTTTCCTCAATAATTTAGTTAGGGGTAATGCTATTATCGAAAAGTTTTTAATAAACCTTCGGTAATAACCAGCTAATCCCAGAAAACTCCGGACTTATGACACATTCTTTGGAATTTCCCACTCTAAATAGCTTTGATCTTTTGAGGATCCACTCGAATTCCTTCAGCAGAAATCACATGTCCAAGGAATTCCACTTCCTTCAACCAAAATTCACATTTGGAGAGCTTGGCATAAAGCTTCTTTTCTCTCAAAGTCTGCAAAACTGTCTTCAAATGCGAACTATGCTCTTATTCCGACTTTGAATACACTAATATATATCATCAATGAATACCACAATAAACTGATCCAAATAGGGTTGAAATATTCAGTTCATAAGATCCATGAAAGCAGCCGGGGCATTTGTAACTCCAAACGGCATCACAATAAACTCATAATGGCCATACCTCGTTCTGAATGTTGTCTTTGGAATATCTTTATCTTGAATCTTCAATTGATGATAACTAGAACGTAAATCAATCTTTGAAAATACTGAAACTCCCTTTAACTGATCAAATAAATCGTCAATTCGGGGGAGTGGATACTTGTTCTTGATAGTCACTTTATTGAGTTGCCTATAATCAATGCAAAGACGCATGGATCCATCATTCTTTTTGACAAATAAAACTGGAGCTCCCCATGGTGAGACACTTGGTCTAATAAACCCTTTGTCCAATAATTCTTGTAATTGAATCTTTAATTCTTGTAACTCTTTTGGGGCCATTCTGTATGGTGACATGGCAATAGGTGCAGTCCCCGACATTACTTCAATCTGAAATTCTACCTCTCTATCTGGTGGCAAACCCGGTAACTCTGCAGGAAAAATGTCAGAAAACTCTCTGACTGTAGGAATTTCTTTCATCCCCTTCTATTTTGCTCTCACATCCAGCACACTTGCAAAAAAACCCTTGACATCCCTGTAGCAATAACTTCTTTACCGACATCACTGATATTACATTAGCCAATGGGTTCCATCCTTCACTAAATAAAATAACCTCTATACCTTCTGAACTTCTCAACGTTACTCTTTTCAGTCTACAATCAACATTAGCATAGTAATGATATAACCAATCCATCCCCAGTATCACCTCAAATTCATCAAAAGGTAATTCCATCAGATTACCAGGGAATTTAATTCCCTTAATCCGTATGGGACACCCTCGATACACCATATTGACTCGAGCACTGCGTCCTAACGGATTAGTCACTATTACATCATTGCTAGTAGATTCTAATAGAATATTCAATTCTTTCACCAACTTACTACAAATGTAAGAATATGTGGACCTCGTATCAATCAATACAAACATATTCTTGTCATACAACTGAAAAATACCTTCTATAATCTCTGGGTCATCTTTATCCTCGCTAGTTCTGAGATTATACACACGAGCTGTAGAATGTATTTCTTGCAGAGCTGACAACTCTAATTGACTTCTTCCTCTACCTCTACCTCTACCTCTCTGTGTAACTAAGGCAAAACTCTCTGGCTGAGCAGATTCACCCGCTAACATGGGACAATCCCAAACAAAATGTCCTGTGTCCCCACATTTAAAACAGGCTCCAGAAATCATCCTGTATATCCCCGAATGGTTCCTTCCACAATGTGGACATTGTCTGACTTGGCTCGGGTTAGATCTCCCAGCTCCAGATCCCACTGATTGTGTCTGTCAACCCCTCATCTAATTTGATCCCCTTGCAGAGGATGCAACTGACTCTGATCTCGCTTGGGGTCAAGGACCAGCATCTCTACCCCTTTTTTGATAGTGTCAAACTCGATGATGCACCTGTTCTTTTTTATGTATAAGCCCGCGAATCTCTGAACCTTTCATTCTGAGCTCTTTCTAGAGCTTTAGCACGGTTCACCACTTCTTGAAATGAGGATAGATTTAACACAATTAGCATCTCTTTCAAACGATGACGTAATCCCTCCACAAACCAATCGTAAACATCATTTTCGGAAGGAATTAACTCCGTAGCGAAACAGCTCAACTTGTTAAATTCACATTCGTACTCATAAAATGTACGTTGGTCCACCAAATCCTTGCTTGCCCTCGGAGCAATGAGACTATTCCATCCAGCTTCTCTGGATCGGAATAATGGAGTCCCTCAAGCATGATTTTTACATCATTAAGCCAAAGGTCCGCAACAACAGGACCTTCTTCGACTTCACCTCTAAACTCTGGTACTCCTAAACCCTTCAACTCCTTTGCAACATTCATTCTTGGAGTTGAAGTAACAGAAGGTTGAAAACGCACCAATACCGCATCCAGTGTTCTGAAGAACATATCTTGATCATTTACAGGAACTCCAGAGGGTGCCTGATCTTCACTCTGCCTGGCCAGGGCAGGTGAATTACTGCTTTCAGCGGGCCTATCATCTTTCGCTTCACTTTTAGAGCTACCATGTCTGGACATCTATAAAAACATACCCATATCATTCTATCAGCAAAACAACATACTTACTATTATATCAGATCAGAAGTTTTCACTATTTTGTTGGCATGTATACTTTATAGGACACTCTAGACTTCGGTTTATACCGAGAATCAACTAAACCATAGCTCTGATACCATTAAATGTAACACCCCAACTAGTATCCTACCCGAATACGAGTCTGAGGTGTCACATTGACTTTTCAAACTTTGACACTTAAAGAAAACAGGGAAATTTAAAACTTTCATTAAAATAAAAGCGGTGTATTTATATGGATTGACCAAAACATCCAAAATCGATCAAAGCATTCATAACTGATACTTTACTTACATGCCAACATACTATACACGACAAAATACATACTTTATCAGTTACTTCTGATCTGATCCGCTAGCAGTGCTGCTGTTCTTGCCACCCTATTTTCGCTCTTCCTGATTCTTGGTACCTACGTGTAAATCACTTACACGCTAAGTCACAGACTTAGTGAGGCATATCATAAAAGTATGTATTCACATGTATAACCATGAATTTATGAACATGCATTCTTATCATGAATCAGGACATTTCAATGTTCATGTATCAATTACACGATAACATATATGATGATAACATGTACATATAACACATACATTCTCATGCCAATTCCAATTTAATTTATCTTTGGATTGCCCATGTACATTATTGAGCACAAAGGTATGTGAGTACGTAGAGGTTGTGCACTATGATATCACCACAGCTCGTATAATTCCCTCAAGGGGCACTGAGTATTTGTCTCGAAGGACCACTATGTCCCGAAGGACCACTGATTGTTCCAAAGAACCATTATGTCCCGAAGGACCACTGATAATCCCTCGACTCTTGGCATGCCAATTATACCTATAGCTCTCGTATCATATAACATGGGTTTAAATATGAATACATTTCTCATTTCATATCTCTTTCATCACTTTTCATATAAACACATATAAGCATTTTCATTAATCCACATACCTGGATTGTTTCTCTTGTAATGGCATTCGTTCCCATAATATCATATTGAAGCATAATGAACTATGCATTAAATCACTATAAAAATAATACATGTATGCATGTACATGAAATCATGAATTCAACTATCAGAGATAGACTTATCACAAGTCTTATCTCTATACACTTTAACTAGAAAATGCACTCACCTTGGCCTTGCTTGTTTCGACTTGATCCTAATCCTTTGTTTGTTCCAAAACGAAAATATGTTCTATATCTACATAGTAATACATTGATACTAATCAGTATATTAATTAATATATTCTAAACTATCACTATTGGCTAAAAAGAAAGCTATTTCTAACTTTTAATGAAGGTATGCATCGATGCACTACACCATGTATCGATGCATCCCTTGACAATTGCATTGATGCACTACTTATGCATCGGTGCATAAATCCCATTCGATGTTTGTATTTTAAACGGGTGCATCGATGCACTCCTTATGCATCGATGCATCAATGGAATTCGATGTTCATTTATTTGAGAGTGCATCGGTACACCTTGAAGGTGCATCGATGCACTTAACCCAGAATTGCCATTTTCAACACGAAATTCACCCCTTTCCAACACAACTCTTCTTATTTCACTTCCTTTAAGATTTCTAACTCGCATAGATATGCTTACACTCATTACTACTCAATAACCACTTCTTTGAACTTAAAATCCAATTTTCCACATAGAATTCAAGAATTTCACCCAAATTCCAACATGTTCAAAATCTAATTCTAACTCTTCATTTTCCTTAATTAGGTAGATGACAAGTCAAATTCAACTTCTTATTCTAATTATAGACTATTTCAAAATTTCATTCAAAAACTCCAAATCTTTAAATCCTTCTACACTCTTCATTTTGTTGTTTTACAATAAACTAAGCTTTCCTTAAGCTTAATTAGCATCTAAGGAGCAAAACCAAACTTAAATTTCAGCAAACAATTAGCTTATGAAGAATCTCACCTTTGCTATAAGTCTTCACGTTTGGGAGAAAAGAAGAGAGAATAAGAGAACTCTATAACCTTTGTTTTTCTTTCTTCTCGTCCACGTGGAGCCAATATATATATATATATAAATCCCTTCTTAATTATTTTCCTTGCCAAAAGACCATTCTATCATTCTATTCATTCTTCCTTTCAAATTAACCCTATATCAAATTACAATACTATTCAATTATTCTACTTTAATCACCAAGTTCTAAAATTTTACTATATAGTCACTAACCCGTTATTGAGGCTGTTACATAAACTCTGGTAAGATTTTATACACAACAAAAAATGTTAATAATATTCATAACATTTACCGTTTATAACTTATTTTCTTACCGTTTATACATTTTAGGTGCATCCTGCTATGTTACTACATTGATAACTTTTTGAGTTCCGCATTATAATATTTTGTGTATCGCTTTTAACGTATAAGATAGGTTTCTCGGTTACACCATTTTAAGTTATTTTAAAATAGTTGCAACCCAAATATATTACATATAATTCAACATTTCCAGCAGCGCTAAACCTAGTTTGTCATGTTTCTTTTCAAAATTTCAGTTGCGTTGTTTATTAGCCTTGCATTAGTTTGTATTTCCAAGACGTTACTTAATAAAGTTATAACGTACTTGATACATGCATGATCATGCCCAACATTCTCCATAAGTTGATTATTCTATGGACGTTTTTCATTGCTGTTTCTAATGGAGTTCTTCCTTACCCTATCTTATATTATATCATTTATACACTCTATTCTATCATAAGCATGCATTCACAAGTTAGTACAAATTATCATATTATTATTTCCATCCTATGCTTAGTTGATCATGTTTTTTCATATCATTCAAATATATGCTATGATTACATATAATTTCTTAGGATATTATTATTACATGTTTCCATTTATCATTTATTATGAATACCATGTTATATGATATTCATGTATACAACATATCCACATCTTTATGATTGATACACAATGTTATGTTAAGTATGTTAGAATAGTCTTGCATTCATTTAAGCATGATTAATTACATTCATGAAATGGCAGCATGCTTAATTATTCATTTGTTAGCTCAGGTGCATTCATTTTAGCTCCTTGGTCTTATACATTAGCTTACATACGTTATATCATTATGTACTTAGCTCATGACATGCATTCATAGCTCATATCACTCAAACACCTCACGACAACATGTATTTTACCTTAAATGAGCTCACACATTGCTTATTTTATTTGTTTGTTGATTCCTATAGGTGAAACACAAAGCAAGACATATTATGGTAGCTTGGTTAGCTAAAAGGACAAGCATAACAGCTCACACTAGCTCATGAACGTTATGGCAGCTCATTTCATCACTTAAGGAGCTTCAACTTAGCTGGATGAGATAGCATGTAGTTGAACTTAGCTAGAGGAGAGCTTTGGATCAAATTATTGAAAAGTGGACTAAAGGTAGCTGGAAGTAGTTGGAGAGTAGTTGAGGAACTGAGAAGACCAAAGCTAACTAGCTTTAGTTCATCAAGCTATAACTCACCAAGTTAGCTACCAAGACACTCACCTAGCATACCATTGAAGGTTGTTCATCTCTAGGCTGCCCATGGACTTCAAGACATCATCCTATGGTTGCAACCTCACGAAAGCAATGTAAGAAGACCCATGTGCATTCAAGTAGGTTGTCATGTGCATCATTCAAGCATGTGCCCTCAATGTGACATCATATAGGCGACAAAACACCAAAGGATTCTTCTTATTTGGCCAAAGACTCATTCCTCTTCATTTTTGGCGCCAAGTAACTTCCAAATGCATGCAAAACATCCTTAGGGCCGAACCAACACCTTACCATTCGACCAAGAGCATGTATGTTCATTAAAGTCTTGTTTTTTCATTAAAAATCATGTATTTTCAAAGGGATTTCAACCTTAGTCGAACCATCATGTATCTATTCGGCCTAAACCCTTTGAAAACTATAAATAGGCTATTGCATTTCATTTGTACACACCTTTCATTTAATATAAGTGGGATTATTCTCTTTTCTCAAGTCCTTGTGAATTTTATTGACTTATCAAGTAATTTAATTAATTGTGGCATCAACCCTTATTCCTTGATACTTGTGGTTCATATCTCTATAGATAGTGGGTCCAAGTCCTTTGTTACCACCCCTTAGAAAGATTTGTAAGGTTGAGTTTTTACTCATTGTAGTACTGGTTCTTCCTTGGTCTTTCTAAGATACTATCCTCACCAACCATCCTTTGTTTCATCACCCATACCATAGCCATATAAACATACTTCCGCTACTATTTCTCATAACATAAATAGCCCTCCATTTCACCTTTACATCTACTACCAAACCATCTATTTGAGCCATTATGCAGGTTGTTTGCTTCCTTCCTAGATCCACAATCAATTTAAGGTAGAAATACCTTACATCAGTACTAGAACATTATAATGATGTTCTAAACCATTATACATTGTACTATAACATTCCACAGTGTTCTAGAATGTTACAAAGTATTCTATAACTTTCTACAAGGTTTTAAATATGTTCACTATGTTTTTGAATTTTAAGTTATATTTTAGAACATTCAACAACGTCTCTAAATTTTCAATTAAGTATAAAAATATAGGTTGGGTGATTTAATTTGTGATAATATACCTTAGAACCGAGTCTTGTTTTCGCATCAAACTTATTTATGATTTTTTAAAATTGAGTGTTCCTTATATGATATTATCAATAATCGAGTGTCTTACAGTATAATTTACAAAAAAATATAACTAGAGGATTGTCAAAAATAAAAAAATAGTTAACAAATAATAACTAACGTTATTGTTTTGTAACAAATCGATCATTCAACCATCAGTAGTCATTACTTTAATCATAAAAATTTGATATAACACGATTGAGTGACTAAATTTGACAATATTTAACGACTTTGAATCATTTAACTAACTACTTTAACTTTTACTAAAAAAATGTAGATCTCTTCTCAAAGGAGAGACAAGATCAAAGTTCCTTGGTCTTTCTAAGATACTATCCTCACCAACCATCCTTTGTTTCATCACCCATACCATAGCCATATAAACATACTTCCGCTACTATTTCTCATAACATAAATAGCCCTCCATTTCACCTTTACATCTACTACCAAACCATCTATTTGAGCCATTATGCAGGTTGTTTTCTTCCTTCCTAGATCCACAATCAATTTAAGGTAGAAATACCTTACATCAGTACTAGAACATTATAATGATGTTCTAAACCATTATACATTGTACTATAACATTCCACAGTGTTCTAGAATGTTACAAAGTATTCTATAACTTTCTACAAGGTTTTAAATATGTTCACTATGTTTTTGAATTTTAAGTTATATTTTAGAACATTCAACAACGTCTCTAAATTTTCAATTAAGTATAAAAATATAGGTTGGGTGATTTAATTTGTGATAATATACCTTAGAACCGAGTCTTGTTTTCGCATCAAACTTATTTATGATTTTTTAAAATTGAGTGTTCCTTATATGATATTATCAATAATCGAGTGTCTTACAGTATAATTTACAAAAAATATAACTAGAGGATTGTCAAAAATAAAAAAATAGTTAACAAATAATAACTAACGTTATTGTTTTGTAACAAATCGATCATTCAACCATCAGTAGTCGTTACTTTAATCATAAAAATTTGATATAACACGATTGAGTGACTAAATTTGACAATATGAAAAATCCTTCGCTCCTTTTATGATCTTCTATGACAAAGGAGAGAAACAATTTAGGTGAAAGATTTAGTTTGTGATGTTACACCTTAGAATTGAATATCATATCGGTATCAGACTTATTTATAATTTCTAAAATTAAGTGGATGTAACGTTATTTTTTAAAAATTAATTATTAGTATTTGATCTATTGATTTTAATTTATTTCATATAACTTTGAGATTTAAATTCCTAATCTTATTTTAAAAAATATGATGTCTTGTTCTACTTAACCAACTATACTTAAGTGATATTGTTAATAATCAAATTATTTATAATATAATCTAGTGTAAATACAATAAAATCATTATGGGAAATAAAAAAACAGTTTCCTAATTAAGTTGCCCGCCGCCGACTCCACCGATTCCCTCAAAATATTAACAAACAAAAAAATATATTTACTTGCCCTTTGAATTATCCTCGTTTCCTCCGTTAAAAGAAAATCCATTTTGATTTTCTCCCAATGCGTGGCCATGATTGGATCAACACCTGTCTTCCCGACGAGCTGATCTTGGAGATCTTGCGCCGGCTCGATTCCAAAGCCAGCCACGACGCTTGTTCCCTCGTCTGCAAACGGTGGCTCGGCCTCGATCGGCTTAGCCGCTCTACCCTCCGAATCGGCGCCTCTGGGAGCCCTGACATTTTCATCAAGTTCCTCGCTCAACGATTCGTCAATGTTAAGGCCGTTCATATCGACGAGAGATTATCTATTTCTTTGCCCGTTAACACGGTAATCGAATCTCAGATTCGTCGAATTTTGGTTAATATTTAAAAAATAATTTAGGCTTTCATGCACACTGAGTCTGAGACTAAACATGTTAATTACTTCGTCTAATTGTTCACTGCGAATTTAACAATTGATTGAAGTATGATTAATTTAATTTATGTGAAATGAGTATCATTTATTTGGATTTTTAGAAAAATGCTGTAGAAGAGACTAAATGTTAGACATGTTAATGAAGTAGCTTAAATTGTTCTTACACCAGGGGAAAGACGTGGTCGAGCTGATTTTAGTATTATTAAATTGGTTTATGTAAAAGGAAATTCATTTTCTTGATGTTTTCAAAAAGGAAAATTGTTGTAGAAGAGATCAGATGTTAGACTTGCTAATGAGGTCGTTTAAATTATGCGTGGTTTGGGGGGTGGGGCGAATGGTGTGGCAGAACTGATTGTAGCATAATTAAATTTAAATTGATTTGTGTGAAAGGAAAATCATTTGCTTGCTGTTTTTTAATATAAAAAACGTGGTAGAAGTGACCAAGTGTTAGGCATGTTATTGAGGGAGTTTAATTTGTTCTAGATGCAGGGCAAAAGGCGTGGCAGAGCTGAGAACGCGCTTACATCTGTCAAGTTACACTATACGGACCAAACAAGACCTGATAAAGAAGATGATTGCGAATCATTCTGTCTGACAGATTCCGGTTTGACCGCTGTTGCTGATGGGTTTTCTAAGCTAGAAAAGTTGAGCTTAATCTGGTGTTCTAATGTTACAAGTTTTGGTATAATGTCCCTTGGACAGAAATGCATTTTCTTAAAATCCTTGGATTTGCAGGTAATTTTTTGTATGCTAGGGGAGGATTTGGTAATATTTTACTTCTGTGTATCTCAATTCGATTGATTATACCTTATTCTTTCAACAGATTAGTTCTACTACAAAGTGATGTAAATATTGTGCTCTTAAATGTCTGTCCCTAGTCATTAATACTTAAAATGCATCACCATATCCATGAATTTCTATGTTACGTAGACTCAAGTGGGGGTGTTGGAATGGTATGCACTCAACATGATATGTTTAATTTTCTAAAAAGTTTTTCCATGTATTTGGAGGGTCATATTTTCATGCTCATGCTTGAGTATATGTCAGGCATGGTACATCAAGAAACAGAACTGGAGCGGCATGATGAAACTTTACTTGTCATGTTCTGTGAGTAGTTCACCAGGCAAACTTATGTTGCTTATGATGATTTTTTTCCAGGGTTGCTATGTTGGAGATCAAGGTCTAGCTGTTGTTGGCCAGTATTGCAAGCAACTCGAGGACCTAAATTTGCGATTCTGTGAAAGCTTGACTGATTCAGGATTGGTTGAGTTGGCAACCAAATGTGGGAAATCGTTGAAATCTCTCGGTGTGGCTGCCTGTGCCAGAATAACTGACAAATCACTGGAAGCTGTGGGATTTCATTGCAAATCTCTTGAGACCTTATCATTGGATTCAGAGTTTATTAGTGATAAGGGGGTCCTTGCTATTGCACAAGGATGTCCTCTTTTGAAAGTCTTGAAGATACAATGTATTAATGTCACAGACAGGGCTTTGATAGTTGTGGGAGTTTCTTGTTTGTCGTTGGAAATGCTGGCCTTACACAGTTTCCAGCAATTTACAGACGAGTTTGTCATTTTCCCTAGATTTCTTATGCATGATGATTAAAATATCACCCTCATTGAATTGCATTGTTGAAGGCTATTTGGCCTATCAGTTTTATTACCTAATTCAATGGTCTTTGTTTTACTATGTTTCATATGGATGGCATGATTATTGAAGTATGACTTCCATTCGTGTCCCAGGGGTCTTCGTTCTATCGGCAAAGGGTGTAAGAAGCTAAACAACCTTATTTTGAGTGATTGCAATTTCCTGGGTGATATGGGTCTAGAGGCAATTGCCACCGGCTGCACTGAACTTACGCATCTTGAAGTTAATGGCTGCCACAATATTGGAACCATTGGACTGGAGTCTGTGGGGAAATCTTGCCCGTATGTTTATTGTTTTCCCTTGCTACTGAATTTTTAAGGGAAAAGAGTCTAGGCTTTAGCTGTAGCTAGGTCTCATATCCAATTCCTATGATTGGGCGGCAGACTACGTTATTTTTTTTTTAATTTTGAGTTATATCAATTCTGAAGTTCTTGACTTTGTGCAGGCGCCTGACTGAGTTGGCTTTATTATACTGCCAGAGGATTGGTAATTTCGCCCTTACTGAAGTTGGAAGGGGCTGTAAATACTTGCAAGCTCTTCACTTGGTAGATTGCTCCAGCCTAGGCGATGAAGCCATTTGCAGTATAGCCAGAGGTTGCCGAAATCTAAAGAAACTTCATATCAGGAGATGTTATGAGGTCTCTCTCTATGTCTATTGGATATATTCCTCTACCTGCAATATGCTTGAACCACTAGTACCGACTTCACCAGGAAAATGACTGCATTTGTAGGCTTGCATCTTTTAGATGCTGGCAATAATTCATTTTTTTTATTTCTGCAATTCCATATCGGATATAAATCCTTAACTTGTATCACGCCAATAGGTTGGAAGCAAGGGAATCATAGCTGTTGGTGAGAACTGTCACTCTCTCACGGATCTTAGTCTCCGCTTTTGTGATAGGTCTGTCAAATTGTATTTTCCTTCCACGTTTCTGTGGCAGTTCTATTTGCCCATGCTGTTTCATGTTGTCAGCTGTGCTTCGAGTTTTTTTTTTGGGCGTGAAATATGGTTTACACATGGGCTTTATTTTGGGAGTGAATTATGGTTTACACATGGGCTTTATTTTGGGTGTGAATTATGGTTTACACATATGGATCTTTTTTCCGGTGTGAACTATGGTTTACACATATGAAGCTTTTTTTGGGTGTGAATTATGGTTTACAAATAGTGACTACATTTAAGCTTTTTTGCCATTTTTCTACTAGGGTATGGAATGAAGCTCTTATTGCTGTCGGTCAGGGATGCCCATTACAGTATCTAAATGTTAGTGGCTGCAACCAAATAGGTGATGCCGGAATTGTAGCCATTGCAAGAGGATGCCCAGAACTCTCATACCTCGATGTGAGTGTTCTCCAGGTGTGCCCTCACTCTCCCTCTCTTTCTTCTTTATGTAGATAAGCTTCTGTTCAACTTGATTGTTTACTCCTGTAATTTTGTTGCTTCTTCCAATACTTCTCCGAACTGCAGGGGAGTGTCAACCTGACTGTTATTTTATTTTATGTGTTATTCCGATCCAGTACTTGCTTGCTTATCAAACCCTTTTGATGGCAGAATTTAGGCGATATGGCACTGGCCGAGTTAGGAGAAGGTTGTCCCTTACTCAAGGATATAATACTGTCCCATTGCCATCAAATAACAGACATCGGTCTTTCTCATCTGGTCAAAAATTGCCAAATGCTCAAGTTATGCCACATGGTGTACTGCCCGAACATAACTAGTGCCGGAGTTGCCACCGTGGTTTCTAGTTGCCCGAACATAAAGAAGGTCCTGGTCGAGAAATGGAAGGTAAGTCCTAGGACGAAGAGAAGAGCCAGCTCAGTCCTCTCCTATCTCTGTGTGGACCTCTAATTAGGACATCGAAGTTGGCATTGAGCATGCCGGTCTGGACGCATCTCAAACAACGTAACATTACCTGAATATTTAAGGGCTTCTTCCAAGTAACTTTGTATGTAGCAAGCCTTTTGCTGTATGAATTTTTCCAAAAATTGTGTGTAGTCCTTCCCTTGGGTTTCCCCTTTACATCTTGTCGAACCTAAGATTAACACAAACTTTCAAGGCTTGCATTGACATAGTTTGAAACGGCACCGATTTGAAAATTCCAATCGGTCGAATAAACATCAAAATTGCGTATTTTTTTTTGTTTTTGTTTATCTTTTTAACGTTTTTTTTAAAATTATTAATCTTTTTATTTTATAAAAGGTTACTGTACACAAAATAATTTTATATATAGTGTTTAGGTTATGATATGTGAAATTATTTTTGTTATTAAATAATAATGAATAATAACCTTTTTATAAATTAAACAATAACAAATGATAACCTTTATATAAGTTGGTATCTAAATTTGGTAGTTTCTTTTAAATTGGTACCTATTTTTAAATTTAAAATTACTATTTGAAGTTATGAATTTTTTAAAATTAGCCCATGCCTTGTTCAATATATGGATTATACTGGAATTTTAATTTTTTATCATTATTTTATTCATTTTTACTACAAAATCTGAAGTAATAATATCGATTTATTTTTACAATTTTGTTTTTAATATTTAAAAATATAAAAATTAAATATATTTTTTAAAAATAAATATGCTATATTAAAAAATTTAATGAAACACGTCAGATAATAAGAAAATATTAATAAAATAAATTATATCATCATGATTAAAATAGAAATAATTCAAAAATTTAAATGATTAAATTAAAGACTTAAAAATTGCAATGGCTAAAATAAGGATGAGAAAAATAATTGAGTGATGATTAAGGTAGTTTACCCTTCCTAGAAAGAAACCAACTCTTAGTAGCGTATCTTGCTCTTCTTCTCAGCACCTTCGTTTTTTGGTTTCATCATCGTCTTTTTATCACTCTCAAAATAACTGAAAAAGAAAAAAACTATCAAAGCCATGGCCGGCGATTGCAGCATCAGAGCACTATGGATACTCAACAACCTCGACGCCGTCGTTTTCTCCAGGTCAATCCATCACCAGAACTTGCTTTCCACGTCAAATCTCTCTTTTATATCAACGTTTGAGGGATTTGTTTTCAGCTTAATTTTTCTTTTCAGATTGGTTTTTCGATCTCGATTTCAATTCCTAAGAATGCTTCTGGCCGAAATAAATTTATTTTTTTTTAAAAAATTGATTTGTTTTGATGTGTATGTTCAGGAGGTTTCCGGTGGTGGAGAAGCGGTGGCTAGCTGCTTGCCAAAGTGAAAATGATAGCTCCGAAAACGATCCTGTTAAGTGCACTGTGTTCTCTTCGCTTCCCTCTGATTCAGATCTAGCTGCCGCATTCTCTGATAGAAAGACAAGGTTAGCTAATTTTTCAACTATTTCTTCCAGTACTCAGATTACTTTTTAAGCTTAAATTGCATGTTATTATTACTGTTCATTACATCGTACATAATTTAGGAGTGTACTTGAGCCGATCGAGTTTTTTTTTTTTGCTTGAACATGAAGGCACGTTCTTGATAATTTGATGCTCTTTTAGCCGACGCTTATATGCTGGTTGAAAGTGACATGTTTTTATTTGGTGACAATACAAAACTAGAGTAAAGAGAACTGACCTGGAAATTTTAATGAAAGCTCCTCCTTGGGCTTCTTTTTGCGGGTTCTTTTGCAGCTTCTTTTGCAGCTTCCCCGTAAACCTAGAACCTGTGTAATCAATAAGCTAAAGCTGTCCATTTCAATAGCCGGCGAGAAAATATCGAACAAACGTCATTAAACACTCCATTCACCATCATTAATTCTAATCCCCAACTTCCCATTTACAAATTAAGCAATTAATGGCTTTTAGATCTATTAGGGAGGGGAACTAAAGAGTGGAATTACTTGCTAAATCGTACAGGAACCCGTTTGACATGAATCGTAATAAAACAAAACAGGCTCAGTGGTTTCGGCCTCCACCGCACATGCTAACCAAGTCCATCAAGGTGGAGTATAATACATCCAAAGTTAAATGCCCCAAAAACTTTCTGTAATCGGATGCACCATCATGCATGTCCATTTGAAGTTTCCAATCCTCTGCAAATCCATCTTCCATTACTAACCACCAAGAGATGCCATCTTTAATGTCTCCTGGGTTCACATGGGCAACCAGACTAACAGTCTCCCCCTGTTCTAGCTCAAATGTCAAACAAAGGAAATCGCGATTTGTTTTTATTCCCACCATAAGAGCTTCTTCGTGAAGCCAGCAAATTACTTGGCTTGCAAACCCAATTTCATCACCAATAACTAAAAACAGTATACTGTAGGACAGAACAGTTGGAGCCTTCTCTTTTTCTTGTTTGGGGGGAACAAAACAACCATCTTTCTGTTGCTTAGTAGGAAAGAAAGCTGCAGCAGTATCGAGTTTAATTTGTGAAAGGTTTGAGCTTCATCCGGTTTCACTTTTAACTCATTTGATTAGGCTTGTTTACCTAGTAAAATTGAGCTTCATTCTTATGCTCAACTTCAAGCTTGATTATTTTCTCAAAAAAATCCAAGCTTGATTTCAAGTTTGAATTGAGAGTTTCGATACTAATTATAAAAAACTCGATTAATCTCACAAGACACAAGACAAGGATTAATGTACTCAAGCTTGGCTCATTTGATAGCTTGAGCTCAATTCGATGATGATGTTGATGATGACTTGAATTTTAGGGGTTCCTTTTTCCCTGGTCAAACTTTAACAGCCTGCGACCACAAGTTTATTGTGTACAAACCTTACTGTGAAATTAACTAATTACTTAAATCATTATTGTTAAGGCTCCATTACCTTTTTTACTTCACTACAAACATTCTTCTTTGGTAGCAAAAAGTAAAACATGTTCGGATTTTAAATGAAGGATATTATAGAAGTGACAAATGAACATAGCTATGTATAACTCTTCTTTAATGATGTTAACTGTTTTGCTTTTCAGTTCATTTCAACTCTGGTAGTTATTTTTTGTTTGTTTTGACTTGTTGTAACTTTTTCCCCTTTTACAGGGAGGGGTCTGTTCGTGGATTTGGTATACGCGTATCCCAGTCAAAGGAAGGATCAGATTCATGGGTTGATGACCCAATTACGCGTCATCTTGTAGGCTTTTACATAAACAGAGAGGAGGAAGGAGAGAAGAATTTTATGTGGCCTTTAGCGTTGCACATCAAGGGTCCTTATTGCATTCTTATACTGCCCTTAGTTGAGCCCAGGCATGTTAAGGCTTATGCAAGGCTCTGTAAGAGATCTGATTGTGGAAATGCTGTCATGGCAGATGAAAATTTGTCTTCTTTGCTTCTTGATCTTCCATCAATCACAGGGTATGGTAAGTTACTTGCAATATTATTCTGTAAACCTAGTGTTAAATCATTCTGTCCTGATGTCAGTTTTTTGGATGACATTTCTTATATGGAATAGAAAGCTGTGAAAATTTTCACTTTATAATTTTTTTGTCCTGTTATTGTTACTAAAGGTAGTGCTCAGTTTTGGTTGTGCTTTGAGTTCATCATACAACTGTTTCATACTTGATGAAAAGAAATAGTATCAGTTTTTTTTCTCTGCTGTAGAGCATTCATGGTGGCTCATGCCATTGGTGACATAGTTACTGGGGATGTAGCAGAGCCTGAGGTGGTTGTAAGTCAATCTCCTTCAGTTGGTGGGTTGTTAGACTCGCTTACTGGAAGTATTGGGATATCGGGAATCTCAAGAGCAAAACCTGTAGTGGCACCTGTTGCATCTTCTGCACCATCTGGCTCTACTGCAATTGGAGCTATTGCACCTGATGTTCCAAAAACTGGTTCAAGGCTGCTGGATAAAGATGCACTTAGAACTTTCATAAGTAGCGCAATGCCCTTTGGTTGGTACTTTTTTCATTATGGTATTTTCTCATGAAAGATGATGTTATATTTTTCTTGTGGATTCTTTGCTTGACACCATTTAATATTAATACAGGAACGCCCTTGGATCTCAGCTATTCCAACATATTCTCAATCAAGGCTAATGGTTTTTCTTCATTGGATATCCCTCCACAAGACCTCAAGCAACCAGCATGGAAGCCCTATCTGTACAGAGGAAAGCAGAGACTTTTATTCACCATTCATGAAACTCTTCATGCTGCCATGTATGATCGAGATGAGATTCCAGATAGTTTATCAGTCTCTGGGCAAATAAACTGTCGAGCAGAATTGGAAGGACTGCCTGATGTGTCATTTCCCTTGACAGGAGTGAGCACATCTAAGATTGAGACTTTATCATTCCATCCTTGTGCTCAGGTTCCAGAACAAAATGTGGATAAGCAGGCTCTGATGTTCTCACCTCCTCTGGGTAATTTTGTTTTGATGCGATATCAAGCAACATGTAGCCTTGGCCCTCCTGTAAAGGGATTCTATCAATTGTCTATGGTATCCGAGGATGAAGGTGCATTTTTGTTCAAATTGCACCTAATGGAAGGTTATAAGTCTCCTTGACAATGGAGTTCTGTAATGTGACCATGCCATTTCCAAGGAGAAGGATTTTATCTTTAGATGGCAGTCCATCGATTGGAACAGTTTCACATGCAGAGCATTCTGTTGAATGGAAAATTATCACTAGCGGACGAGGACTTTCTGGGAAAAGTATTGAGGCAACATTCTCTGGAACAGTTAGGTTTGCACCATGGCAGACGCAAAGGTCAGCTTCCTTTAGGTCAGTTCTTGAAGGCACAACAGATGATGATAGCGATAATGAGACAGAGAATGCCAATAACATGGTAAACGTAGAGGATTTTTTAGAGGAAAAGATGAATAAGGATCTTCCTCCGGTTGATCTAGAGGAACCATTCAGTTGGCTTGCGTACAACTATGCCAAAGTACGATCTTTTGTCTCAACCCGTTTTACCATTTTTTTTACTTTTCGGAATTGCCTAAAGTTTCTACAGGAAGTCTATGATCCTAATTTTTGTTCATTGTTAAAGGTGTCGTTCAAGATTGTGGGGGCATCATTATCTGGAATTTCTATTGATCCCAAATCTGTACGTCTTACATTCCTCCAACTCACCTTCCATGTTTAACTTCAGTTAATATCATACATAATATACCAACTAACATGAACATCAATAGGTGTTAGTGAGAGAAGCTCCTCCTTCTCTCTAAAAATCAGGTGTTTTAGATAAGTTTTTCTGTTTTATTCCTTTTCATTTCTCTTGATGGCGAATAAGGTGAGAGCTCCTGTTAGGAAAAATGGTGTCACAGTAATCATTTTCAACATTCCTGAGAGTTTTCATTACCAAGGTCTTTGGTTATTTTTTGATAAATATGGTGAGGTGGTTGATTCTTTCATCCCTAATAAAAGAAGCAAGGGAGGAAGTAGGTTTGGATTTGTTCGTTTCACTAGACTAGAGGATGCGAGGAAGGCTATCAAGTGTATTGATAGTTCTAGGATTCAAAGTAACAAAGTTAGAGTTTTCATGGCGAGATATCATCCTCGTGATGTTTTCTAGAGGAAGAAGTTCTCTGGTCCATATCCAGTCGAGGGCAAGAGTGGTGAAGGAGGTTAGTCATACGGAGGCTCCCTTTGTTGGTTCTGTTGACGAGAGTAAGCTTTCAACTCTCAAAAACAGCTTGGTAGATTGGTGCAGAATTTTTATTAAGTGGGTAGAGTCGTCTTCGTTGGAAGAGGCAATCGCATCCCCGTTATCCAAGGTGGGGGAGCTCGTTGGTGTCTCTCCAGTTAAGTTCCCCGAGTTGGAGGTGTGTGTTGAAGAAGCTGGTAGAAACGTTAACTCATCGGAGGTGCAGTGTCCCGAGTGGTGTTTGAGGAAGAAGAAAATGCTTTCTGTTGTATGGGGAGTGGGTCTAGAGGTTGCTTCTTGTCGGGTGAGGGCGAGGACGACAGGTACATAGGAGAGGAAATGATGATGGGTCTGAGGAGCGTTGTTGTGGGTCAGGGGACTGTTCATTCGCAAATTGAGGAGGTGGGGGAACACGAGACAGAGCTGGTGCACGCGGAGAGAGAAGCAGTGGATGTCTATAAGGATAGGTGTTTGTCTGCACGTGGCTATGAGGGTTCGAATGATTATTTTTCAGATTTCCCCATGTTGGATGGTCGAGTTGAGTCAAAGGTGGTGGAGGATGTGCTTAAAGAGGGCCTTATAAATAATAGTGCATTCAATAGATTAAATGGTGAGGCCATGCTGAACCGGGGAACAAAGGAGGTGGAACACGAGATATTGCTGGTTTTTGAGGGGAGTGAGGCAGAAAATGCCAACAAGAATTATTCTATGACAGCACGGCTAAGGAGGGAATGAAGGATTTTTTAATTGATTTGCCCATCAAAGGTGGTGCACGATCTTTGAGGGATGATTCATTCTCGCACATTTCCAGGCAGAAACAGAGTTAAGGAGGGGAATTATAATAATTTTACCTCTCTCCATTCTTTTCATGACAAAAATTTGGCTCCTCAAAGGAAGAATTATCACTGCCGAAGCAAGTTTAAACAGAATAAGGTGCAGCGCGAGGATTCTGCAGGCAGATTCCTTTATGATTTGGAATATCCAGCATTGGGGCAGAATCTAAAGAAGGTAGAGACAGACTCCTTAATGTTAAGGAAAGATCTGGATTTTGAGTCTGGAGGCTCAGTAGTGGTTCTGTTTCCGGATGATTACGGCAGTGGAAGTTTTGGCAGATGAATTACATATGATCTTTGTTTTTGGAGTTGGAAGTTCGGTTGCTTTCCGTCGACAAGTTGAGTAATATGTGGCAGTTAGGAGGAGATTCGATGCTTGCTCCTCTGCATTTGTTTTATGTGGAAACTCTTGGCCTTTGTGGTTGATCTTGGTGTATATGGATTGAGTCGTTGTTTTATTTGGCATATATTATAGTTGTTTGGTGTTGTGGTGTCTTTCGGGCCAAGCTAAGGTGGATTAGGCAGAGTCTTTGCTGTTTTTTAGGTTTATTTTTGAATGTTTCTGGTGCTCTGTTTATGTTGGGGGTGGATTTCTGGTTGTATCTGGTAATTTCTTATGTTCAATGAAATCCTAAGGCACTCTTTTCCTCCTTCCGATGATTAAGGAGTTTGTTTAAAACTCCTTTAATCAAGAAGGGGATTTTTAACGAGGCCTTCAATTCCTATAAAAAAAACATGAACATCAATGGTGATTGTTTATCGTTATACTAAAGTTACTTTCTTATTCTTCGTATTGCATCATATAGGTAAGCATCTATCCCACTGTAAAAGCGCCTGTGGAATTGTCATCTCATGTAAGGTTTTCTTGGAACCTATCCAAATTTCGATAGATTTAGCTTTACTTACCTTTCGAAATGACGGACACAAATTTATGTTGTGGATCCTCTCGTAATTTCCTGTTAGAGTTGCAGTAAAGGAATGTACATTTGTAGATTGATGCTCTTGTTTCATTACACTTTGGTTTTCAACACAGGTCACTTCTGGAGACTATATCTTGTGGAATACATTAGGGAAGTGCCCATCTGCCTTAAATGCAGAAGTGTAACCGAGGGAGACTTTTTTCAACGGAGGATGTGAAGCTTCTATGGGTAAACTTGGTATGGATAAATGCTTTTATTTTGGATTAGAGTCTTTTGAGTTCAAATCATATCGGATTCAAGTTGTTTCGTATTTAGGCGTTTTGAACTCTAGGTCTCTCAAAATTGAATCTTTTAGAATTTGGACCGAGTTAGCATTTTTTTGACTCCTTAAACCTTGGGTTTGTCGGATCAAATCACCTTATATTTTTGGAATTACATATAATAATGAAATATAATCAAATAATGTGGTTGTAGAGTTTAATTCCACAAGCGGTGGCAATCAACCATCTCAACCGCTATGTCAACATATACAGAATTAGAATCTGCTTGTCTTTGAAAAGCTTATGTTGATGTAGATCAACTTTCCTAATTCACTATGGACTCTTTTGATTTTTTTGGGATGAAAATCATGAATATTCAGTAGTCAATGATAGATTCATGAAGATATGTCTTTTGTCTATGATAAGAATCAATGACTGAAGATATCAATAACCTTTTATCTCATTTACAAGGATGCTGAGTAGCTATTTAAAGAAACTTGTAGCTTGAATGCATTTCGCACTATACAATCATTTTGTGATTTAGAACTTCTTTAAAAAAAAATCACTGAATATTTGATTTATTGATCGATTAATTTGGATCAAGTATTACAAAGGTTCAATTATGGGTTGATCTTCTCAACCCAGGTTGTTCTTCTCAACCCAGGTTGTTCTATTCATAATTATATTATGAACATTGTTTAAAGAATCTAGTCTCATCTTTCTAGATCAAGTATTTTTATTTAATACATAAGAAAGTATTTTTTATGATTTCCTAATCTAAAAATATAATAAACAAAATATACACATCCATTAGCTATTTCTCCTCTTTGACATATTTTCACTTGCAGCGCCCTGTTGCTTTCCCTTAGATCAACCTAGTAGATAATGGATATGGTAAATATACATTTTTTTTAAATGTAAAGAGGGAGCAGCTGATTCTAATGATTAGCTTCAGCTTGATTCACAGCTAGCACTTCAGCCGGAGGGGTACTGTACGTGCGCAAACCAGGACCCATTAATCTAGCAGTTCTCGCCATGCAATCTGCTGCAACGTTTCTCTCCCCCACCACGTAAGTGATCCGAACAGTCCAATCCCGCTCCAAGAGCTTGACAATAATAGGAAGAAGTGGTGAAGCCATATCCGAATTCCGTGCTTGTTGGACAGCCGAACAAACTTCACTATTATCAGTCTCAACAATGATCCATTTCAATCTCAAATCCCAGGCCAGCTAAAGTCCGACCAAAATGCCCCACATCTTCGCTTCAAAAGCTGAGCACGCTTCTAACCGTCATGAAAAGCCACCAATCCATTGGCCCCCTGCATCTCGTATCACTCCGCCGCAACCCGAACTGTTAGAGGATACATCGTATGCTCCATCCGTATTCATCTTACACCAGTTCCTTGGTGGAGGTTCCCACGACAACGTCCGACACGTCTTCCCAGCTGTTCAAATTCCTGCAGTTGCCAATTTTCTTGCTTCCACCGCTTCCTTTAATAAGCGTCGACTTTGATCGAGAACCCCTCCAATAACAGCTGTTCAGATTTAAAAATGCGGAGATTCTGGCGTCTCCAAATGCACCAAAGGACCGTACCAAACAAATGCAGCCATTCATGTGTACTAATAGGAAAATAAGTCAGATTTTGCAAATTATAACGAATCCACTCCACAATGTCCATACTCAAAAACTCACCCAATCTACCTTGTGAAATAAGTGCAGACCGCGTTGCTTGCGCCTCAAAACAGTCCCGTAACAAGTGACTGATGCGCTCGGTTGCCGCTCCACACAACGTGCAGCTCACATTCGCCGCTAGATTTCGCCTCTCATCGTTTGTCAACAAGCGACCTAAGCAAACCAACCAGAGAAAAATTCGCACCCTCGGCATACCATCAAATTTCCAAATTAACTTCCAAACCTGAAATAAACTCGACAATGGCTGCCCCGAATCCACCTGCAATTTGTAAGCACTCAACACGGAAAACTTCCCATTTTTCTCCCCCCTCCAACCAGGTCGATCCTACCCATTAGTCGGTAAGGGAGGTCTTACCATGACCAAATATACATTTTGATACCATTTGGTTTTATTTTAATCTTTTTCCCTTCAAATCTGTACTTTGTTCGACTTAATTTGAACTATGAAATCAAATTTGAATATTTAATTACACAAAAAATATAAGTATCAAACTGAATCTTGAAATCAAATTCATATACCAAAACATTTATGCATAGAATACACTAGTCATCCAATTATTAGTAGGATTATAAATGAGTTACTGAGTTTTAAAAGGTTACAAAGAGTCATTCAATTAACCGATTGCTATAAACATGTACTCTATCATTAAAAACAAAACACATGTTACCAACATGAATTGATTCAATTGGTAAGCAGCTTGATATCGTTTAAGCAAGATCTTGAGTTCGAGTCATTGTGTATGCAAAAAAATCCTGCTATGAGACACTCCCATCAAAACTAGGTGTGCGACGCGAGTTAGTCTAAATTAGTTAAGATGAAGCCTTGGAACCGGGAGAGCACAAAAAAACGTACATTAATTTCCATAGTTACTATCAAGTTAGTTTATCAATTATAGCAACCAAGTCACTAAATTTAACAATTGTTACAATCAAATCACTAAATTATAAAAATGAATTTTTTTATAACCTTAACGGTATAGTGACATGTTTGTAAACTTCGATTATTGAGTAATACATTTATTTTAAATTCAGTGACCCACTTGAGATCTTAGTAATAATAATTGAGTGACTTGTACTTTATTTTACCTAATGTTTACTTACCTAATAATAGTCTCTTTTAACCAACAAGAAAATCTGCATATTCCTATTTTGTTTGGTCTTTTACGTGGGCATAGAAACCAAGAGATTATTTTCCATTTACACAATACCAAAGGCAAAACTAAGCAACAATGGTACGAGGAATTATGTGGCTTGGGAATATTGAAATCAATGCCCTTTGGTTTGGTGGACAACAACCTAAGATGTTTGGGCTTCAGGCATGGATTCTTCTCAGTCTTACTTCCAACAACATTGTTATGATTGTGCCATGTTGGTGCCCACTTAAGCAAAACCTTCTTCTAACATGTCTTGTTTGCCTCAAAAATCTTTAGCGTCTACGAGGTATGGTGTCGTTTGGGACCCTTTTTTTCAAAAAGATTTGTTCATATTTCGAGAAAACATAACTAGAAAGTTAATAAAGCATATCAGGTTTGATTCACTCGAACGAGTATATCTAATAAGAAGGGTGATAAACGGTGAAGAACAAAAAATTTGAGTATACATCTTATACAAAAATTAAAGATGATATGAGCACTCACATCCCAATACCAATTCTAGTACATATCTTACACAAAAATTTTAGTTCCTCTCTAGCACCGTGACACTCGTGTTTCACTTCCAATCAATTCCGTTATTTGATCTTATTGTAATTATTTTTTATCAGAAATTGATAATTTTAAGGTAAAAATAATATAGAGATGATAATTTAGCTATCAAAATGAAAAGACGGTTACAGTCAAGGAAAAATGAATTAAGCTTATATTTTTCTCTCCACAAAGCTTTGCTTGAGAAGTGATATACATCCCAATGAAAATGAAAGCCCACAAAAGCTCTAACCAAAGCATTTTGTTGGGCACTAACTTACCGATAGTAAAAATGGGGGAATCACATTGAAAATATAAAATATAGACGTGAAGATTATAGAATGTATTAATCTCACGTTGAAAAAAAGAGATGTTTAGAAATTTAAAACCATTGTTTTTGTATATTTTATTTACATATCTTTTTGAAAAGAGACTAATAATCTTGTAACATGTGATAATTGATATATCGATATGAAGATTATACACAATAATTTAAGATATTCATAATGATAGGATAATTTAATTTTTTTAGTGTTCCAAAAAAAAAGATTATTCATTAATCACAATGATTGGTACATGTGATAGCAAATAATAGTCATGAAGATGTATCACAACTAAAGATCTTCATGACCACTATTTGAGGTTTATGCCCAAAAAGGATAAAATGCTAAGATAGTGGGACCAAAAAATATTTAAATTACCACTATATATATACATAATACTTCCAATTAATATTATAGAGGTATTGAATTAATATAAAATTTATATGCATAATAAGTATAATTACGTTAATAGAAGTGTATCGTTATCCATATACACATAATGCACATTCCTTTTTACCAATGTTTTTAAAACCGGACCTTAAATCAGTGAAGGTACTGGTTATTGGTTCAACCGTGGTTAAACTGCGGTTGAACCGGTTTATATAAAATAATATTTTTAAAAAAATTTACATAATATTCAAAGCAATATTGATATATATATATATATATATAACACTCTTTTTAAGTTCACAATATTAAAATATATAAAAATATCACAAGTCATAACATTTATAAGTTAAATACCATAATATCAAGTGAAACAAAATTATTCAAATCAACTACAACATAATATTTAATGTCAATACCTAATGAAATTCATCAACAACTAAATAAAAAAAGTACATAATTGATACAAGTATCAATCATCATAATATTCATTGAAATTGATTCTCTCAAATCCAAAATATTGGGAAAAACTTCTTCATCAGTTCAACTACCACCGACATCACCACTTTGAACTTGAAACTCCATAGCATCACTTTGAACTTGAAAGTCCACAACATCAAGATCTTCATCACCTAGCAATATGATAAATAAATATAAAGTTAAATTTAAATTCCCAAACAATACTTAACAATTAAAAGTAAAAGTGTAAAACATATTAAATAATAAATATAATTATATAACTAAAATAAACAAGCAAAGATTAACCTTCATTGTTTTTTATTATTGACCAACTGAAATTGCATTCTCATGATAAAGAAAATTATCAATCTCATCAATATCAAGCTCAGGAGGTGTTTCTTCTTCAGTTACTCAAAAATCAACATGATCAATAGATTCATAATCAATAGGATCATGACATGGCTTCTTGAGCAACCTAAAATTAAACATCACAATATCAAGAAAGAAGTTGATTAATGATTAATTGATTATGCTTAAAAGGATAAGGAATTGAAATAATATTTTGACATTATAACTATTCTTTAAAACAAGTTATAAGTAACATAAACTATATCATTTAGTCTTTAATGTTCTAGTCTATTTCTTCTCTTTGTATGGATGATTTAAAAAACACTCTAATTTCTCTCACATCCAGAAGAAGAAGAAGAAGTTTGGCTAAGAAGACAAATTGCCAACTTTTGCAAAATTGGAGCACTACCCCCAAACAACGTCCACCATTGATTTACAAGAAATAAATTTAATGATAAAAAATAGAAGTATAGAACACAAGTTATACTTAAATATTTAAGAGTAAAAATATAAATTATAAACTAGAAAATATAAAGTAATATTTACCGGTCGAATTGTCTTTGTTACGATAAGAGCACTTTCTCGACCAAAACTTCCTTGTCGTTCCCGGTACATATTCATCTCACTAATGCCTTTAGTTAAGTCATCACAAAAAGCTCTTTTTTCAAAAAAGAAATGGCTGCACTCATGACTCTGTTCTTGCTACAAAATTTCTCATCATAGAAGAATGCAGGATTTAAAAAGTAAGCTGTTGCATGAAGATTGAGCTTTAAATGTTTATCCCATCGAGCCTTAATAATATTTGTGTAAGGCTTATACAAAGCTCTTCTATTTCTAAACATCTCCTTCATAGCATTTTTTCACCCTTTGCATGCCTTCATAAACATAACCAAGAGAAGGTTTTTCATCCCCATCTACAATTCTTAGTAATCGAATGATAGGAGCCACAAGTTTCGCTATCGACAAACAATCATTCCAAAACTTTTGATCCAAAACAATAGCACTAACAATTTTTCCTGCTGTAGTCTTTGATAATTTATGGCTAGTGAAATGCTTTTCTACAACTAAAGCTTGCAAATCATGTTTGTGATCAAAAATATTTTTCATGTAATAAAAGTAGTAACAAAACGAGTCACTCTTGGACGTACAATTTCTTTCCAACCTTCTCTTTTTCTCATCCAAGATAAGAATACCATGTGATTATAGACAAATATTGTAATCTTGGAAGCCTTTGAGGCAAGGTCTGCAACATGAGGCATACTAGCAATGTCCTTTAAAATGAGATCCAAACAATGAGCGGCACAAGGAGACCAAAAAATGGTATCATATTTCTCTTGTATCAGCTACATAATTAGATGCATTATCAGTCACTATATGGACAACATGTTCAGCTCCAACTCATTCAACCACTTCAGAAAACAAGCCGCATAATGTCTTAGCATCTTTTATGACATCTGATGCATTAACAGATTTCACAAATACTACACCTATAGTATAATAAATTAAAAAGTTTATCAAACATATATTAAGTATTCTTCATATGACAGTTAACAGCAAACTAAAAAAATAGTGAACTAATAAGTAATAACTATATTAAAATTTCACATAAATGATACCTACAAGACAATAAACCAGAAAGTTGATCAAAGTTCTTTGCTGTTGATCAATCCATCCATCTGCCATAATTGTACATCCACTCTTAGCCCAATTTGCTCGATAACCTTCTACAAGTAAGCAACGCTCTCTCTTGCAATCTCCCAACAAGTATGGTGATAGTGTTCCATGAAATCAAATGCAGGCATCATAAAACCAATGAGCAATTGCCATCTTAGCTTTGTGAATTGCTTGCGTGCTTGATAATACACTTTTCATACTTGGTTGCGATCCTGGAGTAGTCCTTGGAGCAAAATAATTACTAATTTCAACATTATTTCTTTTCAATGTGGCTTGCATCTTACCCTTCTTATCCATATTTGAGCTAGGTTGAACTTCTTGTGCTTCCTCTTCAATATTTTGATCACCATATGCTTCATTTAGGTTACTATCGCCACTCTTACTTTTTTCTTTGATTTCATCCAATAACTTAAGCATTTGGTTACGAACATCATGAGGCACTTTTTTGCAATAACTTATATTACCTAGAACCGCCGTAAGATGTTGCTTCATTATATTTATGCCCCCTCCTTTACAAGGCTTACTACAATAAAGGCAAGTGTATACACAACTTTTTCCCTCTTTTTTAAATGAAACATGATCCCACGCAGGATCATTTTTCCCACGATAGAATATTATTACTATCTTGAGAAGCATTATCTTGTAGAGCATTCACACGGTAATTCCTACATTTTATAAACATAAATTGATTAGTGATTAATAATAAATAATTGAATAATTGAGAAATTCATATGCAATTATAAATATAACGAGTAACAAAATTTGTCATAGAGGAACAATCTCACTAGCACCAATTTTAATACATCAAACAAGAAAAAAAAAACATTTGAAAATCACCTAACAAAAGAATGGATATTTTTTATCAAAGGGATCGCATTGAAACTGTAAATTCCTATTTCAAGTTTGAACATCTTGTTTTCCTTACAAAAGAATTGCCATAAAAACAAAAGAATCGAAAACCTTGCTACATACATTGAACGAACAGTATCACAAATTTCAAGTGTGCCTATGTTCAAAATGGAGGCTATTCTGCCATTTTATCTTTTATACTGTGGGTGGAAATGGGCCAGAATCTAGAGGGTAGAAGATCATTTGCCAGATTCAATGTCCGCCGCTGCCGGAATTGCCTGAATTTATATCAACCACATCTTCCTACAAAAGCCCCTAATCTGTCGTTCACAGAACCTGTTTACCGATCAAGTCGAGACCGACAAGAAGGAAGGATATCCCTTGAAATAGAAAGAAATAGAAATGGATACCCTGTGCAGACAGAAGGCTCCTAGCTGAAGCCGTTAGAAGAAGGAATGCCAGAGCAAACTCCTTCGTATATATCCTATTATGCTTCTTTTTCTTAGCCTTTTGCTCTTGTTCTTGCATGAGTTCTTCTTTCATTTCCTCAAGATTGGGTTCTGATCCAACCCGGATGTGTTTTGGCTTCTTCTCAACCAAGGAAACAAGATCACCCTCCGAGGATCAGCCAAATGTTTTGGTAACAACCCACTCATATGCACTGCCAAGTTGGAAAAGACCGGATATCATAGCATTGAACTTGGTCACTGACATGGTATTCTCGAAAAGAAGGTAAGGAACAATGAACGGGAAAGACTTCAGGGCTGGAAGGATGTTGAGGAATGACATTGTAGCAGGGATGTAACAGACAACCCATGCTGGAAGCTCAGCCTCTGGAACGAACATGGTCATCGGGAGAATTATGCATAATTGAGTGAACGAATAAAATTGTAGCACCAGTTTTCGAAGCAGAAAGAACTGAAAGATCAAATTAAATTTCTACCAAAGAATGAATATCAAAACATACTATATTAAAAATCAAATCCAGCAGAATCAAGCTGCAAATCACACTAGAATCAAGATCGGCTACAGTTCATCAAATTCCATAGATATAAAATCGGGCCATAAAAATCCACATTATCAAAGCACAAACTACATATTTGAAACCCTAGGATTTAGAAACCCGAAAAACAAAAAAATAATCAGTCAATGGATGAAAATTTACATTCCACACATTTCAAGTGAGAAAGCTTGAAAAATATCATCAATCAACCGATAAGAACACACAACGAGTGAAGATCCGCATGGATTTATAATAAACTACAAACTCAAAGATTTAAATTCAATTAAAAGATGAATTAAAAATATAAAGAAATGGGAAGCTTAAACATTACCATCTTACGAGAATAAGGAACTCAAGGGAGTATGATGCCGGAGACGGAAAGGTGATGAAGGAATACAAAGTGAAAAAGGGGCAAACGTTGGTGAAAAACTGAAAATGGCTTAACCTAGATGCAAAATTAGAAAATAGCTGGAAAATAATATAACAAAACGACGTCGTTTTGTTTAATTTAAAAAAACAAAACCGTATGAACTGCTTGAACTGTCAGTTCACACCGGTTTGGCCGGTTCCAACCGGTTTGTAAACACCATTTTTATCATTATTTTATTTGTAAAAAAACAATATTATATTATAGTGTTGAGGTTATTAATACCCCAACCACCACTTGTAAAATCACTCAACCTTTGTCCCCTAAAATGTTGGAATGAAAAGAAAGTAGTTGGGACGTTTTTTTCCTCTACTTTTTGCTTTCTTTATTTTCTTTTTTCCTTGGATGTTTGGGGGTTGACGGGTTGCATAAGGGTTGACCACCGTTGAGCGGTGGCCAGCGTACGAGAGAGTCCGGTTCATGGCCTACTAGCGCCGTCTGTGGGTGGCCGGAGGTGAGCGTGGGGGTCTTTGTTAGGGCCTTGGTTGAAAGCAAAGAGAGAGGAGAAGATCACTTTGACCTTCGTTTTAGCATCCCTCGGCGAACTTGGTTGCCGTTCAGAGCATGGGGTGGTCACCAAGGTGTTTTGGTCGTCGTTTAGGGTCGGTTTTAAGTCTCATCGACATGGGGTGAGTGAAAGAACGAGAGAGTGCAATAGGAAGAACGGTGAGATTTTTTACCGTTCAAGGGGTCGGTCGGTCCTCCTCCGTCGTGCTTGAGGTCGACGGTGGGTATAGGTCGGTCCCTGGCCGGTGGACGGCGTGTGGGGGTCGGTGAGCGATGGCCGAATGAATCGTTTGAAGCTTTGATAAGCTTCTCTGCAGTTTACGTAAATGGAGGGGGAGAATATGGTTGTTGTATGAAAAAAGGGTAAACCACGTAGCAGGTCCCTGGCTTCTAGGTGCTTTTTGCTTTGTTCATCTGTTTTAGGGTTAAATCGCATTCCAGGACCTCCTAGTTTCAGCGTCTTGCAGTTTGGTCACTATCAGGGTAAAATCATATTTAAGCTCCCTGTATTTTAGATTCTTTTGCATTCTGGTTATGTACTTTATTTATTTCGAATATGTATATTAATTTTATTAGCTTTCGAATTTAGTCACTGTTTTGATTCTGCTTCTTATCATATTATGATTTGGATGTGATATTTGTAATTTATTTATTTTAGTCATTTTTTTATTTCTCATTTGGCATATAATTTGTAATATTCTATTTTAGTCCCGAGTTGTGGTGTAATGTATTATACATTATATTTGGCATGTAAAATTTGTAGTATGTATTTTAAGTGATGCATATGTTTTATATTTGATTATTTATAATTTAGGTGAATGTACAATTTTATGTTTTTTTTAACTTAAGTACTTTAATTTCTTTATTTACATTTGTAATGTTCATTTTTGTATTTATTATTTAATCTTTATTATTTAAGAACTTTAAATTTTTTAATGTTCATTTTAGTAATTATATTTTGTTTGCATATTTAACGTAATATTTATGCTTTAAAGTATGCACTTGTTAATTTTGTCCAATTTTATTTCCATCATTGAATAGCATTTAATTTTTATCTTTGCTTTAATTTTCATTTATTTGTTCCTAATTAGTATTTTTAATTTATAACCTTTGCCATGAAAATTTGTTTTTGCATATAGATCTAGATATTTGGAATATGTATGAAAGATTCAAAGCATAACTTAATCGATTTCATAATTGGATTAAGGGTAGTATTTATTTATTTTAAAATATTAAGAATGGACGGTCTTAAAGTAACTAGATGTCCTATTCTGATATTTTAAAATAAATAAATACTCTATTTAGAAAAACCTAAAACTTTTGAATATGCCTATTTTAGTTTTATTCATTTTGGTTGAATCACATTATTTTAATATTGAGTTCTTGGGAGAAATTATTATATTCTTTTTATTTCAATTGGAAAGAGAAATATTTGTCCTACAGTATTTTAGGGATTATTTTCTCTTCAATTGGAAATATTAGAATATATCTATTTCTCCTTAGATTTTTTCATTAAATAAAAATTGTATGGTTGAATCTGGAATAATAGGATCGTAACTTAAATTTATATTCAAATTCTTAGATTTTCACTATTAGAGACAATTTATAATCGATGGGGTACCAATTATGGGCATTGTGGGGGTGCTTATCCTTACCCACACGTAATCGACCCCCAAACCCTTATTATTGCTTAAAAATAAATTTCTGGTTACAAGTGGATCAGTGTATCTTTTAAAATGATGTTTTTCTTAAAAAAACTCTGTTAAAAGAATATTTTTTGGTATTACTCAAAAGGTCGATGGCGACTCCAAAACATTTCAAAATCTTTTCAAAACCTTTTCAAAAGAAATCCCCAAGTCGTACTACGTTTTTCCCTCGCCCGGGCGAAAAACGGTGTCGACAGCTTGGCGACTCCGCTCGGGAACATTAGAGGGTCAAGCCTTAAATCGATTTTATATTGTCTCTATAGTTGGAAATTGAGAATTCAATTTTATTTAATTTACGATTCTTTTGATTTCTTTCAATTCTTTTATTATTTATTATTATTTTATTTTATTTTATATCATTGTATATTAATGTTTGCATTTGATTAATTTTCAGATATTAAAGTTTTGGATTCATTTTAGTTCGTTTTTGAGTGGTTGTTTGTCCAAGGTTTAATAATTTCTCCTCACACACAACACGTGCATTATAAAACATAAGCTCTATACCCGAGTTTTCCCCTTTAAGTGGGAGTGAAAGCAGCGTCTTCGTGAGAATTTATTCTCCATGTCAAACCTAGCAAGTAGTTTTCGGGGTTCATATGCCCTATGTCTTCGTGAGAATTTATTCTCCGTGTCAGGCATAGGGAAATGTGCCCTCTCGAATTGAACTTGATCCGCTTAAGCCTATAATGGGTGAGGATTGAGGGTATGGCTCGCCCAAGGGGGCACCGACAAGGACAATTCGAGTACCTTTACTCCTAGAACCAAAGCTCTACATATAGTAATCGTAGAAACCCACCCGATCTAAGATCATACCGAAAGTTTGTCCATAAGTGCCCAAATAGGTGTACACAAAGGAGAAATGAACTCTAACCTTTGTGTTTTAATTTTTTTCGATAGATTATTTTTGAATAAATGCATGTGAACTAGAAATTATGCGGTTAGGGTTTTAATTTCATCTTTGTGTTTTATTCTCTGTATTTTATGGTTCATTTACCAGTTAAATTTAATCTTTTCATATTTCACTAACATACATTTCCTCTCTTTTATTATTATTTTTTTTCTAACGTCTTTTCCTTGCCATGTTGCTTTATTTTGGGCATAAACATACTGTTAATTCCCGAGTTATTTATCAAAATTAGAAGGCTTTTAAAACAACAATTTCATACGAAGGGGTATATATTTTTATCTACTTTGACATATTGGGATATTGTGAGTTCTTTGAAAATTGTTCTAGGATAATTACCTTGGAATTAACACATGTTCATACATGTCATGTCATATAAGGTATTGATTCCCGAGTTAATAGTTGCATTAGAAGGCTTTCAATACGACAATGTCAATTGAAGAGGTAGAATAGAAATGCAAAAACGCACCAATTGTCCAGAAGGGTGCTACAAGAATCAGCTGAAGAGATACATCAAGATGGAACACATGAAGTTCAAATGATGTAGTAAAACAAGCTTTTCAAGGGTTCTACAATGATGTTGATACAACTAGCTGAAAAGAAATAATATGTTTGAAGTCATCAAGTAACAACGATAATCAACACGAGACAATGGATGATGTCAGTCGCATATGGTCGCTCACCAAATGCATTTATAGAAAATAAGTCGAAGCGTTGGAGTTTTCCATCAAGCCAAGGATAAAAGAAGATTGTTTCATTACATGTTCGATCAAAATTGAAGAAGTCAAGTAGTATGACGTGATTTGTAGTTTCCATCTGCCTCGGTGGATTGAGACATTGTGTGTTCTTTGGAAGTTGTTTTATGAAAATTACTTTGGGATCAATTATTTTGTTGCATTTACATTTTGCATTTGCATAAGCATATTTGCATTAGCATCTATACATCGTACATTACATGATATACATTGTATCTCAACGTCCATTAATCACGGATCTTGGGAATAAGCCGCAGAATCTTTTGAGGTAAATTGAAGTCACCCCTTCGTACTTAGAAAAGAATTGAGAGCTAAAGACGTGATGTTAGAGCTGTCTAAAGTTTGAGGCACATCATTGAGATTCGTGGGGCATGGAGAAGCAAGGCCCATATTTTGTTTGACCCAAGGGTATTAACCTTTAACTCATAATGAGAAATTCAGGGGCCAGTTACCAGGAAATTCTTCCACCCATCATGAAACCTTGTTGCACTGGCCTTGTCCTGTTTGAACGTGTTTTTGTTCTTTCCTTAATATATATTTTTGATAATTGAACTTACGTCGTTTTCTAAGGTTATGAGTAATAAATCAAGTTTTAATCTTGTAATTTTTGAATATCGAATGGATTAAAGGTTCTTTTACTACTTCATTAATTATATGGTTTTGAAAAGTGGCAAGATTAGACCTTCCATACCCCATCCAAAGCCAAAAGAACCATTATTGGGTTCCGTACTCGAAATAAAACACATTTACTCCCAAAAGACCAAAATTTGACATCACTTCCCTCTGAAACAATAAAACCATGCCTTTATCCTCCCCGATGCACCAAAACTGATATTTTTACCTTCCATATAGAACTAACCTTTCCATAACATTGCTTTTTTTCATAATCATGATTTTAAAGTCACACATTTCCCTTCATAGACACAAAACTAGCATTTTTTTCCCAACTTCAATAAACTCGGGAAGCATAAAGTACAAGATGTCTGCATATACGAGAACCATTTCTGCAATAAGAAAGATAAGATGGAGTGTTACAGATCAAGTTTTTGCAAGAGAAATCAAATAATTGGGGCATACTAGGAGCGAATGGAAGAAGAAGAAATAAAGAAAATCTTTGAAATAATTCTATCATGCATTAATTACATTTTTTTCATGTAAATAAGATTAATCTTGAATACTCGTCCCCCTGTGATACCTCTTTTACAAAGACTTCCATGTATGAGATGATGAACGGCTTTGTTTCATTTATCCTTTCAAATATATGTATACATATATCCCTTGTTGTCCCCTTTTGAGCATGTAATATTGTTTCTTCTGATTCAACCCTAGCCAAGGATCACCCTCCACACTGGGGGCAAAGATGAAGGACATATACTCGCATGAGTGACATCATCAATTTGGATTTCTCTACAGAGGCAAGTCATAGGAAGAAATAACAAGATATCACAAGGTAGACCAAATACAAAGCGCTCGAATATCAAATCGAGTTAATAATACAAAGAGAAAATGAAGAGATATAAAAAAATACAAAAAGAAAGAAAAAGAGAAAAACAAAAAAAAAGAAAAGGAAAGAAAGAGAAAACAGAAGAAAACAGAAAAAGAAAAAAAGAAGAAGAAAATAGACAGATCCAACACTTCAAGATGAGCGGTTCAAAGATCTAGAATCAATTTACCAAAAGATCAGAGAATGCCATAACAAAATAAAAATAGAATAAAATACACGCGAAAGATTCAAGTCGAGCAAGACAAGATTGAAGACAGTAGAATGAAATGATCCTTGGTTCAATAACCCTTCAACACTTTTTTGGGCCTATTTATCCATTTCTTTTATAACAGTGAGCCCCGACCTACATTACGTGCCTAAAAAGTCCCTTCTAATCATACATGGATTTCTAAGTAGAGAAACTATCTTCAGATTTTATTCCGCCCCTCAAGGTTAATTTTATTTGCAAAAATTAGTTTTCTAAAATTTTTAATACATGATAGGAAAAAATAAAAGGAGGGTTCAGGATGTATAATTTTAGATGACGTCTTGAAACCAAAGGAGGATTCGAGTTGAAAACCTGAAAAAGGCAACTCGAACACTAAGATTGTCAACCACTGTACAGAAGGACAATCTTATACATATCTTGATAAAGCATTGCACAGTCCAAAGGTGCTCGCGAAGGTTGGGAACCAGTGAACATTTCCAGAAGAGAAGCATGACGGTTGCTTCATCAAATCAATGAACACCAGAGTCGAGAACGAAAGAAGCCAACCTAAAACACATTACCACCTCAAATTAACCTGAAACACATTACCTTCCCAAGTCAACCTGAGCCTTTTGTCAGCATTAATCTTTACACTTTTCAAATGTATATAATTTTTGAAGGATTAAAATAAAATTTGGTTTATTTGATATTCAATGAATTCTCGCTTTACAATTTGTTTTGATTGTGAGAAATTGATAACATTTTTTAAATTTATTCAACGATTTTTTCACATTTAAAAAAACATTTTCAAGCAGGACAATCTCAAGTGAAAAGGTCCTTGAAGTTGATGAGGCTCATTCTGCCTCTAGCGAAGAAAAGAGCAAACGATGACAGAACTGTAACACCCCAAATTTTGGTTAGTGACCAAAATGTAACTTTTGAAAGTTTGATGGTCAAAGTATAAAACTTGGAAGAAATTTTAGGGAATTAAGAGATAAAGTTCCTAAAAAGAATTTTATTCCATAGATAGATGGTTTACTCTTGAGGGTGGGGTTTTATGGAAATTATATTTTGGATTTGGAATTTTAGTAAAGAAAAATTAGAAATGGTTAAAACCGGTAGGGAATCGGTAATTTCAGATTTAATTGGAATTTTACAAAAATTTAAAGGATGTTATAAAATGGTTGAAAATATTATTTTAATATTTTGGATCAAAGAAATTTGGTCTGAAAATATGGAATTTTTCATATTTAATTGAAACGGTGGAATTTAGTGACTAAAATGCATGTTTTGAAATTTCATGGGAAATTTCAGAAATTAAAGTCAAAATAATTCATCTTTAACTTTGAATTATGATAAGGATGAGTTGTCATGGTTTTATGGTAAATAAGAAGATTCATTAAGGTTGATTTGGTCATATCCCAATTAAATAAATATAATATTCATTTATGGTGGAATATAGAGTAAAATAAGCTGAATGCACCCAAATTTGCTATCGTCTTCTCCAAATCAGCCGTGGGTTCTCTCTCAAGGTAAGATAAAATTTCAAATCAATTTTCAAGCAATTTACTTAGGATCTTGAGTAAGATGTAAATATAAAATTGTTATACGTGAAAACTCTATCTTTTGGTACCAATATTGCATGGTAATCTTGTTGGTGTTCAAAGATCCCAAATTTAAGGGTTTGTGTTTATATAAGGATCATGAAATTGAAGATGAATCTTGATGTTTGTGAAGTAGTTGATTCATATTTCAGCATGTAGGATGATTAGAACATGTTTAATCTTTTTAGAACTTGTTCTTTAAGTTTCGGCCATGGATGGTTTGATTTAGAAAAATTATGGAAAAATTATACAAGGATTGGAAATGATAAGGAAGTATTTTACAAGCCTTAGAAAAATTGGGGACCATTTCATAAGTTTTGAAAAGTGGGGATCAATTCAAAAATTTTGGAAAATAGATGGGTTGTTAAGTGTTATATAATTGATGTACTATGCTGGAAATCGTTGATTGGGAATTAAATGAGTGTTATATGTGAAAAATGACTATTTTGGGAAGTTTGAAAAGTTTGGTGATTTAAGTACAACATTTGAATAGTAATAATTTCAATGATGGGATTATTGGTATTAAGAATCTCAGTGGTAAAATGGTGAAGGACCATTTTGAGTAAATCGGAAAAGTTGGTTCCAATACTAAAAAGAATTAATAACTGTTAAAGTATTTTGTGGTGAATAGTTTGAAGTATGATTATGGAATATATTTTGGAAATATATTTATGTTAGTACAATACTAACATATATAGGTATGAATTTATATTTTGTACAAATTGTGATTTACTCGGTGTTCAAAATGATACAAATATAAAAGAAAAGGGTTATTGTGGATAATAGTGAGGCTCATATTTTGGAAAATTATAAAATGTCAAGGTGAGTGCAATACATGCATGAAATTATACATGGATGTTTTATACATCATCAGGAAGACTTGCGATAAGTCGACCTTGTTTATATCGGCATGATTTTATATCATTTTTAGCCAATTTTCCAGAATGTAAAAGGGGAACCGATTCCCCCCAACAGGGAACCGATTCCCCCACTGTTCACGGGTACTATTCACTATTTTAAAAAATGTTTTGAATTAAATTGTTTACAACGAAACATGATTTATACGATATGAAATTTTTATAATATCATTTACTATTTTAAGTAAATAAACTTTTAAATTGTTTTTGAATTGTAAAATGGTTTTAGAAATTCGGATAACATCTATAATCTGTATAGGTATAATTATACGGGTTATGGGTGTTACATTATTGGCATCAGAGCTACAGGTTTAGCCGATTCTAGGACTAAATCGAGTTTGTTTTGAATTAAAAAGAATATACATGCCACTAGGATGTCAAAAGTTACTGATAATTGTATATATATTGTGATGATGCTTATTAGGAGTAAAGTTATTGTTTACTAATGGACGATGATTTTGACTGTGTTCAGATGTCAGATCATCAAGAATCGAGTAGGGCAGGCGAGCATGTTACTCCTGTTCAGAGTGGGAAAAATGAGGTGAATCAAATCCACCTAATGCTCAGCCGAATGTAGAACCATCTAATCTGAATCAACAGGATATGCCTGTTCAGGATCGGGGATTATTCTTACAAGCTCTAGACACCATTATTAACCGTCAAACCCCAATGTCAGTTTTGAAAGAACTAAGGAATATGAGAGCACCTGAATTTTGAGGTGATTTGGATGCTAATCCGATGGCTACTGATTTTTGGCTGAATAATATCAAGAATATGCTCAAAAGGATTCCTTGTGATGATCAAAGAAACTTGGAAGGGGTTGTGTCTCTACTGATGGAGCAAGCCAGTGTGTGGTGGAATACGGTTGTCGCACGAGTTTCCACTGAACATATTACATGGGAATTCTTTCTGAGTGAATTCAAGGAAAAGTATATTGGGGACGTGTTTGTCAATGAGATGATGCAACAGTTCCTAAACTTAAAGCAATCTGGCAGAACAATTTATGACTACGAATGTGAGTTTCACAAGCTGAGTCGTTTTGCGTCGGAGTTTATTCCGACTGAGAAATCTAGAATTGATAGATTTATTTCTGGATTGGATTCTCAGTATAAGAGAATTCTGGTTTCTCATCATTTCCCTACTTTTCAAGAAGCAGTAAACAAGGTTAAAATATGGAAAAAGTTGATCTTGAAGATATAGAGGCAAAGAAGGCTCAGACAAACAAAAGGTTTGGAAGCTCATACTCTGTACCTGTACCCTTTTCCAAAAGTAACAAGGGCCAGCAACAGAAAAATTATGCTTCCTCGGTGTCCATGGGAAGGAAGAGATTTTCTGGAGGAAAGTCCAAGCAGACACAAGCATCTTCACTGGGTACTAGAGGTTCAGGAGTACGAATTGTTCCAAAATGCGAGCATTGTGGAAAGAGAAATTCGGGTCAATGTTGGTTTACTGAGGGAAAATGTTTTCATTGCAAACAACCTGGTCATTTAAAAGGGAGTGTCCAGAGCTATACCCAGATCAGTCCGTAGCAGACCTCAGAAGGTCAGAAGTGGAAAAGGTGGTAGGCCTGGTACATCTGAGGTTGCATCTAATCGTGAAAGTAGAACTACTACAAGAGTTTATCACATCAAGACTGATGATGACAGAGATGCTCCTGAGATTGTAGCAGGTACCTTTTATCTCTTTGATGAACCTGTTTTTGTATTGATTGATCCGGTTCTACATACTCATATATAAGTACAAAACTGGTAAGAGATAGGGGAATCTCTTTAGAACCTATTTCTAGGGATATTGTGGCAATCAATCCATTGGGCCACAGTGCAAATATTTGTTGGGTTAGTAATAAATGTCCGATAAAGATTCAGGGAGTGAAATTTCCTGCAAACCTGTTAGAATTGCCTTTTAAGGAATTCGGGATAATCTTAGGCATGGATTGGCTATCTTCCTACTATGGTTGGGTAGATTGTCGTTTGAAGAGATTGTTTTTAAAGGATACAACGGGTTCAGAGGTAATATTTGTTGGAGAAAGGTTAAATCCTTTATCCAATGTGATTTCAGCTTTTACTGCTAAGAAATTGTTGTCACGGGGATGTCAAGAAATTTTATCAAATGTGTTGGATACGAGAACAACGGAAGTTAAGTTCGAAGGTATTCCAACTGTACGTGAATATCCAGAGGTGTTTCCGGATGAGTTACCTGGATTACCTCCAGATAGAGAGGTAGAGTTTGGGATTGATGTATTCCCATGTACAACACCTATTTCGATGGCTCCTTATCGAATGGCCCCAACAGAGTTAAGTGAATTAAAGGCCCAATTGCAAGAGCTACTAGATCGAGGATTTATAAGACCAAGTATTTCACCTTGGGGTGCATCTGTGTTGTTTGTGAAAAAGAAAGATGGATCAATGCGTTTGTGCATAGATTATCGACAGTTGAACAAGGTGACCATAAAGAACAAGTATCCTCTTCCGAGGATTGATGATTTGTTTGATCAACTTAAGGGAGTAGCTGTTTTCTCTAAGATTGATCTTCGATCGGGATATCATCAGTTAAAAATTAAAGAGGAAGATGTTCCAAAAACAGCTTTCAGAACACGGTATGGACACTACGAGTTCATAGTAATGCCATTTGGGTTGACAAATGCTCCAGCAGCTTTCATGGATTTGATGAATCAAGTATTTCAACCTTATTTAGATCAATTTGTGGTGGTCTTTTTGATGACATTCTAGTATACTCAAAGACAAAGATAGAACATGATGTTCATCTTCGTACTGTACTTGAAATACTTAACGATAAAAAGTTATATGCCAAACTGTCAAAGTGTGAGTTTTGGTTATCTGAAGTCTCTTTTCTTGGTCATGTTGTTTCGGCTGAAGGCATAAGAGATGATCCTAAGAAAGTTCAAGCAATATTGGAGTGGAAACCTCCAAAGAATGTTACAGAGGTCCGAAGTTTTTTGGGACTTGCTGGTTATTATTGAAGGTTTGTGAAAAACTTTTCGATGACTGCTTCTCCTTTGACCAAACTTTTGCGAAAGGATGTTTCATTTGCTTGGACTGAGAAATGTCAAGAGAGTTTTGAAGCTCTAAAGAAGATTTTAACAGAAGCACCAGTGTTGGTACAACCAGAATCGGGAAAAGAGTATGTGGTGTATAATGATGCATCTCATAATGGTTTGGGTTGTGTACTTATGCAAGATGGTAAATTGGTAGCCTATGCTTCCTGAAATTAAAGACGCACGAGAGGAATTATCCTACTCATGATATTGAGTTAGCAGCGGTAGTTTTTGCTCTAAATATTTGGCGTCATTATTTGTATGGGGAGAAATGCCACAACTACACAGATCATAAGAGCTTGAAATATCTGTTGACTCAAAAAGAGCTAAATTTGAGATAAAGAAGATGGATAGAAATTTTAAAGGATTATGATTTGTCATTGATTATCATCCAGGCAAAGCAAATGTAGTAGCAGATGCACTTAGTCGAAAAACTTTTGAAGCTTTGCGAGCTATGGATGTGCGACTATTGTTGAAAGAAAATAGCGCACTATTGGCTGAATTAAAAATAAAGTCGATGCTTTTAGATCGGATATTAGAGCTACAAAGGAAAGACGGCAGATGCTTGGAAAAGATTTCACTAGTGGAAAAAGGTGATAATAAAGACTTTGAAGTCAAGTCAGATGGATGTTTGTATTATCGAGGAAGAATTTGTATTCCACATGATGACGAGTTAAAGAAAGATATTCTTTTTGAGGCACATTATAGTCCACTGACTATGCATCCAGGTGGGAGCAAAATGTATCATGATGTAAAGAGTCGATTTTGGTGGTCGGGTATGAAAAGAGCCATTTCTGAGTTTGTTGCTACATGTTTGACGTGTCAGCAAGTGAAAGTTGAACATCAGGTGCCTTCGGGATTGTTACAACCAATTTTTATTCTGGAATGGAATGGGAGAGAGTTACTATGGATTTTGTTACAGGGCTACCATTGACATCAAATAAGAAGGATTCCATTTGGGTGATAGTTGATCGATTAACTAAATCGACACATTACATTCCTGTGCGAATGGACTATGCCTTGGATAAATATGCAGAGTTGTATATCAAGGAAATAGTTTGGCTACATGGAGTGCCAGTATCAATCATATCTAATAGGGATCCAAGGTTTACTTCAAGATTTTGGAATTCTTTGTATAAAGCTTTGGGTACTCGATTGAATTTCAATACGGCATTTCATCCACAGACGGATGGTCAGTCTGAGCGAACTATCCAGATTTTGGAGGATATGTTGAGGGCATGTGTGATTGAGTTTGAAGGATCTTGGGAAAAGTATTTGCCTTTAGCAGAATTTGCTTACAATAACAGCTACCAATCTAGCATCAAGATGGCTCCTTACAAAGCTTTATACAGAAGAAAGTGTCGGACACCATTAAATTGGTTCGAATTGAAAGATCGAAATATTGTTGGTCCTGATTTATTGAAGGAGGTTGAGGATAAAGTGAGAATAATCCAAGATAACTCAAGATTAGAGTTGATCGTCAGAAGTCTTATGCAGATTTGAAGCGAAAAGAGATTGAATTCCATGAAGGCGATAAAGTTTTCTTAAAGTATCACCTTGGAAAAAGATATTTCGTTTTGGGCGCAAAGGAAAATTAAGTCCAAGATTCATTGGACCTTATGAAATAATAAAGAAAGTTGGACCGGTGGCGTATCAGTTAGCGTTACCTCCAGAATTGGATAAGGTTCATAATGTGTTTCATGTGTCGATGCTTAGGAAGTATCGATCATATCCTTCACATGTCATTGCACCAGAGAAAATTGAAATCCGCCAGATTAGACTTATGAAGAAGAACCAGTTCATATTTTAGCTCGAGAAATCAGAGAACTGTGTAGCAAGACGATTCCACTTGTTAAAGTGCTTTGGCGAGATCATAAAGTCGAGGAAGCTACGTGGGAAAGAGATGAGGACCTGAAGAAGCAATATCCTCATATGTTTTCATCATAAACGTATTAAAAATTTGAGGAAAAATTTTATTTAAGGAGGGGAGAATTGTAATACCCCAAATTCAGGTTAGTGACCAAAATGTAACTTTTGAAAGTTTGATGGTCAAAGTATAAAACTTGGAAGAAATTTTAGGGAATTAAGAGATAAAGGTCCTAAAAAGAATTTTATTCCATAGATAGATGGTTTACTCTTGAGGGTGGGGTTTTATGGAAATTATATTTTGGATTTGGAATTTTAGTAAAGAAAAATTAGAAATGGTTAAAACGGTAGGGAATCGGTAATTTCAGATTTAATTGGAATTTTACAAAAATTTAAAGGATATTTTAAAATGGTTGAAATATTATTTTAATATTTTGGATCAAAGAAATTTGGTCTGAAAATATGGAATTTTTTAGATTTAATCGAAACAGTGGAATTTAGTGACTAAAATGCAAGTTTTGAAATTTCATGGGAAATTTCAGAAATTAAAGTCAAAATAATTCATCTTTGACTTTGAATTATGATAAGGATGAGTTGTCATGGTTTTATGGTAAATAAGAAGATTCATTAAGGCTGATTTGGTCATATCCAATTAAATAAATATAATATTCATTTATGGTGAAATATAGAGTAAAATAAGATGAATGCACCCAAATTTGCTATCTTCTTCTCCAAATCAGCTGTGGTTTCTCTCTCAAGGTAAGAGAAAATTTTCAACTCAATTTTCAAGCAATTTACTTAGGATCTTGAGTAAGTTGTATAGAAAATTGTTATACATGAAAAACTCTATCTTTTGGTACTAATATTGCATGGTAATCTTGTTGGTGTTCAAAGATCCCAAATTTAAGGGTTTGTGTTTATATAAGGGATCATGAAATTGAAGATGAATCTTGATGTTTGTGAAGTAGTTGATTCATATTTAAGCATGTAGGATGATTATAACATGTTTAATCTTTTTAGAACTTGTTCTTTAAGTTTCGGCCATTGATGGTTTGATTTAGAAAAATTATGGAAAAATTATATAATGATTGGAAATGATGAAGGAAGTATTTTACAAGCCTTAGAAAATTTGGGGACCATTTTGTAAGTTTTGAAAAGTTGGGGATCAATTCAAAAAATTTGGAAAATAGATGGATTGTTGTGTAAGTGTTATATAATTGATGTACTATGCTGGAAATCGTTGATTGGGAATTAAATGAGTGTTATATGTGAAAAATGACTATTTTGGGAAGTTTGAAAAGTTTGGTGATTTAAGTACAACATTTGAATAGTAATAATTTCAATGATGGAATTATTGGTATTAAGAATCTCGTGGTAAAATGGTGAAGGACCATTTTGAGTAAATTGGAAAAGTTGGTTCCAATACTGAAAAGAATAATAAGTGTTAAAGTATTTTGTGGTGAATAGTTTGAAGTATGATTATGGAATATATTTTGAAAATATATTTATGTTAGTAAATACTAACATATATTGGTATGAATTTATATTTTGTACAGTTTGTGATTTACTCGGCGTTCAAAACGATACGAATATAAAAGAAAAGGGTTATTGTGGACAATAGTGAGGCTCATATTTTGGAAAATTATAAAGTGTTAAGGTGAGTGCAATACATGCTTAAAATTATACATGGATGTTTTATACATCATCAGGAAGACTTGCGATAAGTCGACCTTGTTTATATCGGCATGATTTTATATCATTTTTATAAATTGACATTGATATGTCAGAGTATGAAATTAAAATGCATTGATCATTGATTTTTGCATATGATTTTTACCATGAATGTTATTTCGGGTATGAACTGCCCCATTGTTAAATATTGATAATATACTTTGCCATGGATGGATCAAATAAAATAGACTATACGCCCAAGTAAGTCATTGTGGGACAGGGTATAGTTGGCATGCCATAGAGTCCAGTAGCAGGTTGCATATTCGGGAATACACTAAAGGATACTAGTGTATATGGTGGGCACACCCTTATGTGTCATATTGGGACTGTACTTAAGGATACCTAGTACAGATGGTGGACACGACCTTATGTGCCATACTCGGGATTGCATTACGGTGCATATATTTGACTCGTGTACCAGGGTCCTCAGGTTGTATATTGGGCTATTGTCTATTGTTTATGGCTATTGTCTATTGTTTATGGCTATTGTCTATGGTTTATGGTTTTATAGATTACTGGTTAATAAATAGTAAACATGAAAATTAAGCTTACGAGTTTATGGAATAAATGGCAAATATATTGGAAAGAATATTTTTATATTCAATTATGATATTTTGATCATGGTAAAATATTTGATATGCTATTAGCATGGTTTTATGGCATTTGATTTGAAATTTAAATTCATGCATGAGTTGTATTGCACTGTTATTGTTTTAAATTGCCTCACTAAGTATATACTTAGCGTGTGATGATTTTCACATGTAGGTAAAAGGCCATAGAGGAATAGAGAGTTCAAGGCAACATCAAGCATCAAGAAGTATATTGCCTTATCATAAGACATCCTAATATGTGATGTAGATTTAATTAGTGGCATGTAATTATTATGTTTTATTTGCTTTGTTGAACAAAATTGGAAAAAAATGAAATTTTATGAACTTGTATGTATTTTCGCAGTTACTGTAGCGGTTGTAGCAATGACCAGTAACGACGTTTTAGCCAATTTTCCAGAATGTAAAAGGGGAACCGATTCCCCCAACAGGAACCGATTCCCCCACTGTTCACGGGTACTATTCACTATTTAAAAAAATGTTTTGAATTAAATTGGTTACAACGAAACATGATTTATACGATATGAAATTTTTATAATATCATTTACTATTTTAAGTAAATAAATTTTTAAATTGTTTTTGAATTGTAAAACGGTTTTAGAAATTCGGATAACATTTATAATCTGTATAGGTATAATTATACGGGTTATCGGTATTACAAGAACAATGAAGCGTTTCTTGAAAGAAGATAATCTGAGAGATCATAAGGACTAGAGGATGGAACTTCTAACACTTCATTGTGACATTATCAGAAGCATATGATTGCCTTAGTTGGCACATATCCCAACTCATGAAAAAATAAAATGAAACTTATGATCACTTCTTAAGTGTCCATCTGATGGTGCATCATGAAAAGAAGCCTTCAAGCTATTCGTTAACATCACTGGTTAGTGATAGAAGAGAAAGACCCTTCGAGATTAGGATTTTGGCACAAAGAAAGTGTTGAGTTAATCGATTGATGGAATCGGCCAAGAGGGGGGTGAATTGGCAATAAAAATTTTGGTGGAAGCTTTTGCAGAAAATTGAAAGAAATCGCACAGCAATTTAGAGTGGTCCGACTTTCTCAACCAAAGTCTACATCCACTACCTTAGCTATCCACACTAAGGATTTTCCACAAATTCACTAATTTGTCTTTCTTTTGAGGACAAAGAGTAACCTTACAAACCATCAAGAATTATACCCCAAATTCTTGAGAACACTCTCTCCCAAAGAGAACAATACAAATTTGCAAACTTACAAGGAAATCCTCACAAGATAGATTGTTTGCACAATTCTAGAACAAAGAAAAGAACACTCAAGAATGAATACAATTGAGCACAATAAGTGTTCTTGAAAGCAAAATGAATATTGAATGAAAAATAGGCTTGAAATGCTCAAACTTGAGGTTTGATGATTTCTCTTTGATTCTCTCTTGATTCTAGTTGCTTGATGTTTCTTGTTGTTGATCAATGGCTTCTAAGCTTGCTTAAATACACCTTGAATCACTTTTTGAACGTTGGGGGATCATTAATAAAGTTTTTGGAGCCGTTTAAGTGTGAAAATAATTAATATTTCTGCTTGGAGCGTGGGGGGAATCTATACCCCATAGGGGGAATCGGTTCCCTAAGTGTAAAATTCAAATATTTCGACCGTTGAATAGTGGGGGGAATCGGTTCCCTCCAAGCATACTGGAATTCTCGGAGCCAAACCATTCAGGGGGAATCGGTACCCCCTTGGGGGAGAATCGGTTTCCTCTGAGCAATCTGGAATTTTTGGCTTTGAAATGGTTCGAAATATTTTGTAAAATCATTTTAAATTATTTTAAGATTAAAACTTAATTTTACACTTGAGTAAGGATTAAAAATGACATTTGAAAGATTTGGAGTAATATTTTGATATTCAATAATTATATCGAATATACTTAGAAAATCTTTTTGGAAAATCTTAAAATTCATTTAACTTAATTTGTTATATCGAAATATCAAAATGTTTTCAACAATCTCCCCCTTTTTGATATAACAAAACATTTTAGTAATTTTAAGATTTTGAAATCAAAAACGACGTTTTTGAAAAATTAATCGCCCTTACTTTAACACTTGAAAAATTACTCCCCCTTACGTTAACACTTCTCCCATTTAAAACATTTAACACTTCTCCCCCTTTTTGTTAAATCAAAAAGACTCGTAAAAGAATTTAAACAAGGATTTTTGAAATCATTTAGCCAATTGATTATATATAGTTTAAGCTGCTAAGATCACAATCAAGAGAAACGTTAGCCATTAGTTTCATAATCAATATTCATAAACAATGTGACATGGCAAAATTGGTCATATATCTAACATGATGTAAATGATGCAATAAATTTAACTAAACCAAATATATAAATTTAAACATCCAAACAAATCCAAAGTCTAACAATCACAAAATCAAACATTCCAAAATATTCAAAAAGTTGAAACAATAATCTTTTAGTTCAAAGTTCTAAAGCTAAACACAGAATCAAACATCCAGATCAGGAGGAGGAAAACGATCTCACATAGCGGCCATCTCATGTAAGAGTGCATCAATACGTTCATTCATCGAAGCGTTGTTTGTGCGCATCTCTCGGAGGATTTCTAATTGTTGAGCTCCCATTGTGGATAAATGGGACTCTATAGAAGTAAAGTGCGAATCCATGGTAGCATATTGGAAATCGAATGTCTCCATAAAAGATTGAAAATATGGAGGCATTTGATGCGTTTGTTGTGCTTGCTCCTCGGGCTGTTCAGGCTCATCTTCGACTTTATCAATGTCTCGCATTAATTGTTGAAGCTCGGGATCATCGTCACCTTATGGTGGAGCTCGTGAAGAAGTAGCACCCGGAGTATTTTCAGAAGATCGAACCCATTCACCGATTTCCTTATCCTTTATCCATCCCACTCTCGTTAAGGAAAGAAGATTAATTTGTTTCTTTAGAGGAAAAGAGGCATCTAGACCAACTCTAAGCCCGGCTTTAGTAAAAAATTACTCAAAATGCAACCGTAAACTAGAGATGAACAGAGTTTCTTGTTAGGAACAAGATTTACGGTTTTAACAATTTCAATAAAAATGATATGAGGTAGGTTTATTTTAATACTGTTTTGAAACAATGTAACCACTAAAGATCCAAGGCTATAAGAGTAGAATAACGACCTCCGGATGGTCGAAACCACCAAGAAATCATTAGGTGAAGAAAACGTTCATAAGGTCTAAGACACTCGCAGTATCCCTTCTTTTATAACGAGAACCTAAAATTTGTTTTCATTTGAAATACCATCGTTATCTAATCCTAATGCCTTGGCTATGTAAGCCGAGTTAATATGTAAGAATTGTCCTAGGAGGTAGGAACGAACTTCTATGGTCTCAGTTTGAGCTCGGTTTTTGACACAAACGGCATTAAAATAAAAGATTCGAACAAGTTGATGGTAAACTATAGGTTTAAGGTCACAAAGTTTATCGAATTTCCACTCTTGTAAAAGAGGAAGATATTTAAAATTAATATCTAACATAGCTTGACGAGAAGGGATACGTTCTTCTCTAATTTTGTAAGAGTTTGATAATACCAAAAAACGATGATTTATGGGACCAGGATGATTGAAGCATGAATTTTTGATAGTTAAATTGGGATCAACTGAATTAGGATTAGGAATTGGAATTTCAGGAATATGAGAAGGATTTGGAGGTGGATTTGGTTGACGGTGTGAGCGACTAGATGATGACCTAGCACGTTTAGGATTGGACATGGTTTAGGAAATCAGAATAGAATGGATAACCTGTAATTTAGAAAATACATGTATGCAATTCAATCAATCCCAAAAGTCAATTGAGTTCTCAATATTACAAGGTTCTCTAAATCAATCCTAATGGGCAAAGTTTTTGAAAACTATTGAAAAATAGGATTTTGAAAAACAATATATGTATAGTTTTCATAACAACAACATAATTCAATTAAAACATAATAATTTGACAAACAATTTTTTTTTAATTTCGAAAAGTTCAAATTTTTTGAAAAATCTTGTGTTTTTGATGAAATTAGTTGTAATATCTAGTTTCTAATCACTAAACAATCAATGCCTGATCACTATTTCTATCTAGAACTAATTAAAACTAGTCCTATGTTCAAAATCAATGAAATAGAGAGTTTAGAAAAATTTACCTTGAAAGATGAGATTGAGTGGATTTTGATGTTGTTTGCACGATTTTAATGATGCTAGCAGGTTTAGAAGATGATATTTGAAGTGAATTCCGATTAAAAACGTTGTTTTGAGGCAAGAATGGAGATTTGAGAGAGTAGAGGGGAGAAACGACGGAAGAGAAGAGATGTTTTGAGCCAAAACCAAGGGTTCTGCCCGATAAAACCAGAACCCCAGGGGGTATCGATTCCCCTGTGGGGGAATCGGTTCCCCTTCAAAGGGGGAATCAGTTCCCTCAAGGGGGTATCGATTCCCTCTGCACCAAAATGCTAAAATCCGATTTTAAACACACAAAATGCTAAATTAATTTTCTCTAGTGGTATTGGCAACTCATATATTGAAAATTAATCACGTTCAAACAATCAAATTAATCTTTAAACTATATTTGAACATAAAATTAATTTTCGTCAAGAATCATAAACTCCCCCTAACTAATAGCAATGAATGTAATCAAAAATTAAGCATTTTTCATTTAGTCTTAAAAGTGCTAAAATTATTTTAAACACTAAGTGAAGATAGGTTGGTCAAACCTAATTCTCTCCTAAGTGTCCAAAATCTTTCCTTGTCTAAAGGTTTTGTAAAGATATCCGCTAATTGGTGCAAAGTATCAACAAATTCTAGAACTACATCTTCCTTAGTGACATGGTCTCTAATAAACTGATGTCTTATTTCAATGTGCTTAGTTCTAGAGTGTTGGATGGCATTTTTAGTGAGAGCACTAGTATTGTCACACTTGATAGGAATGGTATCTACTTCAATTCCATAATCAAAAAGTTGTTGTTTCATCCATAAAACTTGTGCACAATAACTACCAGCTGAAATATATTCGGCTTCAGTGGTAGATAATGCAACACAATTTTGTTTCTTTGAAAACTAAGAAATCAGCATATTTCCAAGGAATTGGCAAGTACCAGAGTTGCTTTTCCTATCTAATTTGCATCCTCCATAATCCGCATCATAAAAGGCATGCAAGCTAAAACTAGAGTCTCTAGGATACCAAAGTCCTAAACTAGGAGTGTCCTTAAGGTATCTAAAGATTCTCTTAACAGCTAGTAAATGTGATTCCTTAGGGCATGATTGAAATCTAGCACATAAGAAAACACTAAACATAATGTCAGGTCTACTTACAGTTAGATAAAGTAGAGATCCAATCATTGACCTATATAATTTAACATCTACACATTTACCTCATTCATCTAAGTCATGCTTTGTTGAAGAGCTCATTGGAGTGTCGTGAGGTTTCCCATTTTCCAGTCCAAACTTCTTGAGCATATCTTTGACGTACTTAGCTTGATTGATGAAGATGCCATCTTTTCTTTGCTTGATTTGGAGTCCCAAGAAAAATGAGAGCTCCCCCATCATGCTCATCTCAAACTCACTTTGCATTAGCTTAGAAAATTCTTGGCAAAGAATATCATTAGTAGAACCAAATATTATATTATCAACATAAATTTGAACTACTAATAAATCTTTACCTTTATGCTTTAAAAACAATGTAGTGTCAACCTTCCCTTTTGAAAAACATTTTTCAATTAAAAAGTTTGACAATCTTTCATACCAAGCTCTTGGAGCTTGTTTTAAACCATAAAGTGTTTTTGTCAATTTAAGAACATGATCCGGAAATTTTGAATTTTCAAAACCTGGAGGTTGTTCCACATACACTTCTTCTTTTATAAAACCATTTAAAAATACACTTTTAACATCTATTTGATACAATTTAAATTCATGAAAACATGCAAATGCTAATAACATTCTAATTGCTTCCATCCTAGCTACGAGTGCGTATGTTTCATCATAGTCTATGCCCTCTTCTTGAGTATACCCTTGAGCAACAAGTCTATCCTTGTTTCTCACTATATTACCACTCTCATCAAGCTTATTCCTAAACACTGATCTAGTACCTATAGTAGATTTATTACTAGGCCTTTAAACTAATGTCCATACTTTACTTCTCTCAAATTGATTTAATTATTCTTGCATAGCCATTATCCAATGTTCGTCATTTAATGCTTCTTTAATATTCTTAGGCTCTATGCATGAAATAAATGCAACATAATTACAAATAGTTCTAAGAGAAGATCGAGTTGTTACCCCTTTGGATGGATCACCTATAATCTCACCATCCTTGACATAATTGTACTCTCTTGGATAAGATACTTCCCTTTCTTCAATGGTTGGATTCTCGAGGGGATCATGAGTTTCCTCATCTTTCATTTCTTCCTTAGATGATGATTCTCCAATGTCATGTCTAATGTTATTTATATTTATAATCCCTACATCATTGTTAACACAAGAATCTTTCCTCAGAAGGGAATTATCATCGAAAACAACATGTATAGACTCTTCTACAAATAAAGTTCTTTTATTAAATACTCGATAAGCTTTAGAATTTAAGTAATAACCCAGAAAAATTCCTTCATCACTTTTAGCATCAAATTTGCCAAGGTTTTCTTTACCGTTGTTCAAAACAAAACATTTACATCCAAAAGGATGAAAATAGCTAATGTTAGGTTTTTAATTTTTGAAAATTTCATATGGAGTTTTCTTTAAAATTGGCCTAATCATTACTCGATTTACAACATAACAAGCGGTATTTGTGACTTCCGCCCAAAAATATTTTGGCAAATTATTTTCACAAAGCATGGTTCTAGCCATTTCTTCTAAAGTTCGATTTTCCCTCTCAACAACTCCATTTTGTTGAGGGGTTCTAGGTGCTGAAAAATTGTGACTAATACCATTAGAATTACAAAACTCAGTAAATCCAAGATTTTCAAATTCAGTGCCATGATCACTCCTAACACTAGTTATAGAGTAACCTTTATCGTTTTGGATTACTTTTGAAAATGTGATGAATTTTTCTAATGCTTCATCTTTAGTACTTAAGAATAGAACCCAAGTATATCTAGAATAGTCATCTACCAAGACAAATGCATATTGTTTTCCACCCAAGCTAGTAGTCCTAGTTGGCCCAAAAAGATCTATATGGATCAATTGTAATACTCTACTAGTTGATACGTCATTAATGGATTTAAAAGAAACTAGCTTTTGTTTTTCTTTAGCAAAAGCATCACAATTTTATCATTATCAAATTTAAGCTTAGACAACCCTTGAACTAAATCACCTTGAATTAGCCATTGCAAAACACTCATACTAGCATGTCCTAGCCTCCTATGTCATAACCAACTATCATGTTTATCCTTAGCAACTAGGCACAAATTAGTCATATCAATAGAATCTAAATGCACCATGTATATGTTTCCTATTCTATGACCAACAAGCATAATCCGATTAGATGCAATGTCAATGACTTTACAACCATTAATATCAAACATGACATTGAATCCCTTATCACAAAATTGACTAATACTAAATAGATTATGCTTTAATCCATTCACATATAAAACATTATTAATTTGTATGGAATAGGTATTACGAATAGTACCAATACCTTCAATGTGACATTTTGAATCATCACCAAAAGTCACTTCTCCTCCATTTTTGGCGTTAAGCTCAATGAACCGATTTTTGTCTCCAGTCATGTGTCTTGAGCATCCACTATCAAGGTACCATGAATTTGGATTTGTTTCTCGTGTCTTGTAGCAATGCTCCTTTTCCTACAAACATAGATTAATTTCTAATTTTTGGTACCCAAATTCTTTTGGGTCCATATTCATTAGTTTCCAAAATCCTAGTCCCCTTAGGTATCCATTTGTGTAGGATATCCTTATCTTTAGTAGTAATGAGCTCTTTAGGAACCCATATACTTCTAATAATTTTTCCATTAGAGGTTCTTTGGGGACCTCTATGATTGTAGTTTTTAAAACTTTTTCTAACAAAGTTGGATTTTGAATTTTCTCCATTTTCAAAACGTTTTGTTCCAACTTTATCAAAAGAAGTTTTAAGATCATCAATTTTCTTTTGATGATCATCATTGACCTTTGAAAGTAAATTTTGCAAATCCAAATTTCTTTTCAAACTCTTCTAGTTTGATTTGCAAATCTTTGATTTTACTTTCAAGATCGTTGTTGGTTTTGGATATGAGTTTATTTTCATTTTTCAATTTTGAAACATCATTTTTATATTTTAAAAATAATTCTCATAATCCGAAGCCAACCCATTATATTCCTCTAATAACTCATCATAGGATAAATCATCAAAATTAGATGAATTAGAGGTTACCTTAGAATCTTCCCCGAATGCCATTAAGCACAAGTTTGCTACTTCTTGTTCCTCTTCATCGGAACCTTCTTCATCGCTCCATGTAGCCACATGAGCCTTGTGCCTATTCTTTGATTGACCCTTTCTCTTCAATTATAGGCAATCATATTTGACATGCCCCGGCTTTTTGCATTCATAGCAAATAATTGGGTCCTTCTCTTTTGGTTCATTTTTTAGGCCTTCATTTCGTTTGAATTTTCTTCCTCGGTAAGGTCTCATCATTTTTTTGAACCGTTTGCAAACAATGCCATTTCCTCGTCATCTTCATCCGAATCACTCTCATTTCTTATGGATTTGAGAGCAACTCCAATATTTTTGTTCTTCTCCTTTGGTGTCTCTTCAATCTTATCAAGGTCCACATCATCTTCAAGAATCATTTCATGAGTGAGGAGTGAACCAATTAGCTCTTCAAGAGTTAAGGACGTTAGATCCTTAGACTCGATGATTGTCGTCTTTTTTGATTGCCACAATTTTGGGAGGGAGTAGACTAACTTCCTCACAAGCTTTTCATTTGAAATGATCTCTCCATATGATTTGAGACCTTTGAGAATCGTTGAGAATCTATCCGTCATAGCTTTGATATCTTCATTTGGTTTCATCCTGAAATTTTCATAGCTATGCATTAGAATACTAATTTTAGATTTCTTTACCTCATCGGTACCTTCATGAGTGACTTGAAGTTTATCCCATATTTCTTTGGCGGTTGTACAAGATCAAAATCTTCCGTATTCATCTGGTCCAAGAGCACAAAATATGTTATGGATGGCTTTGGAGTTGAGCTGGAACATTTTTGTCTCTCATTCACTCCATAATCTTGGATGATTGAGAGGCTTGAAGTATCCTTCTTCTACGACATTCCATGCTCCCATGTCACTTGCTTGAATGAAGTACATCATCCTATTTTTCCAATAGGCATAATTATCCACATTGAAGAAAGGAGGCTTGTTGACGGGCATTGAATCGAGACCGGAGTAGAAGTTTGAAGTAGAGGCCATTATGACTTTGATTATCGATGTAACTCTTCCCGAATCGACTCAAGAGGCGATTAAACCTTCAAATGAGTTAGGCTCTGATGCCAATTATTGAGTTAATCGATTGACGGAATCGGCAAAGAGGGGGTGAATTGGCAATAAAAAATTTGGTGGAAGCTTTTGCAGAAAATTGAAAGAAATTGCACAGCGATTTAGAGTGGTTCGACTTTCTCAACCAAAGTCTACGTCCACTACCTTAGCTATCCAAACTAAGGATTTTCCAAAAATTCACTAATTTGTCTTTCTTTTGAGGACAAAGAGCCCAAATTCTTGAGAACACTCTCTCCCAAAGAGAACAATACAAATTTGCAAACTTATAAGGAAATCCTCACAAGGTAGATTGTTTGCACAATTCTAGAACAAAGAAAAGAACACTCAAGAATGAATACAATTGAGCACATTAAGTGTTCTTGAAAGCAAAATGAATATTGAATGAAAAATAGGCTTGAAATGCTCAAACTTGAGGTTTGATGATTTCTCTTTGATTCTCTCTTGATTCTAGTTGTTTGATGTTTCTTGTTGTTGATCAATGGCTTTTAAGCTTGCTTAAATACACCTTGAATCAATTCTGAATTTTAGGGATCATTAATGAAGTTTTTGGAGCCGTTTAAGTGTGAAAACAATTAATATTTCTGCTTGGAGCGTGGGGGAATCGGTACCCCATAGGGGGAATCGGTTCCCTAAGTGTAAAATTCAAATATTTCGACCGTTGAACAGTGGGGGGAATCGGTACCCCCTGGGGGGAATCGGTTCCCTCCAAGCATACTGGAATTCTCGGAGCCAAACCATTCAGGGGGAATCGGTACCCCCTTGGGGGGGAATCGGTTCCCTCTGAGCAATCTGGAATTTTTGGCTTTGAAATGGTTCGAAATATTTTGTAAAATCGTTTTGAAATTATTTTAAGATTAAAACTTAATTTTACACTTGAGTAAGGATTAAAATGACATTTGAAAGATTTGGAGTAATATTTTGATATTCGAATAATTATATCGAATATACTTAGAAAATCTTTTTGGAAAATCTTAAAATTCATTTAACTTAATTTGTTATATCGAAATATCAAAATGTTTTCAACAGAAAGCCACAAGTACCCACATTGGGGCATTACCAAAACCAGATCTCGCTAAGATACATGATTCAAATCAAACATACATGGTGAATGAGCTTTGCCATTTGGGAGTGCCAAGGGAAGAATATGAGGACAAGAAGAGCTTACCTCACTGTTTCTGATAGAACCATTGAATTAGAGCCAGAAAAAGGTATCAAGATCGTATGCCTGACTGCAGGAGATCACTTCTTCTAAGACTGTAACAAAGAAACCAAAGATAGAAGACAAAATGACACGATTGCACAAGGTAGTCAAATTACTCCTTAGAAGATGCAAGCTTAAGCTGATAAATTACCATTGAGGCAAAATTCATTCAAGGAAATCAAAGTAAGGGAAGACTGAGATCTTCACTTTGGAGCGAGAAGAAGAATAATTAACATATTTGCATACAAGAAAGTCATACATTACATTTAGATTCAGTTAAGTGCATTCATATATACATACATAATTCTTACAGATTTTCCAAGAAAGAAATAAAAGAAAAGTCATAATTCAAGCCTCAAATGGAGGGAATTACATTAATAGTGGCAGAACCTCAGGAATTGAGGAAACCAATACACAGAACAACCATCATTTTTGAAGTGGGGCATGTTACCTAGCTAATGTGTTTTTAGGAACTACGTCTGATTTTCAGAGGTTTCTTGACATGGTATTTTTTATTAGTTTTTAAAGAAACTAAGTCAGATTTTCAGAAGTTTCATGATGATTTTCAAGTGAGTTTTTAAAGAAACTAAGTCTGGTTTTCAGAAGTTTCTTGATGATTTCAAATAAGTTTTCAACGAAACTAAGTCTGATTTTCAGAAGTTTCATGATGATTTCAAATGAGTTTTTAAAGAAACTAAGTATGATTTTTAGAAGTTTCTTGATGCTTTTCAAATTTTTTAAAGAAACTAAGTCTGATTTTTGGAAGTTTCTTGATTTTTCTCAAATGACCGTTCAAAGAAATTAAGCCTAATTTTTAAGAGTTTCTTGATGTTTTCAAATGATTTTCAAAGAAATTAAGCTTGGTTTTCAGGGGTTTCTTGAATATTTTTTTTAAAGAAGCTAAGCCTAATTTTAGGCGTTTCTTGATAACTGTAAATGAATATTTTTGAAGAATTTAAATTTATCAAAAGAAAAAAAATTTACTGGAGAAAGATACGTCCATTCACAAGTCAAGATTCGAAAGAATACACTCAGGTGCGGCAGATAAAGAAGACAATCACACTAATCTAGCAATGAAGACCGCTCTTCGCAACCATTTCCAACAGATCAAGAAAACCATCATTCATACATGACTAGCATCTTTGCATCATACATTTCATCATTTCATACACATGATAAATTTTGATTTCCCTCTAATGAGGATTCCTGTAAAGTTTATTTTGAAAAACTATTTTGTCCTTCTTAGGATCATTTTTTTTAGAGAATTGTTTGATTCCTTAGGACTGTTTTTCTGGGATATCGCATGAGTATTTTTTAAGATTTTTCCCTAGAAGCATTTTCAATTATGTCTTTCTTCCAACTTGGCTTTTCTAGGACACTTCAATGAGAATGAGTAGTTTCGTTTCCAGGATGGACCCAACAAAGACAAAAACATAGCAATTTGCAACATTAAGGATTTCAAAGAGCCAACAAAGATTTCATTTCACGACTTCATCAAAGAATCAATCCATATTTTTTCACCATTGAAAGAAATGGATCTCAGCAAAATTTGAAGACCTTTAAATCAATACCTTCGGGTACTTCGAACACCAAATCACTGACATATGATAATCTTTTAGCAGGTTTAAAACTTTTCAAAGAGAAGATGAACCAATCAACATTTCAAATGGAGAGTTCATAATGAGAAGAAATCATCCGAATCACATATGGAGTTGAATCGCAACACCTCACTTGAGGGATCAACATTTCCAGTGGAGAGTTCATAATGAGAAGAGCTCATCCGATAGAGGGAAAAGAAATTCATAATGAGAAGAGCTTGTTCGACCTATCACTCGATTCACGACATTTTGAATCAGTGATGCTTCACTCGAGGGATCAACATTTCCAGTGGAGAGTTCATAATGAGAAGAACTCATCCGATGAGGGAGAAGAAGTTCATAATGAAAAGAACTTGTTCAACCTTAGCTCGATTCGTCACATATGGAGTTGAATCAGCAACACCTCACTCGAGGGATCAACATTTCCAGTTGAGAGTTCATAATGAGAAGAACTCACCCGATGAGGGAGAAAAAGTTCATAATGAGAAGAACTTGTTCAACCTTAGCTTGTTTCCATTGCATAAGAAGTTCGAACAGTATCGGTTTTGCTCGTCCATCACATAAGGAGTTGGATCAGCATAATCAGTTCGCTAATCCATCACATAAGGAGTTGGATCAGCATCACCTTGGGTCAACCATCATAGAAGAGGTGGACCAACATTTCAGTGAAAAGGTTCATATTGAGAAGAACCAATCCACAAGGGAGAAGAAGTTCATAATGAGAAGAACTTGTTCAACTTTGTTCGATGTTATCACAGAAGAAGGTATATCAACATTTCCAGTGGAGAGTTCATAATGAGAAGAACTCATCCGATAAGGGAGAAGAAGTTCATAATAAGAAGAACTTGTTCAACCTTGGTGATTCTATCAAAGAATGAAGTGGAATGATATCACAAATCACTCAACCTTTGTCCCCTAAAATGTTGGAATGAAAAGAAAGTAGTTGGGATATTTTTTCCCTCTACTTTTTGCTTTCTTTATTTTCTTTTTTCCTTGGCTGTTTTGGGGGTTGACGGGTTGCGTAAGGGTTGGCCACCGTTGAACGGTGGCCAGTGTACGAGAGAGTCTGTTCATGGCCTACTAGCGCCGTCTGTGGGTGGCCGGAGGTGAGCGTGGGGGTCTTTGTTAGGGCCTTGGTTGAAAGCAAAGAGAGAGGAGGAGGTCACTTTGACCTTCGTTTTAGCATCCCTCGGCGGGCTCGGTCGCCGTTCAGAGCATGGGGTGGTTACCAAGGTGTTTTGGTCATCATTTAGGGTCGGTTTTAAGTCTCATCGACATGGGGTGAGTGAAAGAACGAGAGAGTGCGATAGGAAGAACGGTGAGATTTTTTATCATTCGGTCCTCCTCCATCGTGCTTGAGGTCGACGGTGGGTGTAGGTCGGTCCCTGGCCGGTGGACGGCGTGTGGGGGCCGGTGAGCGACGGCTGAATGAATCGTTTGAAGCTTTGATAAGATTCTCTGCAGTTTACGTAAATGGAGGGGGAAAATATGGTTGATGTATGAAAAAAGGGTAAACCACGTAGCAGTCCCTGGCTTCTAGGTGCTTTTTGCTTTGTTTATTTGTTTTAGGGTCAAATTGCTTTCCAGGACCTCCTAGTTTCAGCGTCTTACAGTTTGGTCACTATCAGGGTAAAATCATCTTTAAGCTCCTTGTATTTTAGATTCTTTTGCATTCTGGTTATGTACTTTGTTATTTATTTCGAATATGTATATTAATTTTATTATCTTTCGAATTTAGTCATTATTTTTATGTTTATTCATTTTAGTCACTGTTTTGATTCTGCTTCTTATTATATTATGATTTGGATGTGATATTTGTAATTTATTTATTTTAGTCACTTTTTTTATTTCTCATTTGGCATATAATTTGTAATATTCTATTTTAGTCCCGAGTTGTGGTGTAATGTATTATACATTATATTTGGCATGTAAAATTTGTAGTATGTATTTTAAGTGATGCATATGTTTTATATTTGATTATTTATAATTTAGGTGAATGTACAATTTTCTGTTTTTTTTAACTTAAGTACTTTAATTTCTTTATTTACATTTGTAATGTTCATTTTTGTATTTATTATTTAATCTTTATTATTTAAGAACTTTAATTTTTGTAATGTTCATTTTAGCAATTATATTTTGTTTACTTATTTAACGTAATATTTATACTTTAAAGTATGCACTTGTTAATTTAGTCCAATTTTATTCCCATCATTGAATAGCATTTAATTTTTATCTTTGCTTTAATTTTCATTTATTTGTTCCTAATTAGTATTTTTAATTTATAACCTTTGCCATGAAAATTTGTTTTTGCATATAGATCTAGATATTTGGAATATGTATGAAAGATTCATAAGCATAACTTAATCGATTTCATAATTAGATTAAGGGTAGTATTTATTTATTTTAAAATATTAAGAAGGGACGGTCTTAAAGTAACTAGATGTCCTATTCTGATATTTTAATTTTATTTATTTTTGCCTATTTTAGTTTTATTCATTTTGGTTGAATTACTTTATTTTAATATTGAGTTCTTGGGAGAAATTATTATATTCTTTTTATTTCAGTTGGAAAGAGAAATATTCGTCCTACAGTATTTTAGGGATTATTTTCTCTTCAAATGGAAATATTAGAATATTTTTTATTTCTCCATAGATTTTTTCATTAAATAAAAATTGTATGGTTGAATCTGTAATAATAGGATCGTAACTTAAATTTATATTCAAATTCTTAGATTTCCACTATTAGAGACAATTTATAATCGTGGGGTACCAATTATGGGCGTTGTGGGTGTGCTTATCCTTCCCCACACATAATCGACCCCCGAACCCTTATTATTGCTTAAAAATAAATTTCTGGTTACAAGTGGATCAGTGTATCTTTTAAAATGACATTTTTCTTAAAAAAAACTCTTTTAAAAGAAAATTTTTAGGTATTCGACCTACCTAACTCAAAAGATCGATGGCGACTCCAAAATATTTCAAAATCTTTTCAAAACCTTTTCAAAAGAAATCCCCAAGTCGTACTAAGTTTTTCCCTCGCCCGGGAGAAAAACGGTATCGACACAGTTCTACCGATTCTTTAACGGTTCATTACAAAATTGATTTTGGAGGCTAACCGGATCGGACAGGCAACTGATTTTCGGTTCAACCGGCCGGTCCGGTCCGGTTTAGTAATACTGCTTTTTACAAACATTATTTGCTTTGTCCATCGAAACTGCCTGACAGAAATTAGAGCCTAACGAGGAAGATTCTGGACCTTTGCTTGCATCTTTTTATGTTTGTGGCCAATGGTGGGTGTCTAGTTTCTAATTAGTTCAATTTGGTCCTTAATTGTTTCATTAATAAATTTTGCCTTAGTTTTTGTACTTTTAGGAAAATTATAAATTTAATAATTGAACTTTCTTATCACTCTTATTTTATCTATTGTACTTCAAAAAATTTTAATTTAAGCATTTGATTTTATATTGAGTTTTTGTCATTACGTCGTTAACTTTATAAGAAGCGACTCAATTTAAAAAAAATTAATCCTTTCGTATCAGGGGAAAAAAGGTCTTTTTTAATAGACAAAGCCTGCCATAAACTATTCCATGTTCAATGAAATCCTCGATGCATATCCAACAACATTGTCTTGCCTCCTCCGATGATAATAAATCTATCATATGCGAGAAAAAAATGAATAACCCATATTCCATCAAGTTATACAAACAAAAATTATTAACCAAACTGGAAAATGAAAAAGAAAAAAGAACTTTGATTCAGAGAAATTACATCTCGATTGTCATTAAAAAAAAGGAAACGATGAAGTTTGTGGTGAAACTTGGGAGGAAGGGGGAGGACGAGTGAAAGAAAAAGAATTAAAACAGCAGAAGATGCCTGAAAATCCTTTGTTCCTTTGCAAGTCAGACGAGTCCCCTAACATAAATATCATATGGTTCATCGCCCTTTTTAATGTCATCCAAAATCCACCCTTTGGCTAAGATCTAGTACACCACTTCAACTCACCATCCATATCTATAAAAATTCAGTTATCATCACTTGCTAGCTCAATCCATGACCATCTTCATAACACAGTCACCCGAAGTCAGTTATCGTTCCCCATATTATTATTTTTTTTTTGGATAAATGAAGGTTATATTCATCCAAATCCAAAAGAGCCACCCCTGTACAACTGTCCCAACAAATAACAATCTTGTACAACCTAAAACGCAATTAGCCCTACCATAACATAGGTAGCCAAGTGCCAACGCCACCCTAACAACTAAAACATACTAAAATCATCGCTGAAAAGCTCAAGCTATCAAGTCTACTGGTATAAGGTCTACTGCTATTTGTTCTACTATTTGTTCTGTTATACTAGCCCACTCCTTGAGTGTTGGACCTTGCACCCAAGCTAGTTTGCTTTAAAACTTCTTTAGTGAGTATTCTCGAATATTCACTCTCTAAGCTATGGTAGACATCATGGTGCGGCAGAGGGTTCTGCATCTCGGAGCTCACGCACCCCTCTAGTCTACCCTGGATATGACCCCTGGAATTCTCTGCATCGGAAACCATACCCCTGACTAATCCACCATTTCTTCTAAAGAGTGTTAAGGTCTCGACAAACATAGTTAGTCAAAAGGGACATGATCCTGCATAAGGATATCTGGATTGAATCTATAATGTCAACTCTGTTAGCTTTTCTAAATGAACTCGGGTGTCCTAGTCATTTTCCCGAGCATTCAAACAAGGTTAATTTTATTTCTCCTAACTTTAACTTGTTTCTACGTTTGAAAATAACATTAATGTTCTCACTTGTAGTCTTATCTGAAGAATTACTAAAGTGTTGGGGTTTCTCGAGTCTAAAACGCTAAAATCTGCCTTTACTGCTCAAAACTGACTGAAAGTATCGATACTATCACTAGAGTATCGATACTCCTGCTAAAGTTTTGATACTTTATATAAGTACTGATACTTTCTAGTCCTCTGTTCTGGCAAGTTTCAATACTTTCCTGGGAGTTTCAAAACTATTCCTAAAGTATAGATACTCTTGTAAGAGTATCGATACTCCTATCCAAAAAACACATATTTTGTTTGGAATAATGAACAAGTATCGATGTTATCCCTATAGTATCGATACTCCACGTGCAGAAAATACATTTTCACTTGAAAATCTCTTATTCATCTAATCCAAAGACCTTAGTGAGGTCCCCAAACGTTCTTAAAGTCTTATATGATTAAATAGGAGCATAAATAAGACTTTATAAGGTATTTAAACATCAAAACATGGAAACTACCATGGTCATGCAACATTAAGCTTTATAATTAACTCTCAAGCTAGAAAACATCTTTAATGGTCACTAGGAGTATGAAAGGGTTGATAGTGTGTTACCTGACCTGCTTGGTTGCTAAAATCTCCTTTAACTCAACTAGGAGTCACCTTACCTTTATCATTTGCTTTGAAACTCTTTTTCACCTCTTTAACTAAACCAAGCAAGGAAATGGAATACTACTCAACTAGAGGTTAGATTAAGCTTAAATACAACTCCTACAACTTAAATCTACCCAAAAACAAGCTTAAAACACTTGATTTCTCTCAACTCCCAAAAACCCATTTTGAAATCTTAACTAAAAACCTATGATTTAGGGCTTAAAAATGAGCTTAAGGGAAGAAGATTAAGGTTCTTACCTTGGTTTCTTCAAACTAAACTTGGAACTCTAAAACTTGCTCGTCTTTGGCTTATTTTGGAGAATAAAGAAGGAAGAAGAAAGCAGAAGAGAAGAGGAAGAAGAATATATTTCTGTTGAAGCTTCTTGTGAAATCCATCTAATGAAGGGGGTTTATTACCTTTAAAACCAGCTATGGGTAAACCACTCTTTTGGTCCCTCTTTTTTTACCTCTACTTAAAACCATCACTTACCCTTAACTCTTGGGCCTTACTTAAGCCCAATACATATATACCTCGGTCCAACTATATTGGGAAGTTTAATTGGCTTGACTTAAAGGTCTCGGGTTGACCTAAACTACTGACCTGGGTTTCGGGGCATTACACCAAGAAACATAAAACAATAAATTCTAAAACAATTTCTATACCAAATCCCATTTAGCAGCAATAGCTAATGAGAAAGAGACAACTTTAATGCGCCCCTTCAGCCTCGAAGCCACAACTCACTTAATCAGCATAGCCACGCCCTCCACTTATCTAGGCAGTGCCCCATGGATCCTACCATTTCTCTCTTGTCAAATGTAGTAGAGATAACTACACCAAACAACCCAAACAACATCAACCTTCAAGGATTTTCCCTACCTCAATCCTAGAAACAACGAAGCATATCCCCCCAACTAGAAATAGAACCACTAACATGGCAAGTTTGCATAAACATACCCCAAACACCCTTTGAGAAAACACACTCATAAAATAAATGGTCTCTTGTTTCATCAATATCATCACAAAGAACACAAACAAGATCTAAATGACCTCCCAACAAAGCATCTGAACCCTCGTTAGCTACCGATCTAGAATAATCAACCAAGAAATGAAAGAGTGATGGGCTATTGATAAGCCACCCCAAATAATACACGACCATGGAACTCTCTCATGCTTATGTGGAAGAGCATCTCATGCATTCTTAGCTTGGAATTGCCTATCAAAGGTCCCTACAAGATAAAAGTCATCATGTAACTTCCTGATCTTCCTCAAATCCCAACTATAACAATTTCTTAATGGAACCTGCTAAATAGAACACCCCTTCAAAACATAGGCTTAAATCCAAGCCATCCATAACAAACCAACATTGACAAGGATAAGCCATAAACATCATATTATTATTTTAGTCATGTAACATTTATCATATCATTATTTTGATGAATTAATATGTAACAAGTGAATAATTAAACACATGTAAAAATATCATGTTACCAATATATTTTGACTGTTAATCAAATAACAAATTTCATCAATACAAATTATTTTGATTAAAAATAAATTAAAATAATATTGAAATAAATTTTGTCATTATACCTTTTCTATAAACTGAACAATTACACCTTTAGTTTCTATTTTTAATTTTTTGGCATCTATTTAAGATTAGAGTTGTAAACGAGCCAAGTCGAGCTTGAATACTGTCGAGCTCGACTCGACTCGAAAACTCTGAAATGAAACTGGAAAAGTCTCAAAAACTCTCGAGCTTAAATTTTTCAAGCTCGACTCGAACTCGAAATCTTGAACTGAAGCTCGTGAACAGCTCGTAAAAGGCTTGAAATGAGAAAAAAATTCTTAAATTTAACTTGATTGAAGCTTCAAACTCAAATTTAAACATGAACATTAAATACATGAAAACATTATTGTATTTAAAAAAAATCAACACATAAATGTTAATATTTTTAATAAATTTTTTTTAAATAAAATCTTAATATATTATATTGTCAAGTTTTTCACGAGCTTTTCGAGTCGAGTACCAAGTAGGTCGTTTTAGTTCGTTAAGAACTTGAGTTGAACTCGAGATCAAGTTGAATCATTTCGATCCGAGTATTTATCAAACCTTAACCGAATTAAATTCAAGTAACTTACTATGTATTTCATCTTATTTACATACCTATTTAATAATTATGCAATTGACGAAGGTTGCTTTGATTTATCGGGAAATGAGTTTTCCTTTTTACCATGTCTTTTTATTCATTTATTCTTATTGAAAAGATTTTTTTCTTGATAATTAAAAAATTCAATATTCAATAATTAAAAGTTTTAAAATAGAAATTACTTTATAAATCAAGTTAATTTAATAATAATAAAAAATCTTATTCTTTAAAAGAAAAATTCTTCTTTGATCTTGCTTTTCCCGGGGGTAAAGACAAAACTCATCCATGCACAGTTATGGATTCTCTCCCTCTCCCTCGAGAAAGTTGCAATCAATCCCACGTTTCCCCTCCGTTTTAGGGTTTCCCTTTTTTTTTTTTGATATTCTTTCACTGGTTCCTTGCTTTTCCCCATCCAGTAACTGATCACACTCCGATCCCAGTTTTCTCTCAAGAAATATTCTTTTTGTTCAGAATTGAATTGGAGAGAGCATCGCTTAAATCCTCACCGTGTTTGCTTCTTTTCCTCCATCGTTGTTTTAGAATTTCACTTATTCTCTTTTTGCTAAGTTTGGTTTATTATCTCTTTCCTTTGTCATTCTCCTGCTTATGCATTGTCATTATAAAAATGAGTTCTTTCGCTCTCTTTTTCCTGGGTTTCAGTTTCTCTTTTGCAGTTCCTTTCCCTTTTCTTCTCTTTAAAGCATGTTTTCTAACCAAACATCCTAGAAAATACCCAAAATGTTACTTTAACAAAAATAAATTTCTGCAGTTTCACCTAGAGTTTGCATCCTTTATATTGTTTCCATTTTTTTTTCAAATTTAGTTTCTTTTTGGCCTTTTGTCAAACACTTAAGCTACACCTTTTGATTTTTTTTTTATTATAAAAACAATTTGTATGTGTGTGTGTGTGCAACTTTGTGTTTTGAAATCATGGGATGTGTTCATGGAAAGTGTTACCGGATATATATCATCATCAGATGGCGACTCGGGTCACCATAGAGAAAAGAAGCATCGCCAATGCAAACACATTCTTACACAAAGGTCATTGGAGTTGGTTCCTGTTCCATCTTACAACTTTACTTTGGAGTGCTCAGCCTTAACACAGCATGGTTAATACCCAGACGCAGTTGAGAGGGAAAACCAAGATAGTTTCTGCATCAAAACACAAATCCAAGGTAACCCAAATGTTCATTTCTTCGGCGTCTTTGATGGACATGGTCCATACGGTACTCAATGTTCCAACTTTGTTGAGGATAGACTTATAGAGATGCTATCTAGTGACTCTACACTGTTGGATGATCCTTTTAAAGCTTATAATTCAGCATTTTTAGCTACAAATTCTGAGTTACATAACAGTGAGATTGATGAAACTATGAGTGGTACCATAGCAATAACCGTGCTTGTTGTTGGGGATACACTCTATGTTGCTAATGTGGGTGATTCAAGAGCTGTGGTTGCTGTTAAGGATGGCGATCAAATTTTGGCTGAGGATTTATCCGAGGATCAAATACCATTTAGGAAAGATGAGTGTGGAAGGGTGAAGCTTTGTGGTGCCAGGGTCTTGATTGTTGATCAAGTGGAAGGCCTTAAAGAATGTTCAAATTTGGGGCGCTGAAGAAAGTCAAGGCGCTGATCCTCCTAAGTTATGGGTTCCTAATGACATGTATCCTGGGACTGCATTTACTAGGAGTGTAGGTGATAGTACAGCAGAGATGATTGGTGTGATTGCTGCTCCTGAGATTAAAGTAGTTCGACTTACAAATAATCATCTATTCTTTGTCGTTGCAAGTGATGGAGTTTTTGAGTTTCTCCCTAGCCAAACTGTTGTCAACATGGTATGATTCATACAAATCCTCGGAATTGATATTTGACCATCATGTTTTTCTTTTGCTTAGAATACTGTGTTTCCATCATTCTTTTGTTTTTTGTACTGTTAGTGAACTCTTAACTTATTGGTATCTTGTAAAATTTACTAATTATCATGTAACGTTTATTCGAAGATATTTGAGTCATTTGAGCATAGCCTTAACAATTTTTTTATTTTCTTCACATAGGCAGCAGCACACACAGATCCCAGGGATGCGTGTGATGCAATTGGCGGAGAATCCTACAAACTTTGGTTGGAGAATGAAAATCGGACTGATGATATTACAGTCATCATAGTACAGATTAAAGGCTTGTCTAATGTCTGCATTATTTAAATTTCCCTTTTTCTGTTCAAATTCTAAAATGTATAAAAGTACAAGCTTTCTTTATGACTAAATTATGCGTAAGAGTTGCATAATCCATCTTGATTTAAAAGAGAAAGAGATTAATTACATTTTGTACTCTGAAATTGATATAACTTGTAATTACATGTGTAAATATTCTTTGTGATCTATTTATTCTACCAGTATATGTGTTAATTTCCTATTTCACTCGATTAATTGCAGGCCAATGGTTATGAGGCCACTAAAGGAAGTCTCAACATGCAGTGTCTCACAGTTGTAAACATTTGGTTCAGTAAGAAATGATCTTTCCGATTCACAGCAGTCTTGCCAACATACTAGTGTTTCGATTAATCAAAGTGCTGCGCTTGTTGTTCCATCACCAATGCAGCAGAGGCCTTTACAATTGAATGTGGGGTAGCCAAAAGGAAACAAGAGAAGCTTCTTTCTTGCTACAAGATTCTCATGGTGAATGATCTCAAGGCTCCACGATATCTTGCTAATTTTGCTGATAAAATAGTTGAATTGATAACCGCATGATACTTATGATCCTGCTCCTGCCAATCCGAATGCTTAGAGAATCGGAACCACTTTATTGGAGATTGAAGGTAATTATGTTAGCAAATTAAGAGCAGATATTTGCAAGATGGTTGAACGGGGATTAGGACTATTAATACACTTTGAGGAAGACCTCTATTTTGTTGCCTCGAAAACATTACCACGAGGAGACATCAGTTGTTTTGAGCAATGGCGGGATGATGTGGGGGCAGAGTTATAACCTTGATTGTTTACTGCCCTACATGGATTCGGTAAGTTTCATGTGAGATACGTCAACTGTAGTAACTTTTATGGTACATAAGTTTCATAATGAAAAACTAACAGTCTTTATGATCTATGTTTTGTTGTATAGTGATAGTCTAAATTCTATTTTCTGCTCTGTAGTAGGGATGTGAAATCAAGTAATCGTTCAGGTTTCAGTCGAATCCTGTTAGGTTAGGTCAACTCGGATACAGGTTGTGTCAGCTCAATTTAATGGTTCAACTCGGATCAGGTCAGGTCTGGATCAAATTAGTTCATGTTATTTTCAAGTTGATATGAAATCAGATTCAGTTCGGGTTCGAGTGGGGTTAATTTCAGTTCATGTCAAAATGGTTCAAGTCCAAATCAATTAAACACCAGGTTAATTTAGGTTCGGATGGACTTTGGGTCGGATCTCATTCAGATCGAGTTACATCATTGATAGACAAAATTCAGGTTGAATCTTATCGTGTATGGATTGACTTAAAGTTGGGTCATTTTTAGGTTAATTATTTTCGTCTGTCTTGAACGAAAAATTGTAATTTGTAACTGTATATGATTTGGAGTAGATTAAAAAAATATAAATAATTATGGGTTAATTTTAATAAAAATATAATTTTAAGGATTAAATTGAATAAAAATGAAATTACAAATTGAATTTTAAATAAATTAAATAACATGCATGGATGAGGAATTAAATTGAAATAATTATAAAATGCGAAGTTAAATTAATATAAAAATAAAATAACTTTGCATCCTTTAAAAATATTGGTGAATAAAAGTTTATAGGGTTTGGAGATTATGAAGCAATATATAGAGTTTAAAATGAAGTTTATTATATAATTTATAGGGTTTGAAGTAAATTATAAAAATATTAATAAGTATGAGTTAATTTCATATACAAATATAATTTTAAGGATTAAATTAAACAAATATGAAATTATAAATTAAAATTTAAATTTAAATAAAATAAACAACACATAGGTATCAAATCAAAATAATTGTAAAATGTGAAGCTGAAATTAGTACAAAAATAAATTGAATTGCATTCACTTCAAAAGTTGGGAACAAAAAATTATAAGATTTTGAATATTATAATATAATTTTAAGGATCAAATTAAATAAACATGAAATTACAAACTATAATTTAAAAACAATTATAATATATATTACATAATATATGTATGATGAATGTTATGATGTATGTATATACAATGTTATTATCTTATGCATCCATTATATATAGCATGCATGTATACTTTTTTTTTATTAACATGCAAGTATACTTATATATTGATGTGTGTGTACATATACATATATATATATATATATATATATATATATATATATATATATATATATATATATATATATATATATATATATATATATATATATAAGTTAATATATGATATATGTGTGTGTGTATATATATATATCATAATTTAAATTTTTAAAAATAAAAGTAAAAATAAAAAAAAATTATAATTATTAAAAACTAAATTTATCAAAATATGATAGATTTATAATTAATAACGTTTAAAATAATATAATTTTGGATTAGATGGAATACATATGAAATTTTAAACCAAAATTTAAATAAATTATAAAATATATAAGGATCAAATTAAAAAAATGAAAATATAAAGGTTAAAGTAATATAATTTTGAACTAAATTATATGAATTTATAAACTTAGGGACAAAGTTACAATCCCCATTAAAGACGAGATTAATTGGCGCCAAATCTCCCACCTCTAAATTGTTTCATCTTTATATTTCAAAATCTAAAATATAAATTACACGGAAAACTCAAATCCCAAAATTCAGAAAAGAAGGGTTAAAAACTCAAGAATTAAGCGAAGAATTGACCAAATGCCGTCAATCCCATGTTTTGAAAGCAAAATACCATATGACCTTCTCATTTTGCCCCTTTTATTCTTACTTTGTTTCCCTCCACAAGTCATTCATCTTATTTTCCAAATATTTGTAACTCTTTCATTTACAAATAGTTGGTTTTAATATTTATCATGTTATTTAAATGTTTAATCTTAAGAAAACTCATTTTTAATATATATATATATATATATATATATTGAAGTTAAATTATATTTAAATTATCACATAAAAATAAATTAAACTTATAAATATTTAAAATAATTTTATATAATCATTTTAATCTAATAAAGTCATGGTCAAAAAATAATTATTTAATAAAAATAATTTAATAGTTATAATTAAGATTTATAATATAAAGATTATAATTAATATGAAAAGTAAATTTATTAATTTAATTATCATAATTAACAATTTGTTTTAAATTTTAAAAAGTAAACATATTTATTTAATTATCATAGTTTATCTACTTTTAATTGTGAAGATGTATTTTGTCATGTTATAATATCATAATTTAAAATCTCACAACTTCATCAATTGTATAAGTCAGATAAATATCAAATTAAATATCATATCAGTTAAATAACAGTCGGATTATTTACAAGTTGAGTAAATTACAGGTCAGATTCATACCATGTCAAGTTGATAACAGGTCGGATAATACCAATTATTTGTCAGGTTAATCTTGGGTTTGGTTATCATATTATCGATTCAATTCGGGTTTAGGTTGTTCTCATATCGGGTGCAGATCGGGTCCAGATCCATAATGTTCAAATCCAACTCAGGTTCAAATCAACACGAGTTCAAACTCGAATCGATTTCAGATCAACACCACCTAAGGTCACAAATAGTTTTGATTCAAGTCGGTTTTACTTATAATCAATACACTATAATAGTGAAACACATCAAATTCTTTTATATCAATACATTGCCAAAAGAGAAGGTCTGCCTGTTACAAATAATATATGTATATACGTGTATGTATATGTGTGTGTATATGTATGTATGTATATAGAGAGAGATATTCAAACCCTTGTTAATTTCTCATCACGCAGAAGATACATTTCTCCAACAACTGGTTTAATCTACTGTTTCAGTTCTGGCTCCATCATATTAATTTATTGACAAGAGGGACATACTTGTCATAGTTGCCTCTTGAACTACAGTATGGAAAGTTGTCTCTACTCGAGAAGGTTTGGGATGAAAATGATCGTCTTAGACTTGAAGGGACTGTAGGCACCCGTTTTTGTCCGGGTTTTAATTACACTTATTATTATTATTATTATTATTTTTTGTAGGCTTAAATTACAGAACCCATTACAAGGACCCAAGAGGATCCAACAGCCCACCAGGACACCAACCTGACCCGGATGACCCGATTCAAGCCCAACCAGCAGGCCCAAACCCAACTAGGGTTTTCACCTATTAGCCCCAGCCACCCTAATTTCCAGCTGTTGGATCTTATGGAGATCCAATGGTCCTCATCTATCAAGTAATTAGGGTTTTACCCTAATATGTGAAGCAGCCACCACCACGAGTGAAGATCATCCACCCAGATCAACGCATGAGCCTTACCACTCATCTCCCCGCCGTGTGAGCTGCCACCGATAACTCCCTGAGCCGTCATCGTTTTGTGCGAAACAGTGCACCAATAACCCCATAAGTCAGTCAATCTACCAAATTTAAAAACCTTATTTTAAAATACCCTAAATTCAAAAAATCAAGGATTCCCTATTAAATCGAATGGACCAAGCCCCTATCCAAGAGAGTTTATCATTATCACTGAACATCAACCATAAATGAGAGGAAGAAAATAGAAAGAGAGAGGATTCGGGGGAATCAAAGAAGAACAAAGGGGGGTTTTGAGAGAGATGAACTAAAAGAACAAAAACATAAAAAACCCAGAAAAAAAGAGAAAAGAACCGAGAAAAGAGAATAATAGTTACCTTTTGGGTAAGATATGAGGCTTCTCAGCTTCATCGTGGGCGAGGAAACACCCTCCAAAGGTAAAAAGTTCTGTTTTTCTTTCTTCATAGTGTGTATTTAGGTTTTAGTGGGTTGATTTTGGGTCTCGAACCGTTGAACGAGGTTGTGTTGAACTATATTTTGATATAACAATTAAGACAACAATTATCGAAGCTAGAGACTTTAAGTCTCTAACTCTCGATGAGCTAATGGGTTCTCTACTCACCTATGAGTTAATGGTAAAGGAAGAAGATAAAGAGAAGCAAAACAAGAAGAAGAATGATGTAGGCATTGCCTTCAAGTCCACCAATGAGAGTGATCAAGATTCAAGTGAAGAGGTGGATGAGGATGAAATGAAGAAGAAGAGATGACCAAGCTCTTCAAAAGGTTCAAGAGATTCATGTCTTCCAAGGAAGTGAAGCATGAATCAACCAAGAAGAAGGGTCCCCTAGTGTGCTTCAATTGTCAAAGAAAGGGGCATGTCAAGTATGAATGCCCTCTCCTAAAGAAGAATGGATCATCTAAGAAGAAGCCATTTGTGGCAGTGTGGAGTGATGAAGATGACTCCAATGATGATGAAGAAGTAACCAACCTATGCCTCATGGCCATCGAAGAAGATTCTGAGGTATCTTCTAACTCAAACAAATTTAATTCATGTTCTTTTGATGAGTTACAAGATGCCTAAAATGAGTTGTATTTGGAATTTGAGACCATGAATTCCAAATATAAGAAATTAATTTCAAAATTTAAAGTTGAAAATGATTTGATTTTGAAAGCCAAAGTTGATTTTGAAAAACAAAATGAAATTTTGAAAAATGATTTAGAGCTTTCAAAAGTTAAAATCAATGATTTAGAAAAATAAAATTTTGATTTGAAAGTTAAGCTTGAAAGCTTAACAAAAGAAAAAGAATTAATTTCTCAAAACAACTCATTATGTTTAAAAATGATAAAATGCTCACATTGCCATTTTTATGGTCATTTGGAACATACTTGTCCCATAAAGAAAAGAAAATCTTTTAAAATTAGACAAGTATGGGTTCCTAAGGTAACAAAGGGCATTGAAATTAACATCCAAGGATATAAAGTAATTTGGATACCAAAATATAAATAAATGTCTCTTGTAGGTGTGTGGGAGCAATGGTGATGAAGTTGAAGAAATTGAGATGCTCTAGCCACACTTGAAAAGGAGTGAGTAACCTCAAGGCTTAATGTTTTTTATTTTGGTTATTTGGTTGCTCATTTTGTTTATGCATGCATGAGTTTTTTTTATCTTAAATGATTATGATTTTGTTTTTCATCTCATGTAAGTTGAAAAATCTTTATGATGAAAATTTAAATTTTTAATGATTTTTCATAATTTTTAGTTCATCATAATGAATTTTGGTCAAAATTGATTTTAAGCAAATGATATCTCTCTAACAATTGATATCAAATTTTTCAAATGCTTTTATTTTACAAAATTTAATTTTTTGACCTAAATTTAAATGTTTATGCATGTGTTTTAAATGTTAAAGATATCTCTCTAACAATTAATATCAAATTTTTCAAATGCATGACATTTTTAAAGGCTTTATGCATGTGTACTTAGTTTCAACATTTGAATATTGCATAAAGTATTTTAGACTTGGACAAATTGAATTTCATGTGTTACTAACAATTTTGTTACTTTTTGTTGAAATTCAATTTCGTTTAAGTGTCAAGCTTTTAAAGTTAAATTTTGTTTTGAATGGACTTTTTGAGGGGGAGCTTTGATTTTTTTTTCAAATGGTTTTTAATGTAAAAATTATTACTTACTCTCCAAAGTTATTTTTGAACTTTAAAGTTGAATTCTTTTTGATTTAACAAAAAGGGGGAGAAGTATGGGTTTGAAAAATTCAATTTCTTAATGAAAAAAGGGGGAAACTGAACATTTTCACATATTTTTCCATCAATTGGTATATTTTTCATTAAACATTTTATTAAGGTGGAGTTTTTCCAAAAACAATTTTTCAATGTTTTGTTATATCAAAAAAGGGGGAGATTGTTGAACTATATTTTGATATAACAATTAAGGTAAAATGTTTTTGGACTTGAATTGAATTTATTTAAAGTTTTTCAAAGTTTTCAAAAAAAATTCAAAGTCCTTAAAACTTGGAATTGAGCACAAAATAATTTTTTAGACAAGCAGTACCGATATTGTTCTTACAGTATCGATACCAATTGAACAAGTACCGATATTGTTCATACGGTACCGATACCAAAGTAAAGGAAATATCGATACTAACTATGTAGTACTGATACTACCAACATTGCTCAAATTCCAGAATGCAAAAATGGTATCGATACCCAAAGGGGTACCAATATTACTCTGTATAGTAGTATCAATACCATAAGCATAGTATCAATACCATGAGGCCCCAACGACTATTAACGGCTTGTTGATTTAAATATTGACAAAGGTAGTACTGATACTCCCTTTAGGAGTATCGATACCCCTTGGTCTGGGCAACTTTATTTTGCACAAAAATTGATCCTTAACGGCTTGAAACCACCTCCAACGGCTAGAAACAACCATAACAACATTCCAACACATAAATACAAGTTAAGGATACTTGAAGAAGGATTATAACACCTATCCAAGCAATCAAACACAAGAGAAGAGCTTTTCACTCTTTATTTCATTTCTCTTGTAAATATTTTGTTCTTGTGAGCTTTCAATTTGTAAACAACCTACCTTGAAGAGGTTTATTTTGTTTACTTCTTTTTATCCTTTGTAAAGGGATTTGGTTCTATCTTAGCCAATTGAAAAATAGTGAGTTGTAAAGGTTATCTCTTTGTCTTTGAAAAAGAAAGAACAAATTAGTGATTTTGTTATAAAATCCTTAGTGAGGAACTAAGGTAGTGGATGTAGACTTGGTTGATAAGTCAAACCACTTTAAATCATTGTGCCATATCTTTCTATCTTTTACTCTCCTTACTCCCTTATCAAAATTATTGTCAATTACCCCCTTTGCACTTTTTCGGTTGTTCAATTGAGCATCTTAATAATCCCAACAGGTTGTTTCGATGTGTTGGGGTGTCTAGAGGAGGGACTATTAGCCTTTTTTCCATCATCAGGACCACAAATTTGCAGTGGTCAATTGGTTTATATGGTTTCTGTTTCACGACGGCGAGATGTGTTGTGAGAGAGTTCTCTCCCTTCTGGTCTCTTTAGAAGTCGGTTGAAAGGAAAATGGAATATGGTTTAAGAGAACCTTTAAAACGGTTTTATATCTCAGCTTTAGTGCGACGTCGTATAAGAAAGGGGGTTCAGCGTATTTTTGTGCTTGGGTTAATAGCAGCTATGGCCCTTATTGCTTTGTAATCTCACCCGCGTTTATCATTTTTGGGGGTAAATCACAATTTAAGTCCCTCTATCTTTGTAAAGGTTATAATCAGGTCACTTAATGAAATTTCATTCTTCCATTTCGAGCTCCTTATTTGTTTTGTGTTTCATTTTAGCCCTATATGTTTAGTATTATATCTGTTTAAATATTTTGATATTCAGCTGTTGATTTTGTGTAGCTTTCATTTTGGTCATCATTTAATGGTTTTTGTATGTTTTTTTGGATTCAATATTTGTTTACAATTAATTTTGATCATTATTTGTTCATTAATGTGTTTTGGGATAATTACTTTGTTTTAACTCCTGATTTGTTATTTAGTTTATTCTAGTCATTTTTTTATCTGCCTAAAAGATTATTATGTACTTTATTTTGTAGGTTTCAAATATAGCATCATGTTCATTTTAGTCACTATATTAGTGCTTAATGCTTGAGGCTTATTGCCCATTTAATCCTCGTTGTTTTGTTTTTAGTTTTTTAATCCTTGAAATGGTTGTATGATATGTTTTGTGTTTTATTTCCATTGGTGCTATATATATATATGTATTATTAATTATTTATTTATGTATTCTTATGTATGATTGCTTTGTATCTTATTTAATTATTTTCATATTGTTATAAATAGTAGATATTAATGTTATAATATTAGTAGATGTGTATACATTCAATGTTTTAGGACCCCTATATATATATACACACACGCACATGTGTATGTTTCGTTTCTTTAGATTCAATATTTTTCAAAGACTACAAAAAGCTCATTTTATTTGTTAATTTTTAACATCTGTCATACTCGAATATTTTCAAGAACTTTATTTGTAGAACGAACGTGAAAAACACCGCTTGATCGAAGTGGTGTAATCCGATACGACGTTCAAACGAAATATGAACTTGAAAAAGCGAGCCTTTTTTTATGTATTTATTAAAGTAATAGTATTTTTATATTTTATTTTCATAATGTCTTATTTTGTTTTAATTTTTACTTTCTTTTTATTATATTTAATGTTAGTATTAATGGTGTAAATTTTAGAAAAAATGAATTATATTTTGTTTTATGCAAAATTTTGATATTAATTTATTCTTTTAAAATAATTCAAAGATATAATATTATTTACATATAAGAAATAGGTGAGATAGTTTTTCCGATAGAGGATTACAAATCTCGAGGTTTCTTGTTAAGTTAAAGAATTTTCTTTATTCAATCAATTCGAAATAATTTAATTAAACTTTAATAAAGGGATCATATTCTAACTTTATATTTAATTTATGCTTTCCACCATTTACGATAACGTATAAGCGACTAAGCACCGATTTTTGGGCGCTGTGGGGGTGCTTAATCTTCTCCACTCGTAATCGACTCTTGGACCCATTAAATTGAATCTTTGATAATGTAGACCGATTTTTGTCTAAAAATGATTTTTCTTAAAATTATTTTAAAAGACGTTTTTAGGTATTCGGCCTACCTAACCTAAAGGTCGATGGCGACTCTTACTCAATTTAATTCAAATTAATTCTAAATCGTCAATTTTTCAAAAAAAAAGTCATAATTGTTTTTTTAAACTTAATTGTTTTTAAAAAAAATGGTTATAACAGCTTGGCGACTCTACTGTGGAGTTTTTCGATAGAGTCAGGTTGCAAGTCGCTTACACATTGCCGTAGCGGTGGAAATTATGGGTTTGAGTCTATAGTTAGCTTATGATCCATCTATTGAAGCTTTTTAATCTATTCCTTTTTAATTGTGATACTAATATTTTAATATTTGTTTTCAGCTGTGTTCAAGTTTCTATTGAGAGTTTTCTATTTTCTTTTGAGTCAGAGGTTTGTATGTTCCTCCTCACACACATCACGAGCATCTACATGACATGAGCTCTAGACCCGAGCTTTGTTCCAAATAAGTCAGGGTGAATGCTTTACTCTCGTAAGAATCTATTCTTCGTATGAGTTTTAGCAAATAACCCCTGGGATACTTATGCCTTATACCTTCATATGGATTTATTCCTCGTATGAGTATAAGGAAATGAATCCCCTCGAATTGAACTCGATCAATTTATGCCTGTAATAGGTTAGGATTGAGGGTTTGGCAGCCCAAGGGGGCACTGACATCAAAGACAATTCGAGTACCCTTTCTTCATAGAGCTGGAACCATGCATATAGTGAACCGTAGAACGGTCACCCTAGGTATAGACATACCGAACCTCTGTCCATCAGTAGGTGCCAAAATAGTGTACACAAAGGAGGAATGACTCTAAACATTTACATTTTGCTTTAAGTTCGTAGAATATACTTATTCTTTTCAAAATAAAAGAATGTGAGCTAGATACCATGCGGTTATGATTATTTTCTTGAAATTAATCATTTTGGGTAGAAAATATGTCCGGGTAGGATTGTTATTTAATAAAAGCATGTTCGGGTAGATATCATGATTGGGTAGGTGTTATATTTATCTTTAAATAACATCTTTTAATTTTATTGATTATCTTGTCTGCACTAACTTATTTCTTTTCCTTTGTTTGTGTCATTTTTCATTCTTTTTTCATTGCATTTCATCAACATAACATAATGCAAAAGTGGTGATCCACAAGGGGATATTTAAGAAAAAAAAATTCATAGGGAGAGGTAAAAGTTTTTAATCAAGTAGTTGCGTACACAAACATGCACTGAGGGCTAAAACAAGTTCAGAGACTATAAGAAAGAAACATTCTTGAAGATCATACAACATTCGAGACGGGAAAGATGATCTATTGATCCAAAGAGTAATCCAGCAATTGAGTCTTATCTGCGATCATTTCATCGCTAGTCATCAAGGAGCGACGCACTAACTTCAGCACCACCGGGCATTAACAGAGTTGGGTTATAGAGCGCTTGAGTGGCATCATTATCAAGGAAAAAGATCCGAGATGAAGCAGTGACCCACTTCAGAGTCAACATTTAAGTGAAAACATGTATGTAAAATAAACTATCTTGTAATGTGAATGCTTTTATCTCTGGTGAAAATTGTTCTATGATATTCGTTGTTGGGATCAACATTTTTGCATTTGCATTTGCATTTGCATTTACATCTTTGCATTCTGCATGACATTCATTTAGGCATTTTTACATGTATTAATCATGGATACATGGATTTATCTGGTGGAAGACTCTGAGGAGGTGTTTCTAACTGTACAACTTCATTCACACAGTACTGATAATGAAAGCAAAATTTGAGAAACTGAATAAAGAACTGGAAGAGAATTTGCAAAGAATGCAAAAAGATTGGAAAGCTAAAATGGAGCAAGTGCAAAAGACCACTGTGAATCGCATCTTACAAAACCAAGACAACCTAGTTGACCAAATTGTAGCAAAACTGACTAGGTTCAACCAAGAAAGAGGCAAAGAGAATATTTCCTCGATCGTGGAAACCTCTGAATGTGTGATGGCACATGCTAATCCATAAATACTCATTTCTCTAGACAGGCTTCCAAGCCATCAAGTAGGCTTCTCCGTCACTAAAATTCAAGCAACCGTGTTAGATTCTCGGGATAATCCTACTGATCACAACATGTCCACTTCTGATGAGATGAAAAGAGCCAAGAATGAGATCCTTGAGAACTTAAAAAATGGTGTAGAGAGACATTCAAGGGAATGAGAGGACAAAGCTCTCATAATGAAATGGATGCAAGAGAACTAGTCTTAGTTCCTAACTTGTTGCTCCCGTTTAAATTCAAAATACATGATTTTGAAAAGTACAGTAGAACTAGTTGCCTTGCTGTCCATCTTATGATGTTTATTTGAAGGATGACTAGATACACCAACGATGATCAGATGTTGATTCATTGCTTTCAAGACAGTTTGACTGGACCCGTTTCTAAGTGGTATAACCAACCGCTCTTAGAAAGATTTGACTCGTACCTTTTTGGGTCAATACAAACATATGACTGATATAGCCCCTGACCGAACAATGCTGTAAAATATGGAGATGAATAGTTATGAGAGCTTCCGAAAATAGGCACAACGATGGAGGGATGTTGAATCTCAAGTGCATCCACCAATGATTGAAAGAGAGTTCATCACTTTATTCATCGATACATTAAAATCTCCATATATTAACCACATGATAGGAGTTGTTACTAAGAGTTTCTCTGACGTCATCATGTGTGGAGAAATGGTTGAAAGAGATGTCAAGAATACAGGATAAGAGGCACTTACAGTACTGATATTGAGGAAAGAGTTGAGATTAACATAATGGGATCTTATCTAGCTAATCAGGGGACCATACCTCATAAGGTGTTCTATGAAAAGTCTCATATCAATCCAATTCCAATTATGTATGAGGAATTGCTCCCAACACTAGTTGAGAAGAACCTTGTGACTCCAGTTCAATCCAAACCAAGAGAGGCCACATATCCTTAAGGCCATGATGTTAATGCCATATGCAACTATCATATTGTGAGCTCAGGACGCACCACTGAGAATTGTGTGGCATTGAAGCGCAAGGTCTAAGATCTGATTGATTTAGGGGCATGAAATAAGAACCCCTAATCTTACTCCAAAATATACACCAGAATACGTACCCTTCTCTTACATGGACCAAGCTAACTTTCTCCTTGCATGTAGAGTCAATTAAGGGCTTGACATTTATGTATGTGTTAGGAGCGGACAAAATGGGGCATCTTGCACATGAGATTGCAAAGCTTATTGGTTTTTACTTCTGTTGATGATGTTCAATTATGATCATGGTATTCACAGATGAAATGGTTGAGTAGGTAAATCTAGTTTAGGTCAATTGCTTGGAAATTGAACTCTAACGATAAGATTTTCTTACCTTTAACAACACATGAACTATAACATGTTCTTCTTGACAAACTTAAGAAATGGAATCCGTATACCCAGAATATAAATAATTGTTTATAGAAGAAACTCAAAAGCCCTGGCGTTATGAATAGATTACATTCAAACCATTACATTGATAGGGTACTTGGCAATTCGGTGTTTGCTCTAATGTGATTGTTAAGTCGAAGACTTTGTGACGACATGAATCCTTCATCTAGCCAAATAAAGGCAATTATAATATATATATGTATAATAAAGCTGATTTTAACTAGCCAAACCATGAAAAATTAAATTGAATTTACTAAATAAGGAGTTTCGGTGAATATAGACTAAGGGAGTTAAGGAACACCTGTTATAGTCAATTTCACACGAGCACTCAGGAATCTCATTTTTAGATCGATATTTCTACACTACCCTGGCTAGAGGAGTCTAAGAAACTTGAACAAATGGAAGATTTCAGAGAACTGAAATAGAAGTATTCTAAAAAGTCTAGCAATTGAGTATGCTAGTTGCATCATTTTGTCCACCTCCGATCAAAATGTCAAACCAAGAAAGAGGGGTATGACCTAATTTTCACGATGACCGAGAAAAGGAAAAAGGATGAATCGATGAAACAAACCTCAAAATGTAGGTAGTTAACCTCAAAACTAACCTGTCAATCTTGATATTTGTCAAACATTTATAGCTATGAAAGATTAAAAAAACAGTTGATTCTTTTGATATTCAATGAACTCATGTTTTGTGATTTGCTTCAATTGTGAGGCCAAAGATGGGATATTATTTTAAATCCTTTGACAATAAAAATTCACATATTCTTTCTTCATTGATTTTTATTTTTCAAAGGAAGAAAAACATTTTCAAACAAGATAATCTCTCTAGAAGTATATCTTGGAATTCAACAAATATATCTCTGAAGTTCATGATCGAAGATGGGGCAAGGGAAACCAAATTTTTGGGGGCAAGGAAAAAAGTTGTCACAGATCGAAGTTTGCAAGACTACACCCTGGTGGAAAATGAAGATAACTGAATTAGGGATAGAATGAAGACTGCTCACGCAACCATTCCCCTCATAAATCGAGAAAACATACATCAACGTATACATAAATGTTACATGAAAGTTGTATTTTTGCATCATACATTCATTATCACGTGCAATAAAGACTTTGATTTTCCCTCTCATGAGGATACTTTTAAAAATTTCTCTTGAAATCTTGTCTTTATTAGAGACATTTTTCCCTCTCATGAGGAGAAATTCAAAAATCATCAAATCAAACACATAAAATAAACTTCATCTTGGCACTCGTCATAACATCCAAGATAGTCATTCATAAATGCATCATTTTTATATTGATCTTTCAGGAAATCAAAGTTTGGTGATGACCAAATGTCCTCAATCTGAAGTAATAATTTTGACATCCTAAAGTGAACTATTAGATCTTCTAATGATAACATTCCTAACATACAGGAGCAGACAGTCTGTAAGCCTTTGAGATTGTTTCTCACAAAACAAATTTTGTCTCGCTTGAGACATTTTCTTTTGAAACACAAGCCTTGAGATTGTTTCTTTCAAAACGAAATCCATCTCTCTTAAGAGAATTTTATTTGAAAAACAAATCTTGAAATTATTTCACTTGAAACAAAATTACTGACATTTGATATTGTTTTATTTCTTCTCGCTTGAGACAGATTTTCACAGATTTTGAAATTGTTTCACTTGAAACAAAATTGATCTCACTTGAGATTGTTTTCTCTAAAAACAAATTTTGTCTCGCTTGAGACAGTTTCTCTTAAAAACAAATTTCGTCTCACTTGAGACAGTCTTCCTTAAGACACGAACTTTGAGATTGTTTCTCTTGAAACAAATTTTGTCTCTCTTGAGACAGTTTCTTTTGAAACATACATCTTTGAGATTGTTTCTCTTGAAACAGATTTTGTCTCTCTTGAGACAGTTTCTTTTGAAACATACATCTTTGAGATTGTTTCCTTTAAAACAAATTTTGTCTCTCTTGAGACAGTTTCTTTTGAAACATAAACTTTGAGATTGTTTCTCTTGAAACAAATTATGTCTCTCCTGAGACAGTTTCTATAGAAACATAAACAATTGAGATTGTTTCCCTTAAAACAAATTGTGACTCTCTTGAGACAGTTTCTCTTGAAAAAAATTATCCCTAAAGATGACTAGACGTCCTCATCACGTAGGAACAATGTCATCCCCCGACCAAATCTCCTCATCACGTAGGAACAATATCATCCCCCGACCAGATCTCCTCATCACTTAGCAGCAGCGTCATCCTTAGATAACCAGACTTCCTCATCACGTAGGAACTACGTTATCTCCATTTATCCTTAAAGATGTCTAGATGTCCTCATCACGTAGGAATAATGTCATCCACCGACCAGATCTCTTCATCATGTAGGAGTAGTGTCATCCTTAGATAACCATACTTCCTCATCACGTAGGAACCGTGCTATCTCCATTTATCCCTAAAGATGACTAGACGTCCTCATTACGTAAGAACAATGTCATCCACCGACCAGATCTCCTCATCACGTAGGAACAGTGTCACCCTTAGATAACCAGATTTCCTCATCACGTAGGAACTGTGTTGTCTACAAATTTATCCAAAAACGACCAGAACTCTTATCACGTATGAGCAGTGTCATCGTCAACAACAAATTACTTCCGAATTGACTCGATTTCCTCACCAAGAATGAACAACATTGTCTTCAACAAAGAATCTATCTGAAAGCGGCCATATCACTTCAATATAGATGAGCAGCGTCATCTTTAATATCAAGTTTCAAAGCCTAAGAGAGAACCAGACAAAAACTTGGTGCCTTGTTATCTTTGCCCTATTATTGTTAACACAAGAATGGGCAAAGAAGGGCAACTGTAGACACTCGTTTTTGTCCGGATTTTAATTACGCTTATTATTATTATTATTATTATTATTACATTTTTACAGGCCTAAATTACAAAACCCATTACAATGACCCAAGAGGATCCAGCAGCCCACCAGGAAACCAACCCGACCATGATGACCCGATTCAACCCCAAACAGTAGGCCCAACCCCGACTAGGGTTTTTACCTATTAGCCCTAGCCACCCCAATTTCCAACTGTTGGATCTGATGGAGATCCAACGGTCTTTAACTATCAAGTAATTAGGGTTTTACCCTAATATGTGAAGCAGTCGTCGCCACCAATGAAGATCAACCACCCAGACCGGTGCGTGAGCCTCACCGCTCATCTCCCCGCCGCGTGAGTCATCGTCGATAACTTCCCAAGCCACTGTCGTCAGCAATCTGTGCCAAACAGTGTACCAATAACCCCATCAGTCAGTCAATCTACCAAATCTAAAAACCCCCCATTTTAAAATACCCTAAATCCCAAAAATCAAGGATTCCCCTACTAAATTGGATGGACCATGCCCCTACCCAAAGGAGTTCATCATTATCACCCAATATCAACCATAAATGAGAGGAAGCAAATAGAGAGAGAGGATTCAGGGGGGTAATCAGAGAAGAACAAAGGGGGAGTTTTGAGTGAGAGGAACTAGTTCGAAAAAAAAAAGAACAAAAACATAAAACCCCAGAAAAAAAAAGGAAAAGAATAGAGAAAAAGAGATGAAGAGTTACCTTTTGGGTAAGATCTGAAGCTTCTCAGCTTTATCGTGGGCGAAGAAACACCCACTAAAGGTAAAAAGTTCTATTTTTCCTTCATAGTGGGGATTTAGGTTTTAGTAGGTTGATTTTGGGTCTTGAACCGTTGAATGAGGTTGTTTTGGGGCCTCGGGGTATCGAGAGGAGGGGCTTTAGCCTCTTTTCCCTCATCGGGACCGCCGATTCACGATGGCTGATTAGTTTGTATGGTTTCTGTTTCACAGCAGCGGGGTGTGTTGTGAGAGAAATCTCTCCCTTCTGGTCTCTTTAGAAGTCAGCTGAAAGGAAAATGGAATAGGGTTTCAGAGAAAACCCTTAAAATGGGTTTATATCTCAGCTTCAGTGTGACATCGTATAAGAAAGGGGGTTCAATGTATTTTCATGCTTGGGTTAATAGCAGCTATGGTCCTTATTACTTTGTAATCTCACCTGTGTTTGTTATTTTTTGGGGTAAATCACAATTTAGGTCCCTCTATCTTTGTAATGGTTGTAATCAGGTCACTTAATGAAATTTCATTCTTCCATTTTGAGCTCCTTATATGTTTTGTGTTTCATTTTAGTCATATATGTTTAGTATTATATTTGTTTAAATATTTAGATATTCATTTGTTGATTTTGCGTAGTTTTCATTTTGGTCATCATTTAATGGTTTCTGTCTATTTCATTTTGGATTCAATATTTGTTTACATTTCATTTTGATCATTATTTTTTCATTAATGTGTTTTGGGATAATTACTTTGATAACTCCTGATTTGTTATTTAGTTTATTCTAGTTGTATTTTTATATGCCTAAAAGATTATTATGTACTTTATGTTTTAGGTTTCAAATGTAGCATCATATTCATTTTAGTCACTATAGTAGTGCTTAATGCTTGGGGCTTATTGCCCATTTAATCCTCGTTGTTTTGTTTTTAGTTATTTTAATCCTTGGAATGGTTGTATGATATGTTTTGTGTTTTATTTTCATTGGTGCTATATATATATATATATATATATATATATATGTATTCTTATGTACGATTGCTTTGCATCTTATATAATTATTTTCATATTTTTATAAATAGTAGATATTAATGTTACAATATTAGTAGATGTGTATACATTCAATGTTTTAGGACCCTGATATATATATACCATGTGTATGTTTCGTTTCTTTAGATTCGATATTTTTCAAAGACTACAAAAAGCTCGTTTTATTTGTTAATTTTTAACATCTGTCATACTCGAATATTTTCAAGAACTTTATTTGTAGAACGGGCGTGGAAAACACCGCTTGATCGAAATGGTGTAATCCGATAAGACGTTCAAACGGAATTGGAACTTGAAAAAGAGAGCATTTTTATGTATTTATTATAGTATTTTATATTTTATTTTCATAATGTCTTATTTTGTTTTAATTTTTACTTTCTTTTTATTATATTTAATGTTAGTATTAATGGTGTAAATTTTAGAAAAATGAATTATATTTTGTTTTATGCAAAATTTTGATATTAATTTATTCTTTTAAAGTAATTCAAAGATGAAATATTCTTTACAGATAAGAAATGGGTGAGATAATTTTCCCGATGGAGGATTGCAAATCTCGTGTTAAGTTAAAGAATTTTCTTTATTCAATCAATTCGAAATAAATTAATTAAACTTTAATAAATTGATCATATTTTGACTTTATATTCAATTTATGCTTTCCACCATTTACGACAACGTATATATAAGCGACTAAGCACCGATTTTTTGGCGCTGTAGGAGTGCTTATCATTCCTCACGCGTAATCGACTCCCGGGCCCATTAAATTGAATCTTTGATATCGCAAACCGATTTTTATCTAAAAATGATTTTTCTTAAAATTGTTTTAGAAACCGTTTTTATGTATTCGGCCTACCTAACCTAAAGGTCGATGGCGACTCCTACTCAATTTAATTCAAATTAATTCAAAATCATCAATTTTTTTAAAAAAAGTCATAACTGTTTTTTTAAACTTAATTTTTTTTTTAAAAAATGGTTATTACAGGGTGTACAACCAACTTCAAGTATTTCATCTAGGGATGGATGAGCCAAATAATAAGGTGAGTGTGGACTTCAAGTTGGAACTAAAGTGAATCTCCTGACACGATGAGACTGCAATACATAAGAAAAGGAGCAGGCCCCGGTTGAAAAACTTGAAACCCGCCAATTGAAAATGTGTCTGGAAGGAGATAGTAGGTCTCAAGTTCCGCAGTTCAAGCTGTGTAGTTCTTTATAGCATCACGGATGTCTGTCTTGTATCTGGTTGAATCCCCATCATCTTTGTGGATTGTGTTAGGTATTCTACCAGGGAGTTTTCTAGTAATCTGTACTGGTTATCAATATCTTGGAACCACTTTGCAACAATAAGATGTCGTCAGGAAATCGGGGAAGTCGACAATCTTTCAATGCGCATTCGAGTGGTGCAGTTTTTTCTGTTGAGCTCCACTGAAAAGCCCATTCGAGCATTCTGAATGTTGCTTACCAACAAGGAAAACAACCAAAAATCCACTTGCTCGTGATTTGTGGATGTCATGCAGCCTCAGTTCATTAACTATAACTGAGGAAGGATCAGAAACTTCTACATTATAAGAACCACTTAAGACCAGAAGCGGTAAGCATGAACCAGGAGGAACTAAATTCAGAAGGTTATGTAGTTGGACCTTTTGGAGCTTCCATGGAATGTTATAAGATAAGGAATAATATTGCACTTTCCCCAGATGCGGTCTCATCTAGATTAACATAATTTGAATCCTTCACAATTGACAGACAGCAGGTTTGATTGGTATCAGATAAGCTAGGAACCCATATCGACAAACCAGGAGATGTTTGGCTAAATCATCATCGTTACTATCTTCTGCAGAAGGCATTATCTTAGAGAACAACCACGGGACCAACCCTGGTTCTGCTCCAGTTGATCTCCTTGTTTAGTATCTGGAGAACATAGAATGATGTTTCATCACAGGGATCGATAAAAAGAACAAAGACAATGAAAGAAGAGAAATTAAGGCAATGTGTCCACACAATGAATCATCACAGCCACCAGAACTGAACTGGAAACTATCTTTTTCAGGTGGAAGAGGAGCAGTGGTTCAGTGTAAATGTCTCAAATAAGAAATTAGAATTAGAATTACTTGCACAGAAAACAAAAGACAAAACTCGGAACAACTCACACAATCCGACAATTGCAGTAGAACAAGAAAAAAATGATCTTATATCATTGTTCTGCCGAACTGGCATTCTAAGTGGCAAGTGCAGCTTCAGCTGCCAACTGCTTTTGTTCACGCAATTGCCGTTGTTTTGCAGCATGTCAGCTCCACAACCTGAAAGGAAAGATGCCAATGAGAGAAATATATATACAGTAACACAATATTGTAGCCAAAACCAGACTGATAATTGTAGACACCCATTTTTGTCCGGGTCTTAAAAATATTATTAATTATTATTATTATTATTATCATTATTATTATTATTATTATTATTTCTTATAATTTTTTACACATTTTTGTAGGCCCTTGTCCTGAGCCCAAATTACAAATCAAGCCCAACAGACCCAGCAAAACCTAGAACCCATATTACAACCCAATAGCAAAACCCAACCCAGTTGCAGCCCAGACCCAAGGCCCTAAATCCAACCCGATCCAGCCCTAGTACCCAAACCCGCTAGGGTTTCATCATCTTCTACCCATCGCCGCCTCACTCACAGCCATTGGATCAGGTTTGATCCAACGGCCTAAGATGACTCAGCTTAGGTTTTTACCCTAACACCAGCTCAGCCACCGCCGCTCAAGCCAAGCCTCACCCTCGTTAACTGCCTCTGACACTGCCGTCGACAAACCTGTCCAAACAATGACCGAATCAATCAACAGTCCACCAAATCAGTCAGAAAAATAGAGAAAAATAAAAAAAATCAATCAACGCCGCCTTTGAGTCTGTTTCCCTTGAAACAAGTTTTATCTCTCTTGAGATAGTTTCCCTTGAAATAAAAATATTGAGGTTGTTTCCCTCAAAACAAGTTTGATCTCTCTTGAGATGGTTTCTCTTGAAACCATTATCCCTAAAGATGGTCTATCATCTTCATATCGTAGGAACCGTGTCATCCACCGACCAGATCTCCTCATCACGTAGGAGCCGCGTCACCCCTAGATAATCAGTCATCCTCATCATGTAAGAATCGTGTTATCATCCCTAAAGATGGCCAGTCATCCTCATCACATAGGAACCGTGTCATCCCCCGACCATTTCTCTTTATCACGTAGGAGCTGCTTCACCTCTAGATAACCAGTCGTCCTCATTGAGTAGGAATCATGTTATCATCATCCCCAAAGATGGTCAAACATCCTCATCGCGTAGGAGTCATGCCACCCACTGACGAGATCTCCTCATACGGCCAGAACACTTCATCACGTATGAGTAAGGTCGCCCTCAACAACAAACATATCAAATTTCCAAGAAAAAGAGAATTGGACAAAAACTTGTTGTCTTTTTTGTCTTTGCCCTATTCTTGTTAACACAAGAATGTGCAAAGAGGGGCAGTTGTAGACACTCGTTTTTATCCGGCCCTTAAAATTATTATTATTATTATTTCTTATAATTTTTTACACATTTTTGCAGACCCTCACCCTGAGCCCAAATTACAAATCAAGCCCAACAGACCCATCAAAACCCAGAACCCAGATTACAACCTAACAGAAAAACCCAACCCAGCTAGAGCCTAGACCCGAGGCCCGAAATCTGACCCGATCAAGGCCCAACACCCAAACTCGCTAGGGTTTCATCATCTTCTGTCCAACGTCGCCTAACTCACAACTATTGGATCAAGTTTGATCCAACAGTCTAAGATGACCCAGCTTAGGGTTTTCACCCTAACACTAGCTCAGCCGCCGCCGCTCAAGTCGAGCCTCACTCTCGCCGAACGCCTCTAACGCCATCGTCGACAAACCTATCTAAACAGTGACCGAATCTATCAACAATCCATCAAATCAGTCAAAAAAATAGAGAAAATCAAAAGGAAATCCCCCATTATCCCGAGGCAGTCCGGATGTCAATCTGCCTAAAATAGGGCACTCAAAACCTATTTCTGAAAAACAACAAATCATCACAAAAAAAGCACATGCAATATAAAAGAAGAAAAAACAATAGAGAAATGAGGAGTTTTTCGAAGAGAGAAAAAATAGAGAGAGGGAGAACCAAATCATACCAGAATCAAAAAGAAAAAACATTGAAAGAAAAAGAAAAAGAAAGAAAGAAAAGGAGAATAGAACAAAAAGTTTACTTTTTTCTTTAGATCTGCTCTGACCTAACCCCCATCTCGAAAATCTGACCCCAGATTCATACTGAGAATGAGAAAACGCTTTGAATAGTTCTCTTTTCTCTCTTCTCCGACGCCGACGAATGGCGGTTGTCGTCGACCGACGCGTCGGAGTCCTACCGAATTCTGGGAATCCTTATACTCCGTTTGAAGCTCTCTAGAGCTTTCTCTCTTTCTCTCTCTTTCAAAATCGAGGAAAGGACGCAAAATGAAGAAGGTAGGTCAGTTTGGATCGATTTTTAGCTTATATATGGGGCATCGAACGACTTCGTTTTAGGGGAACCTGGGGAGCATTTTCTCACCTGGTTTATTCGCAAAAAAAGTCCACTGTATCTTGTAACCTTTTATTTTAGTCATCAATACAACTTTAGTTTATTTTTACTTTAATCTTTTGTTTTGTGTATGTTGTAATTTAGTATTTGTTTACCTTTGTATTCTTTTATGTTTTATTTAAGCCTAGGTCATCGTGTTTTAGTTTATTTATACTTAAGCAGTCTATTTTCTTGATTAGTTCATTTTAGTCCTTATCTGGTTGATTATTACTTTTTATTAGTGTTTGATTTTGGTCACTATATTTGTAATTATTTCCTTTTGGCCACTATTTCACATTTGGTTTAATTATTATTTGGCATTTTATGTTTCTAATTTATTTTATTTTAGTCCTCAACATCATTTATGGGTTATTTACATTTCTGGTACCTGTATTTGTTTAAAGTGACTATTGGGGCTCTGATTTGTTCATAATTATTATTAGGTCCTTCAAGTTTCTATTAGTTTTATTTTGGTCCCTTAAATCACTGAATGAGCTTATTTGTATTGTTTGTATTTTAATCTGTAATATTTTCTAATGTGTATTTTAGTCTTTTATATTGAATGATTATTTTACACCTTATGTAGTTGTTCGTATTATATTTAATAAATATTTTTAGCTCCATTTAATGTAAATATTTTATATTATATATTTCTAGCTGCATTTATTTCCATTTGTATTTTTCTATATATTGATGAGATCACTCGAATGTTTTTCAAGAACACCGATTTATAGAATGAGTGTGGAAAGCATTAGTTGGTCGAAGTGATGCGATTCAATACGGCATTTTAACGAAATGGGAACTTGAAATAAATCTAGTTTGTTTTATTAATTAAATATATTTGTGTGAATGATTCGATGAGTTTTTATTTTATGAAAACGTTGATAGTCAATTTATATTTTATTCATATTTTTATATCGATGAGGGAATATTCTTTTAGACAAAGAAATAGACGAGATATCTTTCCCGATGGAGGATTACTAATCTCGAGATTTCTTTTCAAATTAAAGGACTTCCCTACTAATCAATTCGAAGCAAATTAATTTAACTTTATGTTCGATTTATAATTTTCACTACTACGACAAAGTGTAAGCGACACAATACTAATTTTGGGCGTTGTAAGGGTGTTAATCATTCCCCACGCATAATCGAGTCCAGGGCCCATTAATTCGATTTTTTGGTAAACGCATACCGGCTTTTGTCTTAAGAAACAAATTTTCCTTAAAATTGTTTTAAAAGACGATTTTTAGGTATTCGACCTACCTAACCCAAAGGTCGATGGCGACTCCCTATCAAATTTAATCCAAATCAATTTAAAATCGTCAGTTTTTCAAATAAAAATCATAATTGATTTTTTAAAATAATATTTAATTGTTTTAAAAAAAATAGTTATGACAGTTTGGCGAGTTTATTGAAGTTTTTAATTTCTTCATTTTTAATTGTCATACTAACATTTTAATTATTTGCTTTCAGCTCTGTCGAAGTTTTTGTTGAGATTTTTACTTTTTCGTTTTTTGAGTCAAAGGTTTGTATGTTCCTCCTCATACACATCAAGTACATTTGCATAACATAAGCTCTAGACCCGAGCTTCGTTCCAAATAAGTCGAGGTGAATGCTTTACTCTCGTAATAATTTATTCTTCGTTTGATTTTTAGCAAATAACTGATGGGAAACATACCTTATACCTTCGTAGGGATTTATTCCTCGTATGGATATAAGGGGAAGTGAATCCCCTCAAATTGAACTCATTCCATTCGAAACCTGTAATGGGTAAGGATCGAGGGTTTGGTAGCCCAAGGGGGCACTGACATCAAGGACAATTCGAGTACCCTTTCCTTATAGAGCCGAAACCATACATATAATGAATCGTAAAACGTTCACCCTAGATATAGTTATACCGAACCTCTTTCCGTCAAATTGGTACCCAAAATAAGTATACACAAAGGACGACCACTTCTAAACCTTTCCTTTTGCTTTAAATTTTGTTGAATAAAAGCATGCGAACTAGATACCATGTAGTTATGATCAATTTCTTGAGATTAATCATTTTGGGTAGAAAGCATGTCCGGGTAGGAATGCTATTTAATAAAAGCATGTTCGGGTAGACATCATGACGGGGTAGATGTTATATTCATCTCTGAATAACATTTTATCCGTATAAATTATTTTACTTGTACTAACTTATTTCTTTTCTTTTGTTTGTGTCATTTTTCACATTTTTTTTTCATTTCATTTCATCGACATGACATAATGCAAAAGTGTTTATCCATAAGGGGATATTCGAGAGAAACTTTTCACAAGAAGAGGTAAAAGTTTTCAATCAATCAGTCACGTACACAGACATGCGCCGAGGGCTAAAAGAAGTTCAGAGTAAAAGAATGAGACTTACTCGAAGATCGTGTAGCATTCGAGATTGATATGATGATCCACTGATCCGAGGAGTAATCCAGCAGTAGATTCTTATCTATGATAATTTTATTGCTAGTCACCAATGAGTGACACACTGACTTCAGCACTGTCGGGGTATTAACGGTGTTAGGTTACAGAGTGCTTAAGGGGCATCATTTTCAAAGACGAAGCAGTGATACATTTCAGACTCAACATCTAAGCTAAAACATGTCTGTAAAATGGACTACCTTGTAATGTGAAGGCTTTTATCTCTGGTGAAAATTAATCTATGATATTCACCATTGGGATCAACATTTTGCATCTGCATTTGCATCATTGCATTCTGCATGGCATTCATATAAGCATTTATACATGCATTAATCGTATCTCGTGGGGACTTTGAGGAAGTGTTTCTAACTGATAAACTTCGTTCACACACTACTGAGAATTGTGGGACATTGAAGTGCAAGGTCCAAGATCTAATTGATTCAGGGGCATAGACAATCAAAGAATGATGGGGCATTCTAATCAAGAAGATATTTTTGCATCTGCCAAGAAACATTTTTGCAATTGCATTAAGAGCATTGTTTTGTTTAAACTAGTTTTTGTTTTGTCTTTATTATTTGCTTAAATATTTTTAAATCTTTTAATGATTAAATTTATGCTACCTTCTAAGGTTGAATAATTGAACGAATTTTAATTTTGTAGTTATTAGAATATCGAATGAATTACAGATTCTTTTAGTTCTTCAAGAATTATAGAATTTTAACATATGACAAGATTAGACCTTTCTTATACCATCCAAAACCAAAAATAAAATCTCTCGATTCTTTACCCAAAATAATTCATGGTCACTACCAAAGAACCAAATTTTGACATTCCCTCTCTTTGAGACCTTGAAACATTGCATTTATCTTTTCGATACACAAAAAAAGGTCATACCCTTACCTTTCTTGAGCCTATAAAGTCACCATCGTCTTCTTAGACGCAAAACCGACATTTTTCTACCAATAAGACCTAAAGACATAGAGTACAAGATGTTCACTTGAACATGAACCTTCCTACAAGAAGACACAACTTGGGGAATCTCGTATCAATTTTCTAAAAAAGAGCCTGAACAGTGAGACATACTAGAAGCAAGAAGCAGAAAAAAGGAAATTAATTGAAAATAATTCTATCATGCATTAATTACATTGTTTTCATATGAATAAAATTAATCCTAAAAATCTATCCCCGTGGGGATACCTCTTCTGCAAATACTTTTGTGTATGAAATTATGAACAACTTTCTTTCATTATCCCTTCACAAAAGGAGAAAATATATATCGCTTGTGTCCCCATTTGAGCCTAAATTATGTTTTCTTCTGATTCAACCCTAACTAAGGATCACCCACTATACTGGGGGTAACGTGAAGCAAATATGCTCGCATGAGTGAAGGCATCAGTCCATATAAGATACCGAAAGGTGAACCGAATGCAAAGTGTGAAGATCAAAGAAGCGAAGAGAAAAGAAAGAAAAAAAATAAAGAAAGAAAAAACAAAAAAACGAAAATAAAAAAAGGAAATAAAAAAACAAAGAAAAAATAAGCAAAGAAAAACAAAGAAAAGGGGACAAGAAGCACACTCAAAGATTCCCTCAAGTCAAATGATGCATCGAGCTTCAAACCATAAGATTGATCAAGTACGGTCGGTTCAAAGATCAATTCACCAGAAGATCATAAAGGACACATACAAACAGATTCAAATAAAGCAAGACAATATTGAAGACATCAAAATGAATTGATTCTTGGTTCAATTACCCTTACACTTGTTTGGGCCTTTTATCCATTTCTTTCATAACCATGAACCACAACCTACATTACATGCCTTAAAAGTCCTTTCTAAAGATACATGGATTTCTAAACAGAAGACACTATCTTCATATCTCATCCCACGCATCAGGATTAATCTTTTATTTACAAAAAGGTTTTCTAAAATCTTTAATGCATGATATAGAAAAATAAAAAAGGGGTTCAAGACGTAGATTCTTAATAACGTTTTGTAACAAAGGAGGATTCGAGTTGAAAACATGAAAAGGCGGCTTGAAATAAAGACTTTGCAGCTGTTGTATAGAATGCAACCTCACAAATCCCTTGATAAGGCATTGCACAACCCGGATATGATTAGGAGAGCTGAGAACCGGAGAACACTTCCAGTAGATGATCATAGAAGCTACTCCAGTAGATCAATGAACATCAAAGAAACGAGAATGTCATACCTTTGACCAAAGACAATAACCCAAGACACATTGTTCTTTCATTACTTAACCATACCTTAAAGATAGCATTGATCTTGACACTTGTCAAATAGCTTTAATTTATTGAAGGATTAAAAGAGTAATTAATTCTTTGATATCCAATGAACTCTTGTTTTATGATTTGTCTTAATTATGAAACCTAGAAAGGGACAATATTTTTCAAAATCTTTGATTAAACATTTTTCAAAATTCTTTTAAGTGATATTTTTCAGACATTTGAAAATAAAATAAGAAGAAGAAAAACGTTTTTCAAACAAGACAATCTCTCTCGAGTAGATCTTGATAGCTGACACATGGCTCTTAGACACTAAGCTCATGCTTGGAATTAGTGCTGAAGCAAGAAATGATGAATGTTGGGGCATTTTTGGAGGCTCATATCATCCAGGAGTACAATGCCATCCACAGATTTGGACATCTTGAAGTCAACGATCAAATCTTCTGAAGAAATTCCTCAACATGTAGGAGTAGGCAGTCTGTAAACATTTGAGATCGTCTCTCTCAAAACAAACTTCATCTCGCTTGAGACATTTTCCCCAAAATTTTGAAAATTTTAAAACAAAATTGATCTCATATGAGATAGTTTTCCTAAGAACAAATTTTGTCTCGCTCGAGATAATTTCTCTTAAAACACCAATCCTTGAGATTGTTTCTTTCGAAACAAATTTTATCTCGCTGGAGACAATTTTTCTTAAAACAAAATTAATCTCACTTGAGATTGTTTTCTCTAAAAAAATGAATTTTGTCTCACTTGAAACAATTTTTACTCAAAACAAATTTTATCTCTCTTGAGACAATTTCTCTTGAAAAAAATCTTTGAGTTTGTTTCCCTTGAAACAAAGTTTTGTCTCTTTTGAGACATTATTTTGAAATAAAAATCTTTGAGTATGTTTCCCTTGAAACAAAGTTTTATCTCTCTTGAGACATTATTTTGAAATAAAAATCTTTGAGTTTGTTTCTCTTGAAACAAAGTTTTGTCTCTCTTGAGACAATTTCTATTGAAACAAAAGTTTTTGAGTCTGTTTCCTTTGAAACAAAGTTTTGTCTCTCTTGAGACAGTTTCTCTTGAAACAAAAGTCTTTGAGTATGTTTCTCTTGAAACAAAGATTTGTCTCTCTTGAGATAGTTTTTCTTGAAAATAATCTTTGAGTTGTTTCCCTTGAAACAAGTTTTGTCTCCCTTAAGACAGTTTCTCTTGAAACACAAATCTTTTAGTTTGTTTCCCTTTAAACAAGTTTTGTCTCTCTTGAGACAGTTTCCCTTTAAATACAAACATTGAGGTTGTTTCCCTTGAAACAAGTTTGATCTCTCTTGAGACGGTTTGTCTTGAAACCATTATCCCTAAAGATGGCCAGCCGTCCTCATCACATAGGAACCGTGTCATCCCCCGACCATATCTCCTTATCACATAAGAGCCGCGTCACCCATAGATAACCAGTCCTCCTCATTGCGTAGGAACCGTGTTATCATCATCCCCAAAGAGGCCAAACGTCCTTATCGCGTAGGAACCATGCCATCCACCGATAAGATCTCCTCATATGACCAGAACACTTTATCACGTATGAGCAAGGTCGCCATCAACAACAAACATATCAAATTTCCAAGAAAAAGAGAATCGAACAAAAACTTTTTGTCTTTTTTGTCTTTGCCCTATTCTTGTTAACACATGAATGTGCAAATAGGGGCAGCTATAGACACCCGTTTTTGTCTGACCCTTAAAAAATATTATTAATTATTATTATTATTATTATTATTTCTTGTAATTTTTGACATATTTTTACAGGCCCTCACCTTGAGCCCAAATTACAAATCAAGCCCAATAGACCCAGAAAAACCCAGAACCCAGATTACAATCCAACAGTAAAACCCAACCCAATAGAGCCCAGACTTGAGGCCCAAATCTAAACCGGTCCAGGCTAACACCTAAACTTGTTAGGGTTTCATCATCTTCTACCCATCACCGCCTCATTCACAACCGCTGGATCAGGTTTGATCCAACAGTCTAAGATGACCCAGTTTAAGGTTTTCACACTAACACCAACTCAATCGCTGTCGCTCAAGTCGAGCCTCACCCTCGCCGACCTCCTCTGATGCCACCATTGACAAACCTGTCCATACAGTGACCGAATCAATCAACAATCCACCAAATCAGTCAGAAAAACAGGAAAAAAAACAAAAGAAAATCCCCCATTATACCGAGGTAGTCTGGATGTCAATCTGCCTAAAATAGGGCACTTAAACCCTATTTTTGAAAAACAACAAATTATCACAAAAGAAGCACATGCAAGATAAAAGAAGAAGAAACAAGAGAGTAATGGGAGCTTTTCGAAGAGAGAAAAAAAATAGAGAGAGGGAGAACCGAATCATACCAGAATCAAAAAGAAAAAAACATCGAAAGAAAAAGAAAAGAAAAGAAAGGAAATGAGAAAGGAAGAAAAAGTTTACCTTTTTCTTTAGATCTGCTCCGACCTAACCCCCATCTCGAAAATCTGACCCCAAATTCATACTGAGAAGGAGGAAACACTTCGAATAGTTCCCTTTTCTCTTTTCTCCGGCGCTGACAAATGGCGGTTGTCGTCGGCCAGCGTCGACCGACGCGTCGGAGTCCTACTAAATTCTGGGAATCCTTATACTCCGTTTGAAGCTCTCTAGAGCTTTCTCTCTTTTCTCTCTCTTTCAAAATAGAGGAAATGAAGCAAAATGAAGAAGGTGGGTCAGTTTGGACCGATTTTTAGCTTATATATGGGGCATCGAACGACGTCGTTTTAGGGGGGCCTGAAGAGCATTTTCGTGCCTGGGTTATTCACAAAAAAGGTCCTCTGTATCTTGTAACCTTTTATTTTAGTCATCAATACAATTTTAGTTTATTTTTACTTCGATCTCTTGTTTTGTGTATGTTGTAATTTAGTCCTTGTTTACCTTTGTATGCTTTTATGTTTTATTTAAGCCTAGGTAATCTTGTTTTAGTTTATTTATACTTAAGCATACTATTTTCTTGATTAGTTCATTTTAGTACTTATCTGGTTGATTATTACTTTTTATTAGTGTTTGATTTTGGTCACTATATTTGTAATTATTTCCTTTTGGCCACTGCTTCACATTTGGTTTAATTATTATTTGGTATTTTATGTTTTTGGTTTATTTTATTTTAGTCCTCAGCATCATTTATGGGTTATTTCCATTTCTGGTACATGTATTTGTTTAAAGTGACTATTGAGGCTCTGATTTGTTTATAACTGTTATTAGGTCCTTCAAGTTTCTGTTAGTTTTATTTTGGTCCCTTAAATCATTGAATGAGCTTATTTGTATTGTTTGTATTTTAATATGTAATATTTTCTAATGTGTATTTTAGTCCTTTATATTAAATATTTATTTCACACCTTATGTAGTTATTCGTATTATATTTTATAAATATGTTTAGCTCCATTTAATGTAAATATTTTATTTTATATATTTCCAGCTGCATTTATTTCCATTTGGATTTTTCTATATATTGATGAGATCACTCGAATGTTTTTCAAGAACACCGATTTGTAGAATGAGTGTGGAAAGTATTACTTGGTCGAAGTAATGCGATTCGATACGACATTTTAACGAAATGGGAACTTGAAATAATTCTAGTTTGTTTTATTAATTAAATATTTTTGTGTGAATGATTCGATGCATTTTTATTTTATGCAAACGTTGATAGTCAATTTATATTTGATTCACATTTTTATATCGATGAGGGAATATTCTTTTAGACAAAGAAATAGACAATATAGTTTTCTCGATGGAAGATTGCTAATCTCGATATTTCTTTTCAAATTAAAGGATTTTCCCTATTAATCAATTCGAAACAAATTAATTAAACTTTAATAAATATATCATAATTTAACTTTATATTCAATTTATAATTTCCACTACTACGACAAAGTGTAAGCGACACAATACCGATTTTGGGCGCTGTAGGGGTGCTAATCCTTCCCCACGCTTAATCGATTCCCGGACCTTTAATTCGAAATTTTGGTAAACGCAGACCAGCTTTTGTCTTAAGAAACGATTTTTCCTTAAAATTATTTTAAAAGACGGTTTTTAGGTATTCGACTTACCTAACCCAAAGGTCGATGACGACTCCTTGTCCAATTTAATCCAAATCAATTCAAAATTATCAATTTTTCAAATAAAGTCATAATTGATTTTTTAAAATAATATTTAATTGTTTAAAAAAAATGGTTATGACAGTAATGTTAACCTCATAACTTGTGTTTTGCTTCGCCAACCTACTTATGTTGAGTATTCACTACTATTTCCTGAAAGGAGCGTCATTGTTTGCTTTCTCCATAACTGCAACTTTAGCTGGTGACCTAAGGTGAAGGCTTTGGTTTTTGCGTATATACTTTAACCGCTTGACTCTCTGGTCTTTGCGTATATGCATTATCCGGTTGATTCTCCTTTGACATTCCCTTTGGCAGGTGAGTCACTTCATGAGGAGCGTTCTTTTTTTTTTGGATAATCGATGGGTTTTTTTCACCCAAAGAAGCAGTAAAACTGCTACAGAACTAACAACCTAGCAATCACGAGAGAGTTGAGCAACAGAAAAAATCAGCTTAAGGCCCCCCACAACCCGAAACAGGTTACATACACCTATATACTTAACTCGCAGTAGCAGCTCTACCCCAATTCATACATAGCATATCATTTAAAAGGAGATGGGGCGGGCGGGGTAGACGGGTTTTTTTGGGTCCCGATATATATATATATATATAAAACCTGCCTCGCCAGATGAATTTAGATTTTTCCCCCGCCTCGAATCTGTCCCAATTTCTAAAGTTAATATTTTAAAAATAATATATTTTATAATTATTATTATATTTTATACGTTTAAATTAATATATTTTATAATATTTAATAATTAAATAATATATTTTAATAATATAAAAATAAATTTTTTTAAAATATTAAATATGATATATATAAGTAAAAATTAATTGGGTCGGATCGAATCGGTGATTTTACACCTTAAACCCGGCCTCGCCTTGTCCCGAAGTTATATGCTATATAACTAGGGGTGCTTAATGAGTTGAGCAGCAAATGAGCAGCTCGAATTTGATTCTTTCAAAACTCGATAAAAGCTCAATTCTAGTTAACTTGACTCAAGTTCGAGCTCGACTCGAGACCTTTATAAGTTGAATCGAGTAAAATCTAACTCGATTCGATAAGTTTGTGAGCAGTTTATTATTTTTTTATTATAATTTTTTCAGTAGTTATCTTAAAAAATATTTCATTTAAATAATTTTCTAATAGATAATAATATGATGTTAAATTATCAATGTATTAATTTTTTAATAAACAATAGGAAAAACTAAATTATTAATGTTTTGATAATTTTTTGGTTAAATTTATTAATTTATGTTTATATTAAGTTTTATATATTATTAGTAGATTTTACCTATAGTTAAAAAATAAGGTAAAAATTCAATGAACTTAACGAGCAACGAATTTAATGAGTAAAGAGCTTAACGAGCCATGAATTGAGCAAGAATTTTTTTAACGAGCACGAGTCGAGTAACAAAATTTTTTAATAAGCACAAGTCAAGTACTTTTAACTCATGATCGACTCGCTCGATAAGCACGCCTATATATAACTCGTCCCGCCTTGTCTTGAGTCTCAAATTAAAAAAAAAAAAACTCGCTCCTATAAAATCAGGTCAAATCGAGGCCCGTCAGATTAGAGTATTTTGACCATAAACCCCTCCTAATTAAAATCCCACTAAGCCTCATACGAACACATTCTTTAATCTCCCTAACCAGATCAGCAACAGGGTTCTCGGTGCCGACCGACGAACGCCACGGTGTCAACAGCGTTTCGATCAAATTCGTTCCGGCTAAAGCAGTTGCTTCTATGTGAGGGAAAAAGTTGTTTCGGTAGAAGAACAAGCTGTGTGATTTTAACAAATAAAACCCCCTTATGGTTATTTGATCCATTTGTGAACTTTTGTGTGCATTGACAAGAGAGTAAGAGAACATGATCAAGTTGTGCTTATTGATGAGCTGTTCTTAGCTTTGTTCTTGTGACATCCAAATCTGAATTATATATATATATATGTATCTTCGGGTGACTACTAACTGCACCACTACAATATACAAACGGAAATATACTATATAATTACAATCATCATTTATCTTTCTAACGCATAAATACATGTCATCACTGGTAGCATATTCCCATACGAATATAAATGCTATCAGATTTATATATATATTCGACATTCATCTCAAATCTGAATAATATAGCATATAATAAATGATTTGAAAGTTAGTTGCAGCCTACAACATGTGGAAATGGATGCTAAGATACAACCTTTCCAAGGCTCTAAAATACATAGTTAACAACATAATATCATGTGCCGATGTTCAAACCCGAGTCCGAGGAACATAGAAATCGAATTCTCATCAGTAATTTTTCAATCTGTAATATCAAAGCAAAGCTTAGCCTCATCCCATGGCCCATTAATCTCAAACTTGTATTCTTGAATCCTTATAAGCCAGTAAGGGCAAACCACATTAACAAAGATCAATATCCCCACCAATAACACAGAAAGCAGGCAATGAAGGCTATAGACAAATGTTAAAGTTACAGTCATTAACCCCAAAGAAAACAAAAGGTGCAGCCTGAAAGAGTATTTCTTGATGCAGTAGGTGACCAATGGTGCAAACAGGAAGATTTGCAAGGAGAATAGCATGGTTGCAAAAACATGTACTCGGGAGGGTAACCGGGACGCTATGAAAACCGAAGCGACGATGGAAGCATTCAAGGAAATACAGCTGGTTAAGTTAGGATTCTTGAGAGCCCCTGAAGGTCTTATCGTGGAGCCGGAGTAGTCGTGTAGGAAAAGATGGAGCAAGAGAAGTGAGATGGTTACTGCCCATATGGAATCCGAGCTGATGGACCTTGTTAACGTTTGGTATATAGGAGCCAACACAAACAACCCGGTTGTGAAGAAGGAAACGTTGAGGACATAGCTCAAAAGACGTTTGAGGGAGAGCATCTCTTCGGTTAATACAAGGATTATGAAACCGGAACCGAGAAGGCTTACATCGAGAAGCAAGAGGGAGTTTTCATTGAGGGTTGACCTAAGCGTGTAGATCCATACCAAGACTACAAGAGCAACGATGCATAGATATTGGGAGATGGAAACCGAATCTTGAATCACCTTAAGCATATTCCGTTTAACGACATTAGCGTTCATGACCATGTCTTCCAGGAAAGTTTCATCCGTGTGATTGTCATCGTAACCGGGTTGCATCCCTCCGTATGCGACTTTTCTCCATCTGGAAGGAGACTGGGAAGAATCTACACCGAAATTCATATCCATCTCAAGGCTACTGCTGTGGGAGAAATACAACTTCCTGCTTCAGATTGTCACAAAGCAAAATGTTCATCTTCTAGGGCAACCTTTGCTTCCACTCCATTAGAATTTTAAGGAAAATCTACGATTGAAGAATGTTACGGGGTTAGCTTGAACAGTAAACAAAGAAAGTGTTCAAATATTGCAGCAATTAATATCCAAATTTAATAAAAAGCTTTACTAAGCTAACAGCTCCAATGATTGAATTATCTATCAACTATGAAGTAGACAGAATCCCTAATTTTGAATTAACACTGGGGTCAAACACATTTTCGAACACAGATAAAATATGATATTGCAAGACTCCCTCCAAAAAAGAAAACTTAGTAGAAATTGGACACAAACATATATTCAAAAAAATCAAAATAACAGATTCAAATTCATCAGATGGATGGACCCATGTTCATTTCATCAGTTCCCCTGATCTGGGGAAACCCAATTTATCCGAAGAATAGACTCCAATCCATCAATCAAAGAGATGCAGGTTTCTGCGCAGAAATTCACAGTACTAAAAAAATATCCATAATTAATTCATCAAAATAGATTAAGTTGAAGAACCCAAATAAACAATCATCAATTAAATCAACTGTTCGACATGGGATTCTCTAAAAAATTCAAAATTTAATCCGAAAAATGTAAATCAACATAGAAATCAAAAACAAGAAGCCGACTAAATCAAAACATCTTAACGCCTATGTCTTTTAGATTTAAGAAATAGCAACGAAATAGAAAGGAACTGTACCTTAAATTCCGAGACGGAGAAACGTTGGATATGAGAAAGGTGGGAGCTTCTCAAGTCAGTGAATTGAGAAATGGCGAAGGCCAGGGAGGGAAATTAAGCGAGATTTTTCTGATTTTGGAGAGAGGCGATGAAGTGCAACTAAGACCCAACAGTTGGGTGAAATTCTTTATTCTTTTATTTTTTAAGGAAAATAAAATAAAATAAGTTAATTGAAGGGTAAAATATATAAATAATCTTTGAACTTTTAGGGCGCTTGTATTTTAATCATCTAATTTTTAAACTTGCAATACAGTCATCGAGTTTTTAATTCGTTTTCGGTAAGGTACTTGTCGTAACCTCCCATTAGTATTTGTTGACGTGGCACTTAACTTTCGTTAACCATTTTTTCTTCTTCTTCTTGATTGTCAAAGTCCATGGCTATGGGTTGACCCAAGCCTTAAATCCAAATGAAAAGGAGAATTCGATTCAAGAATATCAAAAGCTTCTCCTGTAAACCCTAAAATTTGTCCCATATTTCCATTGAACTTGTCGAAGGTGAAGAAAAATGGAGAGTTTGACTCCAGAATGTATGTGATGGAAGTCATGGAACCTATCTTATTCATTTGTTTCAGACTGAAATCTCCCCTTTTATCATTTATTTTTTTATCAATGATTTATGTAGAAATATTTTTCTATCAATGAAAAAATGAGAAAGTTCTAACTCCATGCATAGGACAATGCAGGTTGAGATCAATATAACTCTGCAATGCCATCCATATTGTAGCGCCAGAAGCTGTCCTGGTTCACTAAGATGCGGGTAGTGCCAACTTCTGAAGGACTAGACTGCATGATATTGAGTAAACCCTCACTTATACTACCCGACTGACTGTAAGGACTAGCACCAGTTGAAACAGTTTCTGTGGAAACAGGAGCACTCAAATCGTTAGGTATATCTTATCGAGGCACTTTTGGCATTGCTACAAGGGACTCATTCTAAGTTAAACTATTTATGTTTGCTTGGTTAGGGAGTCTCCCTCTAACATAACTACTATTTGACCTCTGAGTTCTAACTGAAGCAACAACAGCGTTGGAGGCCAATTCCTGCCCCGTCTTGAACCAGAAATGGAAACACCGTGGCCAAAACTGTTGTTTTGTCCCTCCGAAGATGGCCCACTCAACTTTTCCCTTTGGTGGAGGAACTACCCTCCTCATCAGAGTTTCTCTTTTTAACCATGTCTTTCTTTTTGCTGAGGCTTGAATCCGAAGATGAAGAACCAGTTATGAAACATCAGAAATAGAATTACATCTTAGATTTCTCAAACCATACTTGCTTGTGCTAGAACAAGTCACCTAGGAAGTGCTTTTAGATCCCAAAGTAACAGATGGACTGGCCAGAGTATCCTGGTTGCCTAACCCAAATCTTTGAATAAATTTTCTCCTAGGTCTAAAGTTTGATGCTACACTAGAGTTTCCAACTCCAATCACTGTAACATCCCTAGAAGCAACATTGTTGGATTCATGATGCAACCCTCTTTGAATCTTTCCTGGTGGAGGTATGAGCTCGGGCACTTTCTGGTTCATCCCGAAGGCTACTAGTTTCAGATGAATCTGTTTCCAGCTGAGATGATAGCTTTTTCCGAGGATTTGTTATGATTTTCTAGCGTTACTAACTGCAGAGGATACCTAGAGGAATTTCCAATTACTTGCTTTCCATTTGATGAAGAGTGGTAAGGCCTTGAAGAATTGGCTTGATCCAACCACGTAATAAAAGGGGGGATGGAATGAACTAAAATTTGATGACTATATTGAAAATTTCAAAGGTTAAGTGATCAAAATACAATCGTCCTAAAAGTTCGGAGACTATTTATATACTTTACCAATTTTTTTAATAAGTTTTTGGTCGAATCATTAAATTTTAAAATATTTAATAAACTTCTTTAGCCTAATAAAAAACGAAAAAGAATGATTTTTTTTGCTAGACGTATAATCTTCGCATTATTTCATCCATGTGGTTAGCAATAAGAAAGATAAATAAAGAACAATTATTAAGTGATTCAATTTCCATCAACAAATTTAAATCGTAGACCAAAAGACGATATCAAAAATAACACGGATAGCACGACAATAAATATAGAGTTTGGATTAAATAAGAGAAGAGAGTTTTTTTTTTTTAAGGAGAAAGGTCGATAAATTTTTTAAATGTTTCTCATGAAAATAATTTTTTAAAATTTAGATATCAAATTAAAATTAAATATTTTTATTGATATGTTACATCATCATCGAAATATTTTATAATTTCGTGATAAAAATATAATAAATTGATACATACTTAAGTGAAATATAATTTTCCCAAATCAGTGAATAAAATAAGATAAATTTAAAATAAAAGTGACTATGAGTGTAGTTTACCCAATATATATTAATACACGTAATTTAACCATTCAATCAATATTGTTGACTGGTGGCGTACGAAGATCCAAAGCCAAAGGTTAGAAGTGGGATCCATTTACAAAAGGTCTGGTGGAGTTTGCAGGTGTCCTATCTCTCTGCTCACGCCGCTTGTATTCCTTTCGTTTTTCTCTCGCGAAACAAACGGAAAACCGACGAGAAAGTAACTGAGAGCTGAATCTCATGACCTCCTCTTTGGTTTCTGCCTCCCCAGCTTCTTCCTTCATCAGAACAAGGTCAGTGCTTTAGATTACCCAATTTCATGATTTTGATTGGTTTAGATTATTTCTACGAATAACAAACACCCTTTTTTAATGGCCAGAAAGATTTGGGCTTCTCTGCTTTTCCCTCTACACCTCAAATATCCATTCAGAAATGCAAAAAAAAAGTTTCGAACAAAATCTTCTCGGTCATGGCACCCCAGCAATCTGAGCGTAAACCAGCCACCACTGGCTCTGTTAGTTCCTTTTAATTTTTTTTATTGATTTGATAATGGATTTGTTGTTGTTAAAAATTGGGTTGTTTTTCTCAGGTTAAGACTGGAATGACAATGACAGAGAAGATTCTTGCAAGAGCCTCTGAGAAACCACAGTTGAGTCCAGGTGATAATGTTTGGGTTAATGTTGATATTTTGATGACACATGATGTTTGTGGTCCTGGTTCCATTGGTATCTTCAAGAAAGAATTTGGTGAAAATGCAACGGTATTCTGTTCTTATGCCATCTTACTCGTTTTTTTCTTCTCTTTTCTCTCATGTTAGTCTTGTGCATAATTGAGCTTTTGCTTACGTTTGTTAGAATAAAATGGACTTAAAAAAATCATCAAGTAACAATAGCTATATCACTGTTGTAAGCTTTTTTGATGTGCAACGGATGGGGGTGGTGGTGTTGGTGGTCGTTGGTGGTTCACCCTTTCTGATTTGGACTTAGAGCCGCCTGCCATGGTGGCATAGGACCCGTGTAAGGAGGGCATTTTGAGAGCAAAGTACAGGAGGAGGAAGAAAGTTCCTCGAGGGACTTGCTGAGAAAGGAGAAGAAAACCTTTTTTTGTTAGGGAAACTGGTTTTTGTGGTTTCTCATGTTTCATTTTTCCAACAAAATACTTTAAGTTTCCTTTAGCTTGATAGCCTAATTATTACTTTGGTAGACTGTAGAGAGTTCGGCCTCGTGTGTGTCTTTACTCCTGTTCACAGCTGTCTATTTGCAGTTGCTGAATTCATTAACTGTGTACCATCGTTTGGTATTGAAGGTTTGGGATTGTGAAAAGGTTGTTATTATACCCGACCATTACATATTCACAAGTGATGAACGTGCGAATCGTAAGTGGATATTTTGAGGGATTTTTGCATGGAGAAAAATATCAAGTATTTTTATGATATAAAAGATCTCGGTAATTTTAAGGTATGACACTCTTTATCTTGTCATTCATTCTGGTCCAATATTCTGAGGAACTACAGGTATATTCTCTGTTTATTGACATAGAGCTGATCCTAATTCACAACATTGCAGGCAAACCCCGATTACAAAGGAGTATGCCATGTTGCACTTGCCCAAGAGGGTCACTGCAGGCCAGGAGAGGTATCAATTCTTTACCGTGAATATTGAATTGTAAAACTTCTATTCACGTGTTCCGCTCTCGAGCTGCTGTTATATTCTTTATATCTGCTTTCAGGTTTTGTTAGGGACAGATTCTCACACCTGAACTGCTGGAGCATTTTGCTACGGGGAATTGGAAATACAGACAGATGCAGGCTTTGTATTAGGCACCGGGAAGCTTCTTCTCAAGGTTTGTTAATTATATTTATTGCTTTTGAACAGACATTTAGGTTTTTATGAGTTGAAGTCTGTTACTTACAAAATTACGATTAATTTAGTGGTAAATTTTTACACGTATTTGATTGCATTTTCAATTGCAGGTTCCACCAACTTTAAGCTTTGTGATGGATGGTGAAATGTTTCCTTATCTGCTCGCAAAGGATTTGATTTTGCAGGTAAGATCATATACTTTTAGGCAATTATTCCCTTTTGATAAGATTTAATTCTTAATCTTAATTATATTCCTGTGGGGATTCTACTCTTGTTCATGTTGATCACTGTTTTATATAATGGTTGGTCGTATATGTTTTTTTAACATGGTTCCCGTTGGGCAGATCGTTGGTGAAATATCTGTAGCCGGTGCAACATATAAATCCATGGAGTTTGTTGGAACCACCGTTGAAAGGCTAAATGTAAGTGAACCTGAAATGTTGCAAACTTTTAACATTAGGTCCTTAGAAATTCATTTGACCTAGTTTGATTCAGAAATCATGAATTTGGTATTCTGATCAGGGTTTCAAAAAACGGTCCGCGACCGCGATATTGGCCGCGATATAGTGGTTTCGCCGCCGTCCGAGTTACCCACGAGGCCGCAATAGCGTCCGCGACGACCGCAATAGCGCCCGCGACGGCCGCAATCACGGTAAATCCGAAATAACCGAAAACGCGACCGCGATTTAAAACCCTGATTCTGATTATTTGTATTTGGTAGATGGAAGAACGGATAATGTTGTGCAATATGGTTGTTGAAGCCGGGGAAAGAATGGAGTTGTTCCTGCTGATAGTACTACATTTAAGTACCTTGAGGTGAGGGCAAAAATCATCGAACCAGGTTGATTTCATTTAATGTCTATTGCTCTGCTTTCATGCCTAGCTTACGGGTTACTATTGTTTGCTTTGCATAGAATAAACATCTGTCATATGAAACGGTTTGCAATGATGCACATGCAAGGTATATTTTTGTGATTAAATGGTTGATGAAGAGAATGTTTTCTTATTATGATGGCCGCGTCTGCTACTATTCAATTGGTTCAATAGGATGTTTTATGTTCTTTCATGGGTGATATTTACTGTACCATTTATGCTTGGAACTGCCTTGAGACAGTCCTAATATGATTACATCTTTGGGTCTTGCTTCCAGTTTTCTTTCTGAGTACAGATTTGATATCTCAAAGTTGGAGCCATTGGTGGCTAAGGTGGGTATCTCATAAAAGTTGCTTTTAATTCGATCTTCATCGTTGCCCTTCTCTTGTGCACGTCTGTCTGTACATTGGACTTATTTCTTCTCTTTTTCTCTCTTGGAATGATTTCTTAAATGTATTTTGTAGCCACATTCTCCTGATAATTGTGCATTGGCAAGAGAATGCAAGATGTTAATCGATAGAGTATATTCTATAGGATCTTGTACTGGTGGAAAAACTGAAGATTTTCTTGCTGCTACTAAAGTCTTTTTAGCTTCGGTAAGAGTCGTACATTCTCATTCCTAACCCCTGGAGCTATAGCGAATATTAAGCTGTGTCTGAAACTTAGTTTGATTGATCTGCAGGAAAGAAAGTCAAAGTTCCTACATTTCTTGTGCCAGCTACACAGAAGGTGTTTGCTCATATCTTCAATAATTAAAACATTATCCGCTTTGTGATTAGAATCAAGGAAGTAAAGATAGAAGAATGTGGTATTAACTCGTTATAAAACTGGCAGTTTGGTTGGACTTGTATACCCGGATCTGGTGGGAGACATGCTCTCAGATTTCCGAAGAAGCTGGCTGTGATACACCTGCTAGCCCTAGCTGCGGCACTTGTTTGGGTGGCCCTAAAGACACATACGCACAAGGTAATCTTTTTCTTCACCCGGTGTACCTTAAAGAACATATGATTTGTTTTCGATTTCATTTTCCCTGAAGTACCTACCCATGTTCAACATATATTCGACATACGAATGAGAGTTTAAACTTTCAATTATATAAAAACACTGAAAATGTTGAGCATACTCGTATTGAACATATAGTCGCACCTTTGAGAAATTTAATGGGATCGCCATTGCAGGTTTGTGTCTCAACAAACAGGAACTTCCCCGGTCGGATGGGCACAAGGAAGGCCAGATATATCTTGCTTCTCCTTATACTGCGCTGCATCGGCTTGACCGGTTATGCCACCGATCCAAGAGAGTTTTTGCAGTAAGAAACTTGTGTTAAGCTTAATGTATGAGTCTATGAATAACTAGAGGCTGAAAAGGAACATGAAATGAGAAGGCAATGCTTTCTTGTGTTGTAATCTTGTTTCATTTTCAGGGGATTCATGCAGTAACTGGATCATCTTTTTCTTCACCTTCAAAAACTGAAATTGCTCTTTGATAATATGGTGAAACTTGAACCATTGTTCATCAATGGCTTGTAATCTGCAAGTCAAAATCAAAATGATTGCATAATCTTGTATCACCTACATGTCTTCCATTTCTCATCACCACTCTCTCTCATGCCCCATATTACATTTGATTGAATCCAGCTACAACAAAGAAAAATTAAGGTAAAGTACATAAATGAAGACTATATTCAAATATCTTTTTAACAATTAAAGTTTAAAAATTATAAATTTATCATTATTTTATAATGTGGACTCATTATTTATGAATAGTTCGATAGATTTAATGATACTTATAATTTTAAAAATTTTACTAAAATAATATTTTAATATAATTTAATGATATTTTGACTGGATAGGGGAAAATATTACCCAAACGTGATTAGAGATGAAATATTCTGAAAGAAGTGATTATGTAAAATTCTGAAAGATGTTCAATTAAAAAAAATGTAATCCATTGTTGTTGGTTCCAACTGCAGCACTTGTAGAGAATGATGCTTCTAAAGAATAAGCCAACATTATCATATATCCACCCACTTAAGTTCTGATTGAGTATTTAATCTGATTGTGATGTACTTTGATTTGATCTAATTCTATAATTTTTTTTTAAAAAAAAAAAACCGATTCAGATCTGACTGAGGTTTTTAAAGAAATGATTGATTCGGTTAGAGAAAAAATAGTCAGTCCAACTCCAAAATAAAAGTACAATTGATCTTTATACAATTAATGACTCACTATAGTACTTATTTTATATTTTTCTTTGCATCAGGTTTAGATGGACTAAAATCTTATCCAACTCGAGTCATGATCATCTCTAATTACAATATTGCTTCGACTTTTAATATTCTTATTTGACATAAACTAGAATTTATAACATTTTTCTTTTATCCGTATGAACACATATCAACATCATCAAAAGCAAAACACTCTGAACCTTGGATTAAAATTGAAGCATAAAACAAACAGAACGGGAACACTTTGAATGTCAGAATCGCACACGAAGGGAAAACATTTCAACATGAACTAAGCTGCTTGGATTGCAATAAAAACTCAAACAACACTCTTAAAGACTTTCCAGTACTCGTGTATTTACAGTATGACCGAGTACATTGATTCAGGATCGAGCTCGAGAAAATTCGAGATAAAAAACAATCGTGGCATTGATGTGCTTCAACTCATGATCAACTTGGCTAGATTCATATAGCTCTGTGTTCAAACTGTGGAACAAAGTTTTTTTTTTGTGCCTTTTTCTTTTGTTTATATGGAATTAAATGATGGATCGTGTTGCCAATGACGCTATATCGGATTGCTTCTTTGCCGCTCGGTCTTGTCGTGAAATCTCGGAGCTGAAACATATGAATGACGGGAATCAGAAGTCGAAAACCGGAAAAAAAAGGAACATAAAGGGAAGAGTAAAAATTTTACCTAGGCAATTGGCCTCGGAAGTCTTCATGATTCGGAGCCTCCGGACCGAGGTGAAACATCCTGAAATATGAAAAACATTAAAAACATGGAAAGATCAAATTATACTTTTGATTTTTTTCCCGGATTCGGTCGATTTCGGATTAAAAACATAGCAAAACATAGAAGCATACACCCATGGTACATCTCCTACAAGCATCCAATCTCCCTCTTTGTCTTCATAAGTCAAAACAAATTCAGATGATCCATCCAAAAGCTTAGAGGCTATTGTTAGTTGTTCCTTCTCAGTACCTACAAAAGGGTAATGTTCGATAAATCAAACCTTAAACGTACTGAATAAACCGAGCCTAGGTTTCGACACTACCTCCGGAGTTAGTGGATTGGAGGAACATGGCTTCGAGTGCTCGAGCCAAACTCTCATAAGAAGATGTGCATTCAAATCAACTTTTCTTCCTATACGAATACCATCCATGTTGACCTTAATGTACCCAATATGCACTAATTTTTCATCACTTTGTTTCAGTTTGGAACCATCTTCTTTTGGGTTATTTACTTCATTAATCGCTTTGTTTTCTTCAGCTCTCGGTGCTTAGCTTGGTTAACCAAGCTGTTCATCCTATAAGACCGTATGGGTGGCCATCCCACAACTTGACTGCTTCAAAACAACATGGAACATCAAAAGAGGTTAAATTATTGAACTTCAAAAACCTAAGGGTTTATTAAGTATTTAAACTCGAAATTTGAGGAGATAAGGCCTAAACTAAGGTTATTAGACCAAAACTTTTAGAGCCAACAGTGACGGTGTTTACGCTATTGGTGGCGTTTCAGATGTCCCAATAAACTAGCGGCACTAACAAAACGTCGGGAAAGAAACGATCCCATTTATACCTGATAGCAGTCGGAGAGCCACAGTCGTCGGCGACTCTTTTAGTCCCAGAAACGGAAACCGAAGGAGTAGGGCCGCCGTTGATGGAAGATCGATGCGGAACAACCACTGAAGGGAAGTCCTTGGCAGTCCATATTCTACCAGGGGTAGCATTAGTCCTCCCTGTAAGACCACCAAGGCTGAGCCCTAGCTCGAGCTCGGTCTCGGCCGGATATGAAGTCACCTCCAGAACAACCTCAGCTTTCGACACGGCTGACTCATTAGTGGAAAACCCAGACAGCCACCACCGTTACCGCCGTCGAGTAAAACTAAGCTACCTTCCATTACCAAAAGTAGAGCAAAGAAAAGTACAAGTAAGAGTTTGGGAGAGGTGGACGCATAAAAGAGAGGGAGAGTTGGTGGTGGAGGAGTGATGATGATGGGACCCGCATGTTCCCCCACCACTCTCTCCAACATAATCATAATCTGTATCTTTATTCTAGCGTTAGGTGTTTTTCTTTACGATTTATAATTATGAAAACTTATGATAAAATAAGAAGATAAAACTGGAATTGTGTAGGTA